>NW_027327463.1:300000-598175 GCF_047675955.1 Chlorocebus sabaeus
TGTACCTCTGTAAGATGAACTAACAGAACACAAAGCAGTTTATCAGAAAGCTTCTTTACAGTTTTTATTGGAAAATATTTCCTTTTTCACCATTGCCCTCTATGAGATTCTAAATATCACTTTCCGAATTTCAGAAGAACAGTCTTAGTGAACGGCCTCATGAGGGGAAATCTGTGACACTTTGAGATGAATTAACAGAACACAAAGCAGTTTCTCAGAAAGCTTCTTTTCGTATTTTATCTTACTATATTTCCTTTTTCAACATAGCCCTCTATGGTCTTCCAAAAACATTTTGCAAATTCCACAAGAACAGTCTTAGCCAAAGGATTCTGGAGATAAAAGCTGTAAATCGGTAAGATGAATTAAAAGAATTCAAAGCAGTTTCCCAGAAACCTTCTTTTCGTTTTTTATCTTACGATATTTCCATTTTCACCATAGGGCTATAGGGTTTCCAAATATCACTTTGCAAATTCCAGAAGAAAAGTCTCAGCGAAAGGCTTCTTGAGGGTAAAGCTGTAACTCTGTAAGATGAATTAACAGAACACAAAACATTTTCTCAGAAACCTACTTTTCAGTTTTTACCTTAGGATATTTCCTTTTTCACCATCGCCCTCTATGGGATTCCAATTATCACTTTGAAAATTCCACATGAACAGTCTTAGCGAAAGTCTTCTTGAGGGGAATGCTGTAACTCTGTGAGAGGAACTAACTGAACACAAAGCAGTTTCTCAGAAAGCTTCTTTCCAGTTTCTAACTGAGGATATTTCCTTTTTCACCATAGCCCTTTTGGGCTTCCAAATATCACTTTGCGAATTCCACAACAACAGCCTTAGCGAAAGGCTTCCTGAGGTAAAAGAGTAACTCTGTGACTTGAATTAACAGTACACAAAGCCGTTTCCTAGAAAGCTTCTTTTCAGTTTTTATCTTGGGATGTTTCCTTTTTCACCATTGCCCTCAATGTGCCTCCAAATATCACTTTGCAATTCCACAAGAACAGTCTTAGTGAACGGCTTCCTGAGGGGAAAGCTGTAGCTCGGTGATATGTACTAAGAGAACACACCGCATTTTCTCAGAATGGTTCTTTCCAGTTTTTAACGGAAGATATTTCCTTTTTCACCTTAGCCCTCTATGGGCTTCCAAATATCACTTTGCAAATTTCACAAAACAGTCTTAGTGAACGGCTTCTTGAGGGAAAAGCTGTAGCTCTGTGAGATGAACTAACAGAACACAAAGCAGTTTTTCAGACAGCTTCTTTTCGGTAAGTATCTTACGATATTTCCATTTTCACCATAGCCCTCTATGGGCTTCCACATATCACTTTGGAAATTCCTCAAAAACAGTCTTAGCGGAAGGCTTCTTGAGGGGAAAGCTGTAACTCTTTGAGATGAATTAACACAAAGCAGTTTCTCGGAAAGCTTCTTTTCATTTTTTAACTGAAGTTATTTCCATTTTCACCATAGCCCTCTATGGGATTCCAAATATCACTATGCAAATTCCACAAGAACAGTGGAAGCGAAAGACTTCTGGAGGGGAAAACTGTAACTCTGTGAGATGAATTAACAGAACACAAAGCAGTTTCTCAGATATCTTCTTTCCAGTTTTTAACGAAAGATATTTCCTTTTTCACCATAGCCCTCTAGGGACTTCCAAATATCACTTTGCAAATCCCACAAGAACAGTCTTAGCGAAAGCCTTCTTGAGGGGAAAGCTGTAACTCGGTGAGATGCTTTAACAGAACACACGGCAGTTTCTCAAAAAGCTTCTTTCCAGTTTTTAACGGAAGATATTTCCTTTTTCACCATAGCCCTCTAGGAGTTTTGTAATATCACTTTGCAAATTTCACAAGAATAGTCTCAGTGAACTGCTTCTTGAAGGGAAAGCTGTAACTCTGTAAGATGAACTAACAGAACACAAAGCAGTTTATCAGAAAGCTTCTTTACAGTTTTTATCGGAAAATATTTCCTTTTTCACCATTGCCCTCTATGAGATTCTAAATATCATTTTCCGAATTTCAGAAGAACAGTCTTAGTGAACGGCCTCATGAGGGGAAATCTGTGACACTTTGAGATGAATTAACAGAACACAAAGCAGTTTCTCAGAAAGCTTCTTTTCGGATTTTATCTTACTATATTTCCTTTTTCAACATAGCCCTCTATGGTCTTCCAAATATCACTTTGCAAATTACACAAGAACAGTCTTTGTGAAAGACTTCTTGAGGGGAAAGCTGTAACTCTCTGAGATGAATTAACAGAACACAAAGCAGTTTCTAAGAAAGCTTCTTTTCAGTTTTTATCTTAGGATATTTCCTTTTTCAGCATAGCCCTCTATGGGCTTCCAAAAACATTTTGCAAATTCCACAAGAACAGTCTTAGCGAAAGGATTCTGGAGATAAAAGCTGTAAATCTGTAAGATGAATTAAAAGAATTCAAAGCAGTTTCTCAGAAACCTTCTTTTCGTTTTTTATCTTACGATATTTCCATTTTCACCGTAGGGCTATAGGGTTTCCAAATATCACTTTGCAAATTCCAGAAGAAAAGCCTTAGCGAAAGGCTTCTTGAGGGTAAAGCTGTAACTCTGTAAGATGAATTAACAGAACACAAAACATTTTCTCAGAAACTTACTTTTCAGTTTTTACCTTAGGATATTTCCTTTTTCACCATCGCCCTCTATGGGATTCCAATTATCACTTTGAAAATTCCACATGAACAGTCTTAGCGAAAGTCTTCTTGAGGGGAAAGCTGTAACTCTGTGAGAGGAACTAACTGAACACAAAGCAGTTTCTCAGAAAGCTTCTTTCCAGTTTTTAACTGGGGATATTTCCTTTTTCACCATAGCCCTTTTGATCTTCCAAATATCATTTTGCAAATTCCACAACAACAGCCTTTGCGAAAGGCTTCCTGAGGTAAAAGAGTAACTCTGTGACTTGAATTAACAGAACACAAAGCCGTTTCCCAGAAAGCTCCTTTTCAGTTTTTATCTTGGGATGTTTCCTTTTTCACCATTGCGTTCTATGTGACTCCAAATATCACTTTGCAATTCCACAAGAACAGTCTTAGTGAACGGCTTCCTGAGGGGAAAGCTGTAGCTCGGTGATATGTACTAAGAGAACACACCGCATTTTCTCAGAATGGTTCTTTCCAGTTTTTAACGGAAGATATTTCCTTTTTCACCTTAGCCCTCTATGGGCTTCCAAATATCACTTTGCAAATTTCACAAAACAGTCTTAGTGAACGGCTTCTTGAGGGAAAAGCTGTAGCTCTGTGAGATGAACTAACAGAACACAAAGCAGTTTTTCAGACAGCTTCTTTTCGGTAAGTATCTTAGCATATATCCATTTTCACCATAGCCCTCTGTGGGCTTCCACATATCACTTTGGAAATTCCTCAAAAACAGTCTTAGCGGAAGGCTTCTTGAGGGGAAAGCTGTAACTCTTGAGATGAATTCACAGAACACCAAGCAGTTTCTCGGAAAGTTTCATTTCATTTTTTAACTGAAGTTATTTCCATTTTCACCATAGCCCTCTATGGGATTCCAAATATCACTATGCAAATTCCACAAGAACAGTGGAAGCGAAAGACTTCTGGAGGGGAAAACTGTAACTCTGTGAGATGAATTAACAGAACAGAAAGCAGTTTCTCAGATATCTTCTTTCCAGTTTTTAACGAAAGATATTTCCTTTTTCACCATAGCCCTCTAGGGACTTCCAAATATCACTTTGCAAATCCCACAAGAACAGTCTTAGCGAAAGCCTTCTTGAGGGGAAAGCTGTAACTCGGTGAGATGCTTTAACAGAACACACGGCAGTTTCTCAAAAAGCTTCTTTCCAGTTTTTAACGGAAGATATTTCATTTTTCACCATAGCCCTCTAAGAGTCTTCTAATATCACTTTGCAAATTTCACAAGAATAGTCTCAGTGAACTGCTTCTTGAAGGGAAAGCTGTAACTCTGTAAGATGAACTAACAGAACACAAAGCAGTTTATCAGAAAGCTTCTTTACAGTTTTTATCGGAAAATATTTCCTTTTTCACCATTGCCCTCTATGAGATTCTAAATATCACTTTCCGAATTTCAGAAGAACAGTCTTAGTGAACGGCCTCATGAGGGGAAATCTGTGACACTTTGAGATGAATTAACAGAACACAAAGCAGTTTCTCAGAAAGCTTCTTTTCGTATTTTATCTTACTATATTTCCTTTTTCAACATAGCCCTCTATGGTCTTCCAAAAACATTTTGCAAATTCCACAAGAACAGTCTTAGCCAAAGGATTCTGGAGATAAAAGCTGTAAATCGGTAAGATGAATTAAAAGAATTCAAAGCAGTTTCCCAGAAACCTTCTTTTCGTTTTTTATCTTACGATATTTCCATTTTCACCATAGGGCTATAGGGTTTCCAAATATCACTTTGCAAATTCCAGAAGAAAAGTCTTAGCGAAAGGCTTCTTGAGGGTAAAGCTGTAACTCTGTAAGATGAATTAACAGAACACAAAACATTTTCTCAGAAACCTACTTTTCAGTTTTTACCTTAGGATATTTCCTTTTTCACCATCGCCCTCTATGGGATTCCAATTATCACTTTGAAAATTCCACATGAACAGTCTTAGCGAAAGTCTTCTTGAGGGGAAAGCTGTAACTCTGTGAGAGGAACTAACTGAACACAAAGCAGTTTCTCAGAAAGCTTCTTTCCAGTTTCTAACTGAGGATATTTCCTTTTTCACCATAGCCCTTTTGGGCTTCCAAATATCACTTTGCGAATTCCACAACAACAGCCTTAGCGAAAGGCTTCCTGAGGTAAAAGAGTAACTCTGTGACTTGAATTAACAGTACACAAAGCCGTTTCCTAGAAAGCTTCTTTTCAGTTTTTATCTTGGGATGTTTCCTTTTTCACCATTGCCCTCAATGTGCCTCCAAATATCACTTTGCAATTCCACAAGAACAGTCTTAGTGAACGGCTTCCTGAGGGGAAAGCTGTAGCTCGGTGATATGTACTAAGAGA
Organism: Chlorocebus sabaeus; assembly: GCF_047675955.1. Classification (NCBI taxonomy): domain Eukaryota; kingdom Metazoa; phylum Chordata; class Mammalia; order Primates; family Cercopithecidae; genus Chlorocebus; species Chlorocebus sabaeus. The sequence continues at coordinate 304,993 of NW_027327463.1, forward strand.
ACACACCGCATTTTCTCAGAATGGTTCTTTCCAGTTTTTAACGGAAGATATTTCCTTTTTCACCTTAGCCCTCTATGGGCTTCCAAATATCACTTTGCAAATTTCACAAAACAGTCTTAGTGAACGGCTTCTTGAGGGAAAAGCTGTAGCTCTGTGAGATGAACTAACAGAACACAAAGCAGTTTTTCAGACAGCTTCTTTTCGGTAAGTATCTTACGATATTTCCATTTTCACCATAGCCCTCTATGGGCTTCCACATATCACTTTGGAAATTCCTCAAAAACAGTCTTAGCGGAAGGCTTCTTGAGGGGAAAGCTGTAACTCTTTGAGATGAATTAACACAAAGCAGTTTCTCGGAAAGCTTCTTTTCATTTTTTAACTGAAGTTATTTCCATTTTCACCATAGCCCTCTATGGGATTCCAAATATCACTATGCAAATTCCACAAGAACAGTGGAAGCGAAAGACTTCTGGAGGGGAAAACTGTAACTCTGTGAGATGAATTAACAGAGCACAAAGCAGTTTCTCAGATATCTTCTTTCCAGTTTTTAACGAAAGATATTTCCTTTTTCACCATAGCCCTCTAGGGACTTCCAAATATCACTTTGCAGATCCCACAAGAACAGTCTTAGCGAAAGCCTTCTTGAGGGGAAAGCTGTAACTCGGTGAGATGCTTTAACAGAACACACGGCAGTTTCTCAAAAAGCTTCTTTCCAGTTTTTAACGGAAGATATTTCCTTTTTCACCATAGCCCTCTAGGAGTTTTCTAATATCACTTTGCAAATTTCACAAGAATAGTCTCAGTGAACTGCTTCTTGAAGGGAAAGCTGTAACTCTGTGAGATGAACTAACAGAACACAAAGCAGTTTATCAGAAAGCTTCTTTACAGTTTTTATTGGAAAATATTTCCTTTTTCACCATTGCCCTCTATGAGATTCTAAATATCACTTTCCAAATTTCAGAAGAACAGTCTTAGTGAACGGCCTCATGAGGGGAAATCTGTGACACTTTGAGATGAATTAACAGAACACAAAGCAGTTTCTCAGAAAGCTTCTTTTCGGATTTTATCTTACTATATTTCCTTTTTCAACATAGCCCTCTATGGTCTTCCAAATATCACTTTGCAAATTACACAAGAACAGTCTTTGTGAAAGACTTCTTGAGGGGAAAGCTGTAACTCTCTGAGATGAATTAACAGAACACAAAGCAGTTTCTCAGAAAGCTTCTTTTCAGTTTTTATCTTAGGATATTTCCTTTTTCAGCATAGCCCTCTATGGGCTTCCAAAAACATTTTGCAAATTCCACAAGAACAGTCTTAGCGAAAGGATTCTGGAGATAAAAGCTGTAAATCTGTAAGATGAATTAAAAGAATTCAAAGAAGTTTCTCAGAAACCTTCTTTTCGTTTTTTATCTTAGGATATTTCCATTTTCACCATAGGGCTATAGGGTTTCCAAATATCACTTTGCAAATTCCAGAAGAAAAGTCTTAGCGAAAGGCTTCTTGAGGGTAAAGCTGTAACACTGTAAGATGAATTAACAGAACAGAAAACATTTTCTCAGAAACCTACTTTTCAGTTTTTACCTTAGGATATTTCCTTTTTCACCATAGCCCTCTATGGGATTCCAATTATCACTTTGAAAATTCGACATGAACAGTCTTAGCGAAAGCCTTCTTGAGGGGAAAGCTGTAACTCTGTGAGAGGAAAGAACTGAACACAAAGCAGTTTCTCAGAAAGCTTCTTTCCAGTTTTTAACTGAGGATATTTCCTTTTTCACCATAGACCTCTATGGGCTTCCAAATATCACTTTGCAAATTCCACAAGAACAGTCTTAGCGAAAGGCTTCTTGAGGGGAAAGCTCTAACTCTGTGAGATGAATTAACAGAACACAAAGCATTTTCTCACAAATCTTCTTTCCAGTTTTTAACGGAGGATATTTCCTTTCTCACCATAGTCCTCTATGGGCTTCCAAATATCACATTGCAAATCACACAAGAACAGTCTTAGCGAAAGGCTTCTTGAGAGGAAAGCTGTAACTCAGTGAGACGTATTAACAGAAGACACGGCATTTTCTCAGAATGCTTCTTTCCAGTTTTTAACGGAAGATATTTCCTTTTTCACCATAGTCCTCTATGGGTTTCCAAATATCACTTTCCAAATTTCACAAAACAGTCTTAATGAACGGCTTCTTGAGGGAAAAGCTGTAGCTCTGTGAGATGAACTAACAGAACACAAAGCAGTTTTTCAGACAGCTTCTCTTCGGTAAGTATCTTAGGATATTTAGATTTTCACCATAGCCCTCTATGGGCTTCCACATATCACTTTGGGAATTCCTCAAAAACAGTCTTAGCAGAAGGCTTCTTGAGGGGAAAGCTGTAATTCTTTGAGATGAATTAACAGAACACAAAGCAGTTTCTCGGAAAGCTTCTTTTCATTTTTTAATTGAAGGTATTTCCATTTTCACCATAGCCCTCTAAGGGATTACAAATATCACTATGCAAATTCCACAAAAACTGTGGAAGCGAAAGACCTCTGGAGGGGAAAACTGTAACTCTGTGAGATGAATTAACAGAACACAAAGCAGTTTCTCAGATAGCTTCTTTCCAGTTTCTAACGGAGTATATTTCCTTTTTCAGCATAGCCCTCTATGGGCTTCAAAAACATTTTGCAAATTCCACAAGAACAGTCTTAGCCAAAGGATTCTGGAGATAAAAGCTGTATATCTGTAAGATGAATTAAAAGAATTCAAAGCAGTTTCTCAGAAACCTTCTTTTCTCTTTTTATCTTACGATATTTCCATTTTAAACATAGGTCTATAGGGTTTCCAAATATCACTTTGCAAATTCCAGAAGAAAAGTCTTAGCGAAAGGCTTCTTGAGGGTAAAGCTGTAACTCTGTAAGATGAATTAACAGAACAGAAAACATTTTCTCAGAAACCTACTTTTCAGTTTTTACCTTAGGATATTTCCTTTTTCACCATCGCCCTCTATGGGATTCCAATTATCACTTTGAAAATTCCACATGAACAGTCTTAGTGAAAGTCTTCTTGAGGGGAAAGCTGTAACTCTGTGAGAGGAACTAACTGAACACAAAGCAGTTTCTCAGAAAGCTTCTTTCCAGTTTTTAACTGAGGATATTTCCTTTTTCACCATAGCCCTTTTGGGCTTCCACATATCACTTTGCAAATTCCACAAGAACAGTCTTAGCGAAAGGCTTCTTGAGGGGAAAGCTCTAACCCTGTGAGATGAATTACCAGAACACAAAGCATTTTCTCACAAATCTTCTTTCCAGTTTTTAACGGAGGATATTTCCTTTCTCACCATAGTTCTCTATGGGCTTCCAAATATCACATTGCAAATCCCACAAGAACAGTCTTAGCGAAAGGCTTCTTGAGAGGAAAGCTGTAACTCAGTGAGACGTATTAACAGAAGACACGGCATTTTCTCAGAATGCTTCTTTCCAGTTTTTAACTGAGGATATTTCCTTTTTCACCATAGCCCTTTTGGGCTTCCAAATATCACTTTGCAAATTCCACAACAACAGCCTTAGCGAAAGGCTTCCTGAGGTAAAACAGTAACTCTGTGACTTGAATTAACAGAACACAAAGCCGTTTCCCAGAAAGTTTCTTTTCAGTTTTTATCTTGGGATGTTTCCTTTTTCACCATTGCCCTCTATGTGCCTCCAAATATCACATTGCAAATCCCACAAGAACAGTCTTAGCGAAAGGCTTCTTGAGAGGAAAGCTGTAACTCAGTGAGACGTATTAACAGAAGACACGGCATTTTCTCAGAATGCTTCTTTCCAGTTTTTAACGGAAGATATTTCCTTTTTCACCATAGTCCTCTATGGGTTTCCAAATATCACTTTCCAAATTTCACAAAACAGTCTTAATGAACGGCTTCTTGAGGGAAAAGCTGTAGCTCTGTGAGATGAACTAACAGAACACAAAGCAGTTTTTCAGACAGCTTCTCTTCGGTAAGTATCTTAGGATATTTCCATTTTCACCATAGCCCTCTATGGGCTTCCACATATCTCTTTGGGAATTCCTCAAAAACAGTCTTAGCAGAAGGCTTCTTGAGGGGAAAGCTGTAATTCTTTGAGATGAATTAACAGAACACAAAGCAGTTTCTCGGAAAGCTTCTTTTCATTTTTTAATTGAAGGTATTTCCATTTTCACAATAGCCCTCTATGGGATTACAAATATCACTATGCAAATTCCACAAGAACTGTGGAAGCGAAAGACTTCTGGAGGGGAAAACTGTAACCCTGTGAGATGAATTAACAGAACACAAAGCAGTTTCTCAGATAGCTTCTTTCCAGTTTCTAACGGAGGATATTTCCTTTTTCACCATAGCCCTCTATGGGCTTCCAAATATCACTTTGCAAGTTTCACAAGAACAGTCTTAGCGAAAGGCTTCCTGAGGGTAAAGTTGTAACTCTGTGAGATGAATTAACAGAACACAAAGCAGTTTCTCAGAAAGCTTCTTTTCAGTTTTTAACCGAAGATAATTCCTTTTTCAACATAACCCAGTATGGGCTTCCAAATATCACTTTGCAAATTCCACTAGAACAGTCTTAGCGAAAGGCTTTTAGAGGGAAATGTTGTAACTATGTGAGATGAATTAACAGAACACAAAGCAATTTCTCAGAAAGCTTCTTTTCAGTTTTTATCTTACGATATTTCCTTTTTCACCATAGACCTCTATGGGCTTCCAAATCTCACTTTGCAAATTCCACAAGAACAGTCTTAGCGAAAGAATTATTGAGTGGAAAGCTGTAACTCTTTGAGGTGAATTAACAGAACAAAAAGGAGTTTCTCAGAAAGCTTCTTTCCGCTTTGTAACAGAAGATATTTCCTTTTTCACCATAGCGCTCTATGGGCTTCCAAATATCATTTTGCAAATCCCACAACAACAGTCTTAGCGAAAGGCTTCTTGAAGGGAAAGCTGTAACTGGGTGAGGTCTATTATCAGAACACATGGCAGTTTCTCAGAAAGCTTCTTTCCAGTTTTTAACTGAAGATATTTCCTTTTTCACCATAGCCCTCTATGGGCTTCCAAATATCACTTTGCAAATTCGACAACAGCCTTAGCGAAGGGCTTTTAGAGGGAAATGTAACTCTGTGAGATCAATTAACAGAACACAAAGCAGTTTCTCAGAAAGCTTCTTTTCAGTTTTTGTCTTAGGATATTTCCTTTTTCACCGTAGCCCTCTATGGGCTTCCAAATATCACTTTGCATATTCCAAAAGAACAGCCTTAGTGATCGGCTTCATGATAGGAAAGCTGTAACTCTGTGAGATTAATTAACGGAACACAAAGCAGTTTCTCAGAAAGGTTCTTTCCAGTTTTTAGCGGAAGATATTTCCTTTTTCACCATAGTCCACTATGGGCTTCAAAATATCACTTTGCAAATTCCACAAGAACAGTCTTAGTGAACGGCCTCTTGAGGGGAAATCTGTAACTCTCTGAGATGAATTAACAGAACACAAAGCAGTTTCTCAGAAATCTTCTTTCCAGTTTTTAACGAAAGATATTTCCTTTTTCACCCAAGTCCTCTATGGGATTACAAATATCAGTTTGCAAATTTCACAAGAACAGTCTTAGTGAAGGGCTTCTTGAGGGGAAAGCTGTAACACTGTGAGATGAACGAACACAACACAAAGCAGTTTCTCAGACAGCTTCTTTTCGGTTTTTATCCTAGGATATTTCCATTTTAAAAATAGCCCTCTATGGGCTTCCAAGTATCACTTTGCAAATTCCACAAGAACAGTCTTATAGAAAGGCTTCTTAAGGGGAAAGCTGTAACTCGGTGAGATGTATCAACAGAACACACGGCAGTTTCTCAGAAAGCTTCTTTCCAGTTTTTAACGGAAGTTATTTCCCTTTTCACCGTAGCCCTCCATGGGCTTCCAAATATCACTTTGCAAATTCCAGAAGAACAGTCTTAGCGAAAGGCTTCTGAAGGGGAAATCTGTAACTCTGTGAGTTGAATTAACAGAACACAAAGCAGTTTCTCACAAATCTTCTTTCCAGTTTTTAACGGAAGTTAGTTCCTTTTTCACCATAGTCCTCTATGGGCTTCCATATATCACTATGCCAATTCCACAAGAACAGTGGAAGCGAAAGACTTCTGGAGGGGAAAACTGTAACTCTGTGAGATGAATTAACAGAACACAAAGCAGTTTCTCAGATATCTTCTTTCCAGTTTTTAACGAAAGATATTTCCTTTTTCACCATAGCCCTCTAGGGACTTCCAAATATCACTTTGCAAATCCCACAAGAACAGTCTTAGCGAAAGCCTTCTTGAGGGGAAAGCTGTAACTCGGTGAGATGCTTTAACAGAACACACGGCAGTTTCTCAAAAAGCTTCTTTCCAGTTTTTAACGGAAGATATTTCCTTTTTCACCATAGCCCTCTAGGAGTTTTCTAATATCACTTTGCAAATTTCACAAGAATAGTCTCAGTGAACTGCTTCTTGAAGGGAAAGCTGTAACTCTGTGAGATGAACTAACAGAACACAAAGCAGTTTATCAGAAAGCTTCTTTACAGTTTGTATCGGAAAATATTTCCTTTTTCACCATTGCCCTCTATGAGATTCTAAATATCACTTTCCAAATTTCAGAAGAACAGTCTTAGTGAACGGCCTCATGAGGGGAAATCTGTGACACTTTGAGATGAATTAACAGACCACAAAGCAGTTTCTCAGAAAGCTTCTTTTCAGATTTTATCTTACTATATTTCCTTTTTCAACATAGCCCTCTATGGTCTTCCAAATATCACTTTGCAAATTACACAAGAACAGTCTTTGTGAAAGACTTCTTGAGGGGAAAGCTGTAACTCTCTGAGATGAATTAACAGAACACAAAGCAGTTTCTCAGAAAGCTTCTTTTCAGTTTTTATCGTAGGATATTTCCTTTTTCAGCATAGCCCTCTATGGGCTTCCAAAAACATTTTGCAGATTCCACAAGAACAGTCTTAGTGAAAGGATTCTGGAGATAAAAGCTGTAAATCTGTAAGATGAATTAAAAGAATTCAAAGAAGTTTCTCAGAAACCTTCTTTTCGTTTTTTATCTTAGGATATTTCCATTTTCACCATAGGGCTATAGGGTTTCCAAATATCACTTTGCAAATTCCAGAAGAAAAGTCTTAGCGAAAGGCTTCTTGAGGGTAAAGCTGTAACTCTGTAAGATGAATTAACAGAACACAAAACATTTTCTCAGAAACCTACTTTTCAGTTTTTACCTTAGGATATTTCCTTTTTCACCATAGCCCTCTATGGGATTCCAATTATCACTTTGAAAATTCGACATGAACAGTCTTAGCGAAAGCCTTCTTGAGGGGAAAGGTGTAACTCTGTGAGAGGAACTAACTGAACACAAAGCAGTTTCTCAGAAAGCTTCTTTCCAGTTTTTAACTGAGGATATTTCCTTTTTCACCATAGACCTCTATGGGCTTCGAAATATCACTTTGCAAATTCCACAAGAACAGTCTTAGCGAAAGGCTTCTTGAGGGGAAAGCTCTAACTCTGTGAGATGAATTTACAGAACACAAAGCATTTTCTCACAAATCTTCTTTCCAGTTTTTAACGGAGGATATTTCCTTTCTCACCATAGTCTTCTATGGGCTTCCAAATATCACATTGCAAATCCCACAAGAACAGTCTTAGCGAAAGGCTTCTTGAGAGGAAAGCTGTAAGTCAGTGAGACGTATTAACAGAAGCCACGGCATTTTCTCAGAATGCTTCTTTCCAGTTTTTAACGGAAGATATTTCCTTTTTCACCATAGTCCTCTATGGGTTTCCAAATATCACTTTCCAAATTTCACAAAACAGTCTTAATGAACGGCTTCTTGAGGGAAAAGCTGTAGCTCTGTGAGATGAACTAACAGAACACAAAGCAGTTTCTCAGACAGCTTCTCTTCGGTAAGTATCTTAGGATATTTCCATTTTCACCATAGCCCTCTATGGGCTTCCACATATCACTTTGGGAATTCCTCAAAAACAGTCTTAGCAGAAGGCTTCTTGAGGGGAAAGCTGTAATTCTTTGAGATGAATTAACAGAACACAAAGCAGTTTGTCGGAAAGCTTCTTTTCATTTTTTAATTGAAGGTATTTCCATTTTCACCGTAGCCCTCCATGGGATTACAAATATCACTATGCAAATTCCACAAGAACTGTGGAAGCGAAAGACTTCTGGAGGGGAAAACTGTAACTATGTGAGATGAATTAACAGAACACAAAGCAGTTTCTCAGATAGCTTCTTTCCAGTTTCTAACGGAGGATATTTCCTTTTAAGCCATAGCCCTCTATGGGCTTCCAAATATCACTTTGCAAGTTTCACAAGAACAGTCTTAGCGAAAGGCTTCCTGAGGGGAAAGTTGTAACTCTGTCAGATGAATTAACAGAACACAAAGCAGTTTCTCAAAAAGCTTCTTTTCAGTTTTTTTTTTTTTTTTTTTTTTTTGAGACGGAGTCTTGCTCTGTCGCCCGGGGTGGAGTGCAGTGGCCGGATCTCAGCTCACTGCAAGCTCCGCCTCCCGGGTTTACGCCATTCTCCTGCCTCAGCCTCCCGAGTAGCGGGGACTACAGGTGCCCGCCACTTCGCCCGGCTAGTTTTTTGTGTTTTTAGTAGAGACGGGGTTTCACCGTGTTAGCCAGGATGGTCTCGATCTCCTGACCTCGTGATCCGCCCATCTCGGCCTCCCAAAGTGCTGGGATTACAGGCTTGAGCCACCGCGCCCGGCCCTTCTTTTCAGTTTTTAACCGAAGATATTTCCTTTTTCAACATAACCCTGTATGGGCTTCCAAATATCACTTTGCAAATTCCACAAGAACAGTCTTAGCGAAAGGCTTTTAGAGGGAAATGTTGTAACTATGTGAGATGAATTAACAGAACACAAAGCAATTTCTCAGAAAGCTTCTTTTCAGTTTTTATCTTACGATATTTCCCTTTTCACCATAGACCTCTATGGGCTTCCAAATCTCACTTTGCAAATTCCACAAGAACAGTCTTAGCGAAAGAATTATTGAGTGGAAAGCTGTAACACTTTGAGGTGAATTAACAGAACAAAAAGGAGTTTCTCAGAAAGCTTCTTTCCGCTTTTTAACAGAAGATATTTCCTTTTTCACCATAGCGCTCTATGGGCTTCCAAATATCATTTTGCAAATCCCACAACAACAGTCTTAGCGAAAGGCTTCTTGAAGGGAAAGCTGTAACTGGGTGAGGTCTGTTATCAGAACACATGGCAGTTTCTCAGAAAGCTTCTTTCCAGTTTTTAACTGAAGATATTTCCTTTTTCACCATAGCCCTCTATGGGCTTCCAAATATCACTTTGCAAAATCCACAAGAACAGTCTTCGGGAAAGGCTTCTGGAGGGGAAACCTGTAACACTGTGAGATGAATTAACAGAACACAAAGCAGTTTCTCATAAAGCTTCTTTCCAGTTTTTAACTGAAGATATTTCCTTTTTCACCATAGCCCTCTAAGGGCCTCCAAATATCACATTGCAAATGCCACAAGAACAGTCTTAGCGAAAGGCTTCTAGAAGGGAAAGCTGTAACTCGGTTAGATGTATTAACAGAACACACGGCAGTATCTAAAAATGCTTCTTTCCAGTTTTTAACGGAAGATATTTCCTTTTTCACCATAGCCCTCTATGGGCTTCCAAATATCACTTTACAAATTCGACAACAGCCTTAGCGAAAGGCTTTTAGAGGGAAATGTAACTCTGTGAGATGAATTAACAGAACACAAAGCAGTTTCTCAGAAAGCTTCTTTCCAGTTTTTAACGGAAAATAATTCCTTTTTCACCATAGCCCTCTAAGGGATTCTAAATATCACTTTCCACATTTCAGAAGAACAGTCTTAGTGAACGGCCTCTTGAGGGGAAATCTGTAACTCTCTGATATGAATTAACAGAACACAAAGCAGTTTCTCAGAAATCTTCTTTCCAGTTTTTAACGGAAGATATGTCGTTTTACACCATAGACCTCTATGGGCTTCCAAATATCACTTTGCAAATTCCACAAGAACAGTCTTCGGGAAAGGCTTCTGTAGGGGAAACCTGTAACTCTGTGAGATGAATTAACAGAACACAAAGCAGTTTCTCATAAAGCTTCTTTCCAGTTTTTAACTGAAGATATTTCCTTTTACACCATAGCCCTCTAAGGGCCTCCAAATATCACATTGCAAATGCCACAAGAACAGTCTTAGCGAAAGGCTTCTAGAGGGGAAAGCTGTAACTCGGTTAGATGTATTAACAGAACACACGGCAGTATCTCAGAATGCTTCTTTCCAGTTTTTAACGGAAGATATTTCCTTTTTCACCATAGCCCTCTAGGGGCTTCCAAATATCACTTTGCAAATTCCAAAAGAGCAGTCTTAGTGAAAGACTTCTGGAGTGGAAAGCTGTAACTCTCTGAAATGAATTAACAGAACACAGAGCTGTTTCTCAGAAAGCTTCTTTCCAGTTTTCAACCGAAGATATTTTCTTTTTCCCATAGCCCTCTATGGGCTTCCAAATATCACTTAGAAAATTCCACAAGAACAGTCTTAGCGAAAGGCTTCTTGAGGTGAAAGCTGTAACACGGTGAGATGTTTTAACAGAACACACATCAGTTTCTCAGAAAGCTTCTTTCCAATTTTTAACGTAAGTTATTTCCTTTTTCACCATAGCCCTATACGGGCTTCTAAGATCACTATGCAAATTCCACAAGAACAGTCTTAGCGAAAGGCTTCTGGGAGCAAAGCTGTAATTCTGTGAGATGAACTAACAAAACACGAAGCAGTTTCTCAGGTTTTTAATGGAAGAAATGTCCTTTTTCATCATAGCCCTCAATGGGCTTCCAAATTTCACTTTGCAAATTCCACAAGAACAGTCTTAGTGAACGGCCTCTTGAGGGGAAATCTGTAACTCTCTGAGATGAATTAACAGAACACAAAGCAGTTTCTCAGAAATCTTCTTTCCAGTTTTTAACGAAAGATATTTCCTTTTTCACCCAAGTCCTCTATGGGATTACAAATATCAGTTTGCAAATTTCACAAGAACAGTCTTAGTGAAGGGCTTCTTGAGGGGAAAGCTGTAACACTGTGAGATGAACTAACACAACACAAAGCAGTTTCTCAGACAGCTTCTTTTCGGTTTTTATCTTAGGATATTTCCATTTTCAAAATAGCCCTCTATGGGCTTCCAAGTATCACTTTGCAAATTCCACAAGAACAGTCTTATAGAAAGGCTTCTTGAGGGGAAAGCTGTAACTCGGTGAGATATATTAACAGAACACACGGCAGTTTCTCAGAAAGCTTCTTTCCAGTTTTTAACGGAAGTTATTTCCCTTTTCACCATAGCCCTCCATGGGCTTCCAAATATCACTTTGCAAATTCCAGAAGAACAGTCTTAGCGAAAGGCTTCTGAAGGGGAAATCTGTAACTCTGTGAGTTGAATTAACAGAACACAAAGCAGTTTCTCACAAATCTTCTTTCCAGTTTTTAACGGAAGTTAGTTCCTTTTTCACCATAGTCCTCTATGGGCTTCCAAATATGACTTTGCAAATTCCACAAGAACAGTCTTAGCGAAAGGCTTCTTGAGGGGGGAAGCTGTAACTCTGTGAGATGAATTAACAGAACACAAAGCAGTCTCTCAGAAAGCTTCTTTCCAGTATTTAACTGAAGACATTTCCTTTTTCACTATAGACCTCTATGGGCTTCCAAATATCACTTTGGAAATCCCACAAGAACAGTCTTAGCGAAAGGCTTCTTGAGAGGAAAGCTGTACCTCGGTGATATGTACTAACAGAACACACCGCATTTTCTCAGAATGGTTCTTTCCAGTTTTTAACGGAAGATATTTCCTTTTTCACCTTAGCCCTCTATGGGCTTCCAAATATCACTTTGCAAATTTCACAAAACAGTCTTAGTTAACGGCTCCTTGAGGGGAAAGCTGTAACTCTGTGAGTGAACTAACAAAACACAAAGCAGCTTTCCATACAGCTTCTTTTCGGTTTTTATCTTAGGATATTTCCATTTTCACCATAGCCTACTATGGGTATCGAAATATCACTTTGGAAATTCCACAAAAACAGCCTTAGCGAAACGCTTCCTGAGGTTAAAGAGTAACTGTGAGTTGAATTAACAGAACACAAAGCAGTTTCTCAGAAAGCTTCTTTTCAGTTTTTATCTTAGGATGTTTCCTTTTTCACCATTGCCCTCAATGTGCCTCCAAATATCACTTTGCAATTCCACAAGAACAATCTTAGTGAACGGCTTCCTGAGGGGAAAGCTGTAGCTCGGTGATATGTACTAACAGAACACACCGCATTTTCTCAGAATGGTTCTTTCCAGTTTTTAACGGAAGATATTTCCTTTTTCACCTTAGCCCTCTATGGGCTTCCAAATATCACTTTGCAAATTTCACAAAACAGTCTTAGTGAACGGCTTCTTGAGGGAAAAGCTGCAGCTCTGTGAGATAAACTAACAGAACACAAAGCACTTTTTCAGACAGCTTCTTTTCGGTAAGTATCTTACGATATTTCCATTTTCACCATAGCCCTCTATGGGCTTCCACATATCACTTTGGAAATTCCTCAAAAACAGTCTTAGCGGAAGGCTTCTGAAGGGGAAATCTGTAACTCTGTGAGTTGAATTAACAGAACACAAAGCAGTTTCTCACAAATCTTCTTTCCAGTTTTTAACGGAAGTTAGTTCCTTTTTCACCATAGTCCTCTATGGGCTTCCATATATCACTATGCCAATTCCACAAAAACAGTGGAAGCGAAAGACTTCTGGAGGGGAAAACTGTAACTCTGTCAGATGAATTAACAGAACACAAAGCAGTTTCTCAGATATCTTCTTTCCAGTTTTTAACGAAAGATATTTCCTTTTTCACCATAGCCCTCTATGGGCTTCCAAATATCACTTTGCAAATCCCACAAGAACAGTCTTAGCGAAAGCCTTCTTGAGGGGAAAGCTGTAACTCGGTGAGATGCTTTAACAGAACACACGGCAGTTTCTCAAAAAGCTTCTTTCCAGTTTTTAACGGAAGATATTTCCTTTTTCACCATAGCCCTCTAGGAGTTTTCTAATATCACTTTGCAAATTTCACAAGAATAGTCTCAGTGAACTGCTTCTTGAAGGGAAAGCTGTAACTCTGTGAGATGAACTAACAGAACACAAAGCAGTTTATCAGAAAGCTTCTTAACAGTTTGTATCGGAAAATATTTCCTTTTTCACCATTGCCCTCTATGAGATTCTAAATATCACTTTCCAAATTTCAGAAGAACAGTCTTAGTGAACGGCCTCATGAGGGGAAATCTGTGACACTTTGAGATGAATTAACAGACCACAAAGCAGTTTCTCAGAAAGCTTCTTTTCGGATTTTATCTTACTATATTTCCTTTTTCAACATAGCCCTCTATGGTCTTCCAAATATCACTTTGCAAATTACACAAGAACAGTCTTTGTGAAAGACTTCTTGAGGGGAAAGCTGTAACTCTCTGAGATGAATTAACAGAACACAAAGCAGTTTCTCAGAAAGCTTCTTTTCAGTTTTTATCGTAGGATATTTCCTTTTTCAGCATAGCCCTCTATGGGCTTCCAAAAACATTTTGCAAATTCCACAAGAACAGTCTTAGTGAAAGGATTCTGGAGATAAAAGCTGTAAATCTGTAAGATGAATTAAAAGAATTCAAAGAAGTTTCTCAGAAACCTTCTTTTCGTTTTTTATCTTAGGATATTTCCATTTTCAGCATAAAGCTATAGGGTTTCCAAATATCACTTTGCAAATTCCAGAAGAAAAGTCTTAGCGAAAGGCTTCTTGAGGGTAAAGCTGTAACTCTGTAAGATGAATTAACAGAACACAAAACATTTTCTCAGAAACCTACTTTTCAGTTTTTACCTTAGGATATTTCCTTTTTCACCATAGCCCTCTATGGGATTCCAATTATCACTTTGAAAATTCCACATGAACAGTCTTAGCGAAAGTCTTCTTGAGGGGAAAGCTGTAACTCTGTGAGAGGAACTAACTGAACACAAAGCAGTTTCTCAGAAAGCTTCTTTCCAGTTTTTAACTGAGGATATTTCCTTTTTCACCATAGACCTCTATGGGCTTCCAAATATCACTTTGCAAATTCCACAAGAACAGTCTTAGCGAAAGGCTTCTTGAGGGGAAAGCTCTAACTCTGTGAGATGAATTAACAGAACACAAAGCATTTTCTCACAAATCTTCTTTCCAGTTTTTAACGGAGGATATTTCCTTTCTCACCATAGTCCTCTATGGGCTTCCAAATATCACATTGCAAATCCCACAAGAACAGTCTTAAGGAAAGGCTTCTTGAGAGGAAAGGTGTAACTCAGTGAGACGTATTAACAGAAGACACGGCATTTTCTCAGAATGATTCTTTCCAGTTTTTAACGGAAGATATTTCCTTTTTCACCATAGTCCTCTATGGGTTTCCAAATATCACTTTCCAAATTTCACAAAACAGTCTTAATGAACGGCTTCTTGAGGGAAAAGCTGTAGCTCGGTGAGATGAACTAACAGAACACAAAGCAGTTTTTCAGACAGCTTCTCTTCGGTAAGTATCTTAGGATATTTCCATTTTCACCATAGCCCTCTATGGGCTTCCACATATCATTTTGGAAATTCCTCAAAAACAGTCTTAGCGGAAGGCTTCTTGAGGGGAAAGCTGTAATACTTTGAGATGAATTAACAGAACACAAAGCAGTTTCTCGGAAAGCTTCTTTTCATTTTTTAATTGAAGGTGTTTCCATTTTCACCATAGCCCTCTATGGGATTCCAAATATCACTATGCAAATTCCACAAGAACTGTGGAAGCGAAAGACTTCGGGAGGGGAAAAGTGTAACGCTGTGAGATGAATTAACAGAACACAAAGCAGTTTCTCAGATATCTTCTTTCCAGTTTTTAACGAAAGATATTTCCTTTTTCACCATAGTCCTCTATGGGCTTCCAAATATCACTTTGCAAATCCCACAAGAACAGTCTTAGCGAAAGCCTTCTTGAGGGGAATGCTGTAACTCGTTGAGATGCTTTAACAGAACACACGGCAGTTTCTCAAAAAGCTCCTTTCCAGTTTTTAACGGAAGATATGTCCTTTTTCACCATAGCCCTCTATGGGCTTCCAAATATCACTTTGCAAATTCCACAAGAACAGTTTTACCGAAAGGCTTCTTGAGAAGAAAGCTGTAAATCTGTGAGATGAATTAACAGAACACGAAGCAGTTTCACAGAGAGCTTCATTTCAGTTTTTATCTTTGGATGTTTTCTTTTTCATCATAGCCCTCTATGTGCCTTCAAATATCACTTTGAAAATTCCACAAGGAAAGTCTTAGTGAACGGCTTCTTGAGGGGAAAACTGTAACTCTGTGAGATGAATTAACAGAACACAAAGCAGTTTCTCAGATAGCTTCTTTCCAGTTTCTAACGGAGGATATTTCCTTTTAAGCCATAGCCCTCTATGGGCTTCCAAATATCACTTTGCAAGTTTCACAAGTACAGTCTTAGCGAAAGGCTTCCTGAGGGGAAAGTTGTAACTCTGTCAGATGAATTAACAGAACACAAAGCAGTTTCTCAAAAAGCTTCTTTTCAGTTTTCTTTTTTTTTTTTTTTTTTTTTTTTTGAGACGGAGTCTTGCTCTGTCGCCCGGGCTGGAGTGCAGTGGCCGGATCTCAGCTCACTGCAAGCTCCGCCTCCCGGGTTTACGCCATTCTCCTGCCTCAGCCTCCCGAGTAGCGGGGACTACAGGCGCCCGCCACTTCGCCCGGCTAGTTTTTTGTGTTTTTAGTAGAGACGGGGTTTCACCGTGTTAGCCAGGATGGTCTCGATCTCCTGACCTCGTGATCCGCCCATCTCTTCCTCCCAAAGTGCTGGGATTACAGGCTTGAGCCACCGCACCCGGCCCTTCTTTTCAGTTTTTAACCGAAGATATTTCCTTTTTCAACATAACCCTGTATGGGCTTCCAAATATCACTTTGCAAATTCCACAAGAACAGTCTTAGCGAAAGGCTTTTAGAGGGAAATGTTGTAACTATGTGAGATGAATTAGCAGAACACAAAGCAATTTCTCAGAAAGCTTCTTTTCAGTTTTTATCTTACGATATTTCCCTTTTCACCATAGACCTCTATGGGCTTCCAAATCTCACTTTGCAAATTCCACAAGAACAGTCTTAGCGAAAGAATTATTGAGTGGAAAGCTGTAACACTTTGAGGTGAATTAACAGAACAAAAAGGAGTTTCTCAGAAAGCTTCTTTCCGCTTTTTAACAGAAGGTATTTCCTTTTTCACCATAGCGCTCTATGGGCTTCCAAATATCATTTTGCAAATCCCACAACAACAGTCTTAGCGAAAGGCTTCTTGAAGGGAAAGCTGTAACTGGGTGAGGTCTGTTATCAGAACACATGGCAGTTTCTCAGAAAGCTTCTTTCCAGTTTTTAACTGAAGATATTTCCTTTTTCACCATAGCCCTCTATGGGCTTCCAAATATCACTTTGCAAAATCCACAAGAACAGTCTTCGGGAAAGGCTTCTGGAGGGGAAACCTGTAACACTGTGAGATGAATTAACAGAACACAAAGCAGTTTCTCATAAAGCTTCTTTCCAGTTTTTAACTGAAGATATTTCCTTTTTCACCATAGCCCTCTAAGGGCCTCCAAATATCACATTGCAAATGCCACAAGAACAGTCTTAGCGAAAGGCTTCTAGAGGGGAAAGCTGTAACTCGGTTAGATGTATTAACAGAACACACGGCAGTATCTCAGAATGCTTCTTTCCAGTTTTTAACGGAAGATATTTCCTTTTTCACCATAGCCCTCTATGGGCTTCCAAATATCACTTTACAAATTCGACAACAGCCTTAGCGAAAGGCTTTTAGAGGGAAATGTAACTCTGTGAGATGAATTAACAGAACACAAAGCAGTTTCTCAGAAAGCTTCCTTCCAGTTTTTAATGGAAAATAATTCCTTTTTCACCATAGCCCTCTATGGGATTCTAAATATCACTTTCCACATTTCAGAAGAACAGTCTTAGTGAACGGCCTCTTGAGGGGAAATCTGTAACTCTCTGATATGAATTAACAGAACACAAAGCAGTTTCTCAGAAATCTTCTTTCCAGTTTTTAACGGAAGATATGTCGTTTTTCACCATAGCCCTCTATGGGCTTCCAAATATCACTTTGCAAATTCCACAAGAACAGTCTTCGGGAAAGGCTTCTGGAGGGGAAACCTGTAACTCTGTGAGATGAATTAACAGAACACAAAGCAGTTTCTCATAAAGCTTCTTTCCCGTTTTTAACTGAAGATATTTCCTTTTACACCATAGCCCTCTAAGGGCCTGCAAATATCACATTGCAAATGCCACAAGAACAGTCTTAGCGAAAGGCTTCTAGAGGGGAAAGCTGTAACTCGGTTAGATGTATTAACAGAACACACGGCAGTATCTCAGAATGCTTCTTTCCAGTTTTTAACGGAAGATATTTCCTTTTTCACCATAGCCCTCTAAGGGCTTCCAAATATCACTTTGCAAATTCCAAAAGAGCAGTCTTAGTGAAAGACTTCTGGAGCGGAAAGCTGTAACTCTCTGAAATGAATTAACAGAACACAGAGCTGTTTCTCAGAAAGCTTCTTTCCAGTTTTCAACCGAAGATATTTTCTTTTCCCCATAGCCCTTTATGGGCTTCCAAATATCACTTAGAGAATTCCACAAGAACAGTCTTAGCGAAAGGCTTCTTGAGGTGAAAGCTGTAACACGGTGAGATGTTTTAACAGAACACACATCAGTTTCTCAGAAAGCTTCTTTCCAATTTTTAACGTAAGTTATTTCCTTTTTCACCATAGCCCTCTACGGGCTTCTAAGATCACTTTGCAAATTCCACAAGAACAGTCTTAGCGAAAGGCTCCTGGGAGCAAAGCTGTAATTCTGTGAGATGAACTAACAAAACACGAAGCAGTTTCTCACGTTTTTAATGGAAGAAATGTCCTTTTTCATCATAGCCCTCAATGGGCTTCCAAATTTCACTTTGCAAATTCCACAAGAACAGTCTTAGCGAAAGGCTTTTTGAGGGGAAAGCTGTAACTCTGGTGACGAATTAACAGAACACAAAGCAGTTTCTCAGAAAGCTTCTTTTCAGTTTTTGTCTTAGGATATTTCCTTTTTCACCGTAGCCCACTATGGGCTTCCAAATATCACTTTGCATATTCCAAAAGAACAGCCTTACTGATCGGATTCATGATAGAAAAGCTGTAACTCTGTGAGATTAATTAACGGAACACAAAGCAGTTTCTCAGAAAGGTTCTTTCCAGTTTTTAGCGGAAGATATTTCCTTTTTCACCATAGTCCACTATGGGCTTCAAAATATCACTTTGCAAATTCCACAAGAACAGTCTTAGTGAACGGCCTCTTGAGGGGAAATCTGTAACTCTCTGAGATGAATTAACAGAACACAAAGCAGTTTCTCAGAAATCTTCTTTCCAGTTTTTAACGAAATATATTTCCTTTTTCACCCAAGTCCTCTATGGGATTACAAATATCAGTTTGCAAATTTCACAAGAACAGTCTTAGTGAAGGGCTTCTTGAGGGGAAAGCTGTAACACTGTGAGATGAACGAACACAACACAAAGCAGTTTCTCAGACAGCTTCTTTTCGGTTTTTATCTTAGGATATTTCCATTTTTAAAATAGCCCTCTATGGGCTTCCAAGTATCACTTTGCAAATTCCACAAGAACAGTCTTATAGAAAGGCTTCTTGAGGGGAAAGCTGTAACTCGGTGAGATATATCAACAGAACACACGGCAGTTTCTCAGAAAGCTTCTTTCCAGTTTTTAACGGAAGTTATTTCCCTTTTCACCATAGCCCTCCATGGGCTTCCAAATATCACTTTGCAAATTCCAGAAGAACAGTCTTAGCGAAAGGCTTCTGAAGGGGAAATCTGTAACTCTGTGAGTTGAATTAACAGAACACAAAGCAGTTTCTCACAAATCTTCTTTCCAGTTTTTAACGGAAGTTAGTTCCTTTTTCACCATAGTCCTCTATGGGCTTCCAAATATCACTATGCCAATTCCACAACAACAGCGGAAGCGAAAGACTTCTGGAGGGGAAAACTGTAACTCTGTCAGATGAATTAACAGAACACAAAGCAGTTTCTCAGATATCTTCTTTCCAGTTTTTAACGAAAGATATTTCCTTTTTCACCATAGCCCTCTATGGGCTTCCAAATATCACTTTGCAAATCCCACAAGAACAGTCTTAGCGAAAGCCTTGTTGAGGGTAAAGCTGTAACTCGGTGAGATGCTTTAACTGAACACACAGCAGTTTCTCAAAAAGCTTCTTTCCAGTTTTTAACGGAAGATATTTCCTTTTTCACCATAGCCCTCTAGGAGTTTTCTAATATCACTTTGCAAATTTCACAAGAATAGTCTCAGTGAACTGCTTCTTGAAGGGAAAGCTGTAACTCTGTGAGATGAACTAACAGAACACAAAGCAGTTTATCAGAAAGCTTCTTTACAGTTTGTATCGGAAAATATTTCCTTTTTCACCATTGCCCTCTATGAGATTCTAAATATCACTTTCCAAATTTCAGAAGAACAGTCTTAGTGAACGGCCTCATGAGGGGAAATCTGTGACACTATGAGATGAATTAACAGAACACAAAGCAGTTTCTCAGAAAGCTTCTTTTCGGATTTTATCTTACTATATTTCCTTTTTCAACATAGCCCTCTATGGTCTTCCAAATATCACTTTGCAAATTACACAAGAACAGTCTTTGTGAAAGACTTCTTGAGGGGAAAGCTGTAACTCTCTGAGATGAATTAACAGAACACAAAGCAGTTTCTCAGAAAGCTTCTTTTCAGTTTTTATCTTAGGATATTTCCTTTTTCAGCATAGCCCTCTATGGGCTTCCAAAAACATTTTGCAAATTCCACAAGAACAGTCTTAGCGAAAGGATTCTCGAGATAAAAGCTGTAAATCTGTAAGATGAATTAAAAGAATTCAAAGCAGTTTCCCAGAAACCTTCTTTTCGTTTTTTATCTTAGGATATTTCCATTTTCAGCATAGGGCTATAGGGTTTCCAAATATCACTTTGCAAATTCCAGAAGAAAAGTCTTAGCGAAAGGCTTTTGAGGGTAAAGCTGTAACTCTGTAAGATGAATTAACAGAACACAAAACATTTTCTCAGAAACCTACTTTTCAGTTTTTACCTTAGGATATTTCCTTTTTCACCATAGCCCTCTATGGGATTCCAATTATCACTTTGAAAATTCCACATGAACAGTCTTAGCGAAAGTCTTCTTGAGGGGAAAGCTGTAACTCTGTGAGAGGAACTAACTGAACACAAAGCAGTTTCTCAGAAAGCTTCTTTCCAGTTTTTAACTGAGGATATTTCCTTTTTCACCATAGACCTCTATGGGCTTCCAAATATCACTTTGCAAATTCCACAAGAACAGTCTTAGCGAAAGCCTTCTTGAGGGGAAAGCTCTAACTCTGTGAGATGAATTAACAGAACACAAACATTTTCTCACAAATCTTCTTTCCAGTTTTTAACGGAGGATATTTCCTTTCTCACCATAGTCCTCTATGGGCTTCCAAATATCACATTGCAAATCCCACAAGAACAGTCTTAAGGAAAGGCTTCTTGAGAGGAAAGGTGTAACTCAGTGAGACGTATTAACAGAAGACACGGCATTTTCTCAGAATGCTTCTTTCCAGTTTTTAACGGAAGATATTTCCTTTTTCACCATAGTCCTCTATGGGTTTCCAAATATCACTTTCCAAATTTCACAAAACAGTCTTAATGAACGGCTTCTTGAGGGAAAAGCTGTAGCTCGGTGAGATGAACTAACAGAACACAAAGCACTTTTTCAGACAGCTTCTCTTCGGTAAGTAACTTAGGATATTTCCATTTTCACCATAGCCCTCTATGGGCTTCCACATATCATTTTGGAAATTCCTCAAAAACAGTCTTAGCGGAAGGCTTCTTGAGGGGAAAGCTGTAATTCTTTGAGATGAATTAACAGAACACAAAGCAGTTTCTCGGAAAGCTTCTTTTCATTTTTTAATTGAAGGTATTTCCATTTTCACCATAGCCCTCTATGGGATTCCAAATTTCACTATGCAAATTCCACAAGAACTGTGGAAGCGAAAGACTTCGGGAGGGGAAAAGTGTAACGCTGTGAGATGAATTAACAGAACACAAAGCAGTTTCTCAGATATCTTCTTTCCCGTTTTTAACGAAAGATATTTCCTTTTTCACCATAGCCCTCTAGGGACTTCCAAATATCACTTTGCAAATCCCACAAGCACAGTCTTAGCGAAAGCCTTCTTCAGGGAAAGCTGTAACTCGGTGAGATGCTTTAACAGAACACACGGCAGTTTCTCAAAAAGCTTCTTTCCAGTTTTTAACGGAAGATATTTCATTTTTCACCATAGCCCTCTAGGAGTTTTCTAATATCACTTTGCAAATTTCACAAGAATAGTCTCAGTGAACTGCTTCTTGAAGGGAAAGCTGTAACTCTGTGAGATGAACTAACAGAACACAAAGCAGTTTATCAGAAAGCTTCTTTACAGTTTTTATCGGAAAATATTTCCTTTTTCACCATTGCCCTCTATGAGATTCTAAATATCACTTTCCGAATTTCAGAAGAACAGTCTTAGTGAACGGCCTCATGAGGGGAAATCTGTGACACTTTGAGATGAATTAACAGAACACAAAGCAGTTTCTCAGAAAGCTTCTTTTCGGATTTTATCTTACTATATGTCCTTTTTCACCATAGCCCTCTATGGGCTTCCAAATATCACTTTGCAAATTCCACAAGAACAGTTTTACCGAAAGGCTTCTTGAGAAGAAAGCTATAAATCTGTGAGATGAATTAACAGAACACAAAGCAGTTTCACAGAGAGCTTCATTTCAGTTTTTATCTTTGGATGTTTTCTTTTTCATCATAGCCCTCTATGTGCCTTCAAATATCACTTTGAAAATTCCACAAGGAAAGTCTTAGTGAACGGCTTCTTGAGGGGAAAACTGTAACTCTGTGAGATGAATTAACAGAACACAAAGCAGTTTCTCAGATAGCTTCTTTCCAGTTTCTAACGGAGGATATTTCCTTTTAAGCCATAGCCCTCTATGGGCTTCCAAATATCACTTTGCAAGTTTCACAAGTACAGTCTTAGCGAAAGGCTTCCTGAGGGGAAAGTTGTAACTCTGTCAGATGAATTAACAGAACACAAAGCAGTTTCTCAAAAAGCTTCTTTTCAGTTTTTTTTTTTTTTTTTTTTTTTTTTTGAGACGGAGTCTTGCTCTGTCGCCCGGGCTGGAGTGCAGTGGCCGGATCTCAGCTCACTGCAAGCTCCGCCTCCCGGGTTTACGCCATTCTCCTGCCTCAGCCTCCCGAGTAGCGGGGACTACAGGCGCCCGCCACTTCGCCCGGCTACTTTTTTGTGTTTTTAGTAGAGACGGGGTTTCACCGTGTTAGCCAGGATGGTCTCGATCTCCTGACCTCGTGATCCGCCCATCTCTTCCTCCCAAAGTGCTGGGATTACAGGCTTGAGCCACCGCGCCCGGCCCTTCTTTTCAGTTTTTAACCGAAGATATTTCCTTTTTCAACATAACCCTGTATGGGCTTCCAAATATCACTTTGCAAATTCCACAAGAACAGTCTTAGCGAAAGGCTTTTAGAGGGAAATGTTGTAACTATGTGAGATGAATTCACAGAACACAAAGCAATTTCTCAGAAAGCTTCTTTTCAGTTTTTATCTTACGATATTTCCCTTTTCACCATAGACCTCTATGGGCTTCCAAATCTCACTTTGCAAATTCCACAAGAACAGTCTTAGCGAAAGAATTATTGAGTGGAAAGCTGTAACACTTTGAGGTGAATTAACAGAACAAAAAGGAGTTTCTCAGAAAGCTTCTTTCCGCTTTTTAACAGAAGATATTTCCTTTTTCACCATAGCGCTCTATGGGCTTCCAAATATCATTTTGCAAATCCCACAACAACAGTCTTAGCGAAAGGCTTCTTGAAGGGAAAGCTGTAACTGGGTGAGGTCTGTTATCAGAACACATGGCAGTTTCTCAGAAAGCTTCTTTCCAGTTTTTAACTGAAGATATTTCCTTTTTCACCATAGCCCTCTATGGGCTTCCAAATATCACTTTGCAAAATCCACAAGAACAGTCTTCGGGAAAGGCTTCTGGAGGGGAAACCTGTAACACTGTGAGATGAATTAACAGAACACAAAGCAGTTTCTCATAAAGCTTCTTTCCAGTTTTTAACTGAAGATATTTCCTTTTTCACCATAGCCCTCTAAGGGCCTCCAAATATCACATTGCAAATGCCACAAGAACAGTCTTAGCGAAAGGCTTCTAGAGGGGAAAGCTGTAACTCGGTTAGATGTATTAACAGAACACACGGCAGCATCTCAGAATGCTTCTTTCCAGTTTTTAACGGAAGATATTTCCTTTTTCACCATAGCCCTCTATGGGCTTCCAAATATCACTTTACAAATTCGACAACAGCCTTAGCGAAAGGCTTTAAGAGGGAAATGTAACTCTGTGAGATGAATTAACAGAACACAAAGCAGTTTCTCAGAAAGCTTCTTTCCAGTTTTTAATGGAAAATAATTCCTTTTTCACCATAGCCCTCTATGGGATTCTAAATATCACTTTCCACATTTCAGAAGAACAGTCTTAGTGAACGGCCTCTTGAGGGGAAATCTGTAACTCTCTGATATGAATTAACAGAACACAAAGCAGTTTCTCAGAAATCTTCTTTCCAGTTTTTAACGGAAGATATGTCGTTTTTCACCATAGCCCTCTATGGGCTTCCAAATATCACTTTGCAAATTCCACAAGAACAGTCTTCGGGAAAGGCTTCTGGAGGGGAAACCTGTAACTCTGTGAGATGAATTAACAGAACACAAAGCAGTTTCTCATAAAGCTTCTTTAAAGTTTTTAACTGAAGATATTTCCTTTTACACCATAGCCCTCTAAGGGCCTCCAAATATCACATTGCAAATGCCACAAGAACAGTCTTAGCGAAAGGCTTCTAGAGGGGAAAGCTGTAACTCGGTTAGATGTATTAACAGAACACACGGCAGTATCTCAGAATGCTTCTTTCCAGTTTTTAACGGAAGATATTTCCTTTTTCACCATAGCCCTCTAAGGGCTTCCAAATATCACTTTGCAAATTCCAAAAGAGCAGTCTTAGTGAAAGACTTCTGGAGCGGAAAGCTGTAACTCTCTGAAATGAATTAACAGAACACAGAGCTGTTTCTCAGAAAGCTTCTTTCCAGTTTTCAACCGAAGATATTTTCTTTTCCCCATAGCCCTTTATGGGCTTCCAAATATCACTTAGAAAATTCCACAAGAACAGTCTTAGCGAAAGGCTTCTTGAGGTGAAAGCTGTAACACGGTGAGATGTTTTAACAGAACACACATCAGTTTCTCAGAAAGCTTCTTTCCAATTTTTAACGTAAGTTATTTCCTTTTTCACCATAGCCCTCTACGGGCTTCTAAGATCACTTTGCAAATTCCACAAGAACAGTCTTAGCGAAAGGCTTCTGGGAGCAAAGCTGTAATTCTGTGAGATGAACTAACAAAACACGAAGCAGTTTCTCAGGTTTTTAATGGAAGAAATGTCCTTTTTCATCATAGCCCTCAATGGGCTTCCAAATTTCACTTTGCAAATTCCACAAGAACAGTCTTAGCGAAAGGCTTTTTGAGGGGAAAGCTGTAACTCTGGTGACGAATTAACAGAACACAAAGCAGTTTCTCAGAAAGCTTCTTTTCAGTTTTTGTCTTAGGATATTTCCTTTTTCACCGTAGCCCTCTATGGGCTTCCAAATATCACTTTGCATATTCCAAAAGAACAGCCTTAGTGATCGGATTCATGATAGAAAAGCTGTAACTCTGTGAGATTAATTAACGGAACACAAAGCAGTTTCTCAGAAAGGTTCTTTCCAGTTTTTAGCGGAAGATATTTCCTTTTTCACCATAGTCCACTATGGGCTTCAAAATATCACTTTGCAAATTCCACAAGAACAGTCTTAGTGAACGGCCTCTTGAGGGGAAATCTGTAACTCTCTGAGATGAATTAACAGAACACAAAGCAGTTTCTCAGAAATCTTCTTTCCAGTTTTTAACGAAAGATATTTCCTTTTTCACCCAAGTCCTCTATGGGATTACAAATATCAGTTTGCAAATTTCACAAGAACAGTCTTAGTGAAGGGCTTCTTGAGGGGAAAGCTGTAACACTGTGAGATGAACGAACACAACACAAAGCAGTTTCTCAGACAGCTTCTTTTCGGTTTTTATCTTAGGATATTTCCATTTTTAAAATAGCCCTCTATGGGCTTCCAAGTATCACTTTGCAAATTCCACAAGAACAGTCTTATAGAAAGGCTTCTTGAGGGGAAAGCTGTAACTCGGTGAGATATATTAACAGAACACACGGCAGTTTCTCAGAAAGCTTCTTTCCAGTTTTTAACGGAAGTTTTTTCCCTTTTCACCATAGCCCTCCATGGGCTTCCAAATATCACTTTGCAAATTCCAGAAGAACAGTCTTAGCGAAAGGCTTCTGAAGGGGAAATCTGTAACTCTGTGAGTTGAATTAACAGAACACAAAGCAGTTTCTCACAAATCTTCTTTCCAGTTTTTAACGGAAGTTAGTTCCTTTTTCACCATAGTCCTCTATGGGCTTCCAAATATGACTTTGCAAATTCCACAAGAACAGTCTTAGCGAAAGGCTTCTTGACGGGGGAAGCTGTAACTCTGTGAGATGAATTAACAGAACACAAAGCAGTCTCTCAGAAAGCTTCTTTCCAGTATTTAACTGAAGACATTTCCTTTTTCACTATAGACCTCTATGGGCTTCCAAATATCACTTTGGATATCCGACAAGAACAGTCTTAGCGAAAGGCTTCTTGAGAGGAAAGCTGTACCTCGGTGATATGTACTAACAGAACACACCGCATTTTCTCAGAATGGTTCTTTCCAGTTTTTAACGGAAGATATTTCCTTTTTCACCTTAGCCCTCTATGGGCTTCCAAATATCACTTTGCAAATTTCACAAAACAGTCTTAGTTAACGGCTCCTTGAGGGGAAAGCTGTAACTCTGTGAGTGAACTAACAAAACACAAAGCAGCTTTCCATACAGCTTCTTTTCGGTTTTTATCTTAGGATATTTCCATTTTCACCATAGCCTACTATGGGTATCGAAATATCACTTTGGAAATTCCACAAAAACAGCCTTAGCGAAAGGCTTCCTGAGGTAAAAGAGTAACTGTGAGTTGAATTAACAGAACACAAAGCAGTTTCTCAGAAAGCTTCTTTTCAGTTTTTATCTTAGGATGTTTCCTTTTTCACCATTGCCCTCTATGTGCCTCCAAATATCACTTTGCAATTCCACAAGAACAGTCTTAGTGAACGGCTTCCTGAGGGGAAAGCTGTAGCTCGGTGATATGTACTAACAGAACACACCGCATTTTCTCAGAATGGTTCTTTCCAGTTTTTAACGGAAGATATTTCCTTTTTCACCTTAGCCCTCTATGGGCTTCCAAATATCACTTTGCAAATTTCACAAAACAGTCTTAGTGAACGGCTTCTTGAGGGAAAAGCTGTAGCTCTGTGAGATGAACTAACAGAACACAAAGCACTTTTTCAGACAGCTTCTTTTCGGTAAGTATCTTACGATATTTCCATTTTCACCATAGCCCTCTATGGGCTTCCACATATCACTTTGGAAATTCCTCAAAAACAGTCTTAGCGGAAGGCTTCTTGAGGGGAAAGCTGTAACTCTTTGAGATGAATTAACAGAACACAAAGAGGTTTCTCGGAAAGCTTCTTTTCATTTTTTAACCGAAGTTATTTCCATTTTCACCATAGCCCTCTATGGGATTCCAAATATCACTATGCCAATTCCACAAAAACAGTGGAAGCAAAAGACTTCTGGAGGGGAAAACTGTAACTCTGTCAGATGAATTAACAGAACACAAAGCAGTTTCTCAGATATCTTCTTTCCAGTTTTTAACGAAAGATATTTCCTTTTTCACCATAGCCCTCTATGGGCTTCCAAATATCACTTTGCAAATCCCACAAGAACAGTCTTAGCGAAAGCCTTCTTGAGGGGAAAGCTGTAACTCGGTGAGATGCTTTAACAGAACACACGGCAGTTTCTCAAAAAGCTTCTTTCCAGTTTTTAACGGAAGATATTTCCTTTTTCACCATAGCCCTCTAGGAGTTTTCTAATATCACTTTGCAAATTTCACAAGAATAGTCTCAGTGAACTGCTTCTTGAAGGGAAAGCTGTAACTCTGTGAGATGAACTAACAGAACACAAAGCAGTTTTTCAGAAAGCTTCTTTACAGTTTGTATCGGAAAATATTTCCTTTTTCACCATTGCCCTCTATGAGATTCTAAATATCACTTTCCGAATTTCAGAAGAACAGTCTTAGTGAACGGCCTCATGAGGGGAAATCTGTGACACTTTGAGATGAATTAACAGAACACAAAGCAGTTTCTCAGAAAGCTTCTTTTCGGATTTTATCTTACTATATTTCCTTTTTCAACATAGCCCTCTATGGTCTTCCAAATATCACTTTGCAAATTACACAAGAACAGTCTTTGTGAAAGACTTCTTGAGGGGAAAGCTGTAACTCCCTGAGATGAATTAACAGAACACAAAGCAGTTTCTCAGAAAGCTTCTTTTCAGTTTTTATCTTAGGATATTTCCTTTTTCAGCATAGCCCTCTATGGGCTTCCAAAAACATTTTGCAAATTCCACAAGAACAGTCTTAGTGAAAGGATTCTGGAGATAAAAGCTGTAAATCTGTAAGATGAATTAAAAGAATTCAAAGAAGTTTCTCAGAAACCTTCTTTTCGTTTTTTATCTTAGGATATTTCCATTTTCAGCATAGGGCTATAGGGTTTCCAAATATCACTTTGCAAATTCCAGAAGAAAAGTCTTAGCGAAAGGCTTCTTGAGGGTAAAGCTGTAACTCTGTAAGATGAATTAACAGAACACAAAACATTTTCTCAGAAACCTACTTTTCAGTTTTTACCTTAGGATATTTCCTTTTTCACCATAGCCCTCTATGGGATTCCAATTATCACTTTGAAAATTCGACATGAACATTCTTAGCGAAAGTCTTCTTGAGGGGAAAGCTGTAACTCTGTGAGAGGAACTAACTGAACACAAAGCAGTTTCTCAGAAAGCTTCTTTCCAGTTTTTAACTGAGGATATTTCCTTTTTCACCATAGACCTCTATGGGCTTCCAAATATCACTTTGCAAATTCCACAAGAACAGTCTTAGCGAAAGGCTTCTTGAGGGGAAAGCTCTAACTCTGTGAGATGAATTAACAGAACACAAACATTTTCTCACAAATCTTCTTTCCAGTTTTTAACGGAGGATATTTCCTTTCTCACCATAGTCCTCTATGGGCTTCCAAATATCACATTGCAAATCCCACAAGAACAGTCTTAAGGAAAGGCTTCTTGAGAGGAAAGGTGTAACTCAGTGAGACGTATTAACAGAAGACACGGCATTTTCTCAGAATGCTTCTTTCCAGTTTTTAACGGAAGATATTTCCTTTTTCACCATAGTCCTCTATGGGTTTCCAAATATCACTTTCCAAATTTCACAAAACAGTCTTAATGAACGGCTTCTTGAGGGAAAAGCTGTAGCTCGGTGAGATGAACTAACAGAACACAAAGCAGTTTTTCAGACAGCTTCTCTTCGGTAAGTATCTTAGGATATTTCCATTTTCACCATAGCCCTCTATGGGCTTCCACATATCATTTTGGAAATTCCTCAAAAACAGTCTTAGCGGAAGGCTTCTTGAGGGGAAAGCTGTAATTCTTTGAGATGAATTAACAGAACACAAAGCAGTTTCTCGGAAAGCTTCTTTTCATTTTTTAATTGACGGTATTTCCATTTTCACCATAGCCCTCTATGGGATTCCAAATGTCACTATGCAAATTCCACAAGAACTGTGGAAGCGAAAGACTTCGGGAGGGGAAAGTGTAACGCTGTGAGATGAATTAACAGAACACAAAGCAGTTTCTCAGATATCTTCTTTCCAGTTTTTAACGAAAGATATTTCCTTTTTCACCATAGTCCTCTATGGGCTTCCAAATATCACTTTGCAAATCCCACAAGAACAGTCTTAGCGAAAGCCTTCTTGAGGGGAATGCTGTAACTCGTTGAGATGCTTTAACAGAACACACGGCAGTTTCTCAAAAAGCTCCTTTCCAGTTTTTAACGGAAGATATGTCCTTTTTCACCATAGCCCTCTATGGGCTTCCAAATATCACTTTGCAAATTCCACAAGAACAGTTTTACCGAAAGGCTTCTTGAGAAGAAAGCTGTAAATCTGTGAGATGAATTAACAGAACACAAAGCAGTTTCACAGAGAGCTTCATTTCAGTTTTTATCTTTGGATGTTTTCTTTTTCATCATAGCCCTCTATGGGCCTTCAAATATCACTTTGAAAATTCCACAAGGAAAGTCTTAGTGAACGGCTTCTTGAGGGGAAAACTGTAACTCTGTGAGATGAATTAACAGAACACAAAGCAGTTTCTCAGATAGCTTCTTTCCAGTTTCTAACGGAGGATATTTCCTTTTAAGCCATAGCCCTCTATGGGCTTCCAAATATCACTTTGCAAGTTTCACAAGAACAGTCTTAGCGAAACGCTTCCTGAGGGGAATGTTGTAACTCTGTGAGATGAATTAACAGAACACAAAGCAGTTTCTCAAAAAGCTTCTTTTCAGTTTTTTTTTTTTTTTTTTTGAGACGGAGTCTTGCTCTGTCGCCCGGGCTGGAGTGCAGTGGCCGGATCTCAGCTCACTGCAAGCTCCGCCTCCCGCGTTTACGCCATTCTCCTGCCTCAGCCTCCCGAGTAGCGGGGACTACAGGCGCCCGCCACTTCGCCCGGCTAGTTTTTTGTGTTTTTAGTAGAGACGGGGTTTCACCGTGTTAGCCAGGATGGTCTCGATCTCCTGACCTCGTGATCCGCCCATCTCGGCCTCCCAAAGTGCTGGGATTACAGGCTTGAGCCACCGCGCCCGGCCCTTCTTTTCAGTTTTTAACCGAAGATATTTCCTTTTTCAACATAACCCTGTATGGGCTTCCAAATATCACTTTGCAAATTCCACAAGAACAGTCTTAGCGAAAGGCTTTTAGAGGGAAATGTTGTAACTATGTGAGATGAATTAACAGAACACAAAGCAATTTCTCAGAAAGCTTCTTTTCAGTTTTTATCTTACGATATTTCCTTTTTCACCATAGACCTCTATGGGCTTCCAAATCTCACTTTGCAAATTCCACAAGAACAGTCTTAGCGAAAGAATTATTGAGTGGAAAGCTGTAACACTTTGAGGTGAATTAACAGAACAAAAAGGAGTTTCTCAGAAAGCTTCTTTCCGCTTTTTAACAGAAGATATTTCCTTTTTCACCATAGCGCTATATGGGCTTCCAAATATCATTTTGCAAATCCCACAACAACAGTCTTAGCGAAAGGCTTCTTGAAGGGAAAGCTGTAACTGGGTGAGGTCTATTATCAGAACACATGGCAGTTTCTCAGAAAGCTTCTTTCCAGTTTTTAACTGAAGATATTTCCTTTTTCACCATAGCCCTCTATGGGCTTCCAAATATCACTTTGCAAATTCCACAAGAACAGTCTTCGGGAAAGGCTTCTGGAGGGGAATCCTGTAACTCTGTGAGATGAATTAACAGAACACAAAGCCGTTTCTCATAAAGCTTCTTTCCAGTTTTTAACTGAAGATATTTCCTTTTTCACCATAGCCCTCTAAGGGCCTCCAAATATCACATTGCAAATGCCACAAGAACAGTCTTAGCGAAAGGCTTCTAGAGGGGAAAGCTGTAACTCGGTTAGATGTATTAACAGAACACACGGCAGTATCTCAGAATGCTTCTTTCCAGTTTTTAACGGAAGATATTTCCTTTTTCACCATAGCCCTCTAAGGGCTTCCAAATATCACTTTGCAAATTCCAAAAGAGCAGTCTTAGTGAAAGACTTCTGGAGCGGAAAGCTGTAACTCTCTGAAATGAATTAACAGAACACAGAGCTGTTTCTCAGAAAGCTTCTTTCCAGTTTTCAACCGAAGATATTTTCTTTTTCCCATAGCCCTCTATGGGCTTCCAAATATCACTTAGAAAATTCCACAAGAACAGTCTTAGCGAAAGGCTTCTTGAGGTGAAAGCTGTAACACGGTGAGATGTTTTAACAGAACACACATCAGTTTCTCAGAAAGCTTCTTTCCAATTTTTAACGTAAGTTATTTCCTTTTTCACCATAGCCCTCTACGGGCTTCTAAGATCACTTTGCAAATTCCACAAGAACAGTCTTAGCGAAAGGCTTCTGGGAGCAACGCTGTAATTCTGTGAGATGAACTAACAAAACACGAAGCAGTTTCTCAGGTTTTTAATGGAAGAAATGTCCTTTTTCATCATAGCCCTCAATGGGCTTCCAAATTTCACTTTGCAAATTCCACAAGAACAGTCTTAGCGAAAGGCTTTTTGAGGGGAAAGCTGTAACTCTGGGGACGAATTAACAGAACACAAAGCAGTTTCTCAGAAAGCTTCTTTTCAGTTTTTGTCTTAGGATATTTCCTTTTTCACCGTAGCCCTCTATGGGCTTCCAAATATCACTTTGCATATTCCAAAAGAACAGCCTTAGTGATCGGATTCATGATAGAAAAGCTGTAACTCTGTGAGATTAATTAACGGAACACAAAGCAGTTTCACAGAAAGGTTCTTTCCAGTTTTTAGCGGAAGATATTTGCTTATTCACCATAGTCCACTATGGGCTTCAAAATATCACTTTGCAAATTCCACAAGAACAGTCTTAGTGAACGGCCTCTTGAGGGGAATTCTGTAACTCTCTGAGATGAATTAACAGAACACAAAGCAGTTTCTCAGAAATCTTCTTTCCAGTTTTTAACGAAAGATATTTCCTTTTTCACCCAAGTCCTCTATGGGATTACAAATATCAGTTTGCAAATTTCACAAGAACAGTCTTAGTGAAGGGCTTCTTGAGGGGAAAGCTGTAACACTGTGAGATGAACTAACACAACACAAAGCAGTTTCTCAGACAGCTTCTTTTCGGTTTTTATCTTAGGATATTTCCATTTTCAAAATAGCCCTCTATGGGCTTCCAAGTATCACTTTGCAAATTCCACAAGAACAGTCTTATAGAAAGGCTTCTTGAGGGGAAAGCTGTAACTCGGTGAGATATATTAACAGAACACACGGCAGTTTCTCAGAAAGCTTCTTTCCAGTTTTTAACGGAAGTTATTTCCCTTTTCACCATAGCCCTCCATGGGCTTCCAAATATCACTTTGCAAATTCCAGAAGAACAGTCTTAGCGAAAGGCTTCTGAAGGGGAAATCTGTAACTCTGTGAGTTGAATTAACAGAACACAAAGCAGTTTCTCACAAATCTTCTTTCCAGTTTTTAACGGAAGTTAGTTCCTTTTTCACCATAGTCCTCTATGGGCTTCCAAATATGACTTTGCAAATTCCACAAGAACAGTCTTAGCGAAAGGCTTCTTGAGGGGGGAAGCTGTAACTCTGTGAGATGAATTAACAGAACACAAAGCAGTCTCTCAGAAAGCTTCTTTCCAGTATTTAACTGAAGACATTTCCTTTTTCACTATAGACCTCTATGGGCTTCCAAATATCACTTTGGAAATCCCACAAGAACAGTCTTAGCGAAAGGCTTCTTGAGAGGAAAGCTGTACCTCGGTGATATGTACTAACAGAACACACCGCATTTTCTCAGAATGGTTCTTTCCAGTTTTTAACGGAAGATATTTCCTTTTTCACCTTAGCCCTCTATGGGCTTCCAAATATCACTTTGCAAATTTCACAAAACAGTCTTAGTTAACGGCTCCTTGAGGGGAAAGCTGTAACTCTGTGAGTGAACTAACAAAACACAAAGCAGCTTTCCATACAGCTTCTTTTCGGTTTTTATCTTAGGATATTTCCATTTTCACCATAGCCTACTATGGGTATCGAAATATCACTTTGGAAATTCCACAAAAACAGCCTTAGCGAAAGGCTTCCTGAGGTAAAAGAGTAACTGTGAGTTGAATTAACAGAACACAAAGCAGTTTCTCAGAAAGCTTCCTTTCAGTTTTTATCTTAGGATGTTTCCTTTTTCACCATTGCCCTCTATGTGCCTCCAAATATCACTTTGCAATTCCACAAGAACAGTCTTAGTGAACGGCTTCCTGAGGGGAAAGCTGTAGCTCAGTGATATGTACTAACAGAACACACCGCATTTTCTCAGAATGGTTCTTTCCAGTTTTTAACGGAAGATATTTCCTTTTTCACCTTAGCCCTCTATGGGCTTCCAAATATCACTTTGCAAATTTCACAAAACAGTCTTAGTGAACGGCTTCTTGAGGGAAAAGCTGTAGCTCTGTGAGATGAACTAACAGAACACAAAGCACTTTTTCAGACAGCTTCTTTTCGGTAAGTATCTTACGATATTTCCATTTTCACCATAGCCCTCTATGGGCTTTCACATATCACTTTGGAAATTCCTCAAAAACAGTCTTAGCGGAAGGCTTCTTGAGGGGAAAGCTGTAACTCTTTGAGATGAATTAACAGAACACAAAGCAGTTTCTCGGAAAGCTTCTTTTCACTTTTTAACTGAAGTTATTTCCATTTTCACCATAGCCCTCTATGGGATTCCAAATATCACTATGCAAATTCCACAAGAACAGTGGAAGCGAAAGACTTCTGGAGGGGAAAACTGTAACTCTGTGAGATGATTTAACAGAACACAAAGCAGTTTCTCAGATATCTTCTTTCCAGTTTTTAACGAAAGATATTTCCTTTTTCACCATAGCCCTCTAGGGACTTCCAAATATCACTTTGCAAATCCCACCAGAACAGTCTTAGCGAAAGCCTTCTTGAGGCGAAAGCTGTAACTCGGTGAGATGCTTTAACAGAACACACGGCAGTTTCTCAAAAAGCTTCTTTCCAGTTTTTAACGGAAGATATTTCCTTTTTCACCATAGCCCTCTAGGAGTTTTCTAATATCACTTTGCAAATTTCACAAGAATAGTCTCAGTGAACTGCTTCTTGAAGGGAAAGCTGTAACTCTGTGAGATGAACTAACAGAACACCAAGCAGTTTATCAGAAAGCTTCTTTACAGTTTTTATCGGAAAATATTTCCTTTTTCACCATTGCCCTCTATGAGATTCTAAATATCACTTTCCAAATTTCAGAAGAACAGTCTTAGTGAACGGCCTCATGAGGGGAAATCTGTGACACTTTGAGATGAATTAACAGAACACAAAGCAGTTTCTCAGAAAGCTTCTTTTCGGATTTTATCTTACTATATTTCCTTTTTCAACATAGCCCTCTATGGTCTTCCAAATATCACTTTGCAAATTACACAAGAACAGTCTTTGTGAAAGACTTCTTGAGGGGAAAGCTGTAACTCTCTGAGATGAATTAACAGAACACAAAGCAGTTTCTCAGAAAGCTTCTTTTCAGTTTTTATCTTAGGATATTTCCTTTTTCAGCATAGCCCTCTATGGGCTTCCAAAATCATTTTGCAAATTCCACAAGAACAGTCTTAGCGAAAGGATTCTGGAGATAAAAGCTGTAAATCTGTAAGATGAATTAAAAGAATTCAAAGCAGTTTCTCAGAAACCTTCTTTTCGTTTTTTATCTTAGGATATTTCCATTTTCACCATAGGGCTATAGGGTTTCCAAATATCACTTTGCAAATTCCAGAAGAAAAGTCTTAGCGAAAGGCTTCTTGAGGGTAAAGCTGTAACTCTGTAAGATGAATTAACAGAACACAAAACATTTTCTCAGAAACCTACTTTTCAGTTTTTACCTTAGGATATTTCCTTTTTCACCATAGCCCTCTATGGGATTCCAATTATCACTTTGAAAATTCCACATGAACAGTCTTAGCGAAAGTCTTCTTGAGGGGAAAGCTGTAACTCTGTGAGAGGAACTAACTGAACACAAAGGAGTTTCTCAGAAAGCTTCTTTCCAGTTTTTAACTGAGGATATTTCCTTTTTCACCATAGACCTCTATGGGCTTCCAAATATCACTTTGCAAATTCCACAAGAACAGTCTTAGCGAAAGGCTTCTTGAGGTAAAAGAGTATCTGTGAGTTGAATTAACAGAACACAAAGCAGTTTCTCAGAAAGCTTCTTTTCAGTTTTTATCTTAGGATGTTTCCTTTTTCACCATTGCCCTCTATGTGCCTCCAAATATCACTTTGCAATTCCACAAGAACTGTCTTAGTGAACGGCTTCCTGAGGGGAAAGCTGTAGCTCGGTGATATGTACTAACAGAACACACCGCATTTTCTCAGAATGGTTCTTTCCAGTTTTTAACGGAAGATATTTCCTTTTTCACCTTAGCCCTCTATGGGCTTCCAAATATCACTTTGCAAATTTCACAAAACAGTCTTAGTGAACGGTTTCTTGAGGGAAAAGCTGTAGCTCTGTGAGATGAACTAACAGAACACAAAGCAGTTTTTCAGACAGCTTCTTTTCGGTAAGTATCTTACGATATTTCCATTTTCACCATAGCCCTCTATGGGCTTCCACATATCACTTTGGAAATTCCTCAAAAACAGTCTTAGCGGAAGGCTTCTTGAGGGGAAAGCTGTAACTCTTTGAAATGAATTAACAGAACACAAAGCAGTTTCTCGGAAAGCTTCTTTTCATTTTTTAACTGAAGTTATTTCCATTTTCACCATAGCACTCTATGGGATTCCAAATATCACTATGCAAATTCCACAAGAACAGTGGAAGCGAAAGACTTCTGGAGGGGAAAACTGGAACTCTGTGAGATGAATTAACAGAACACAAAGCAGTTTCTCAGATATCTTCTTTCCAGTTTTTAACGAAAGATATTTCCTTTTTCACCATAGCCCTCTAGGGACTTCCAAATATCACTTTGCAAATCCCACAAGAACAGTCTTAGCGAAAGCCTTCTTCAGGGAAAGCTGTAACTCGGTGAGATGCTTTAACAGAACACACGGCAGTTTCTCAAAAAGCTTCTTTCCAGTTTTTTACGGAAGATATTTCCTTTTTCACCATAACCCTCTAGGAGTTTTCTAATATCACTTTGCAAATTTCACAAGAATAGTCTCAGTGAACTGCTTCTTGAAGGGAAAGCTGTAACTCTGGGAGATGAACTAACAGAACACAAAGCAGTTTCTCAGAAAGCTTCTTTTCGGATTTTATCTTACTATATTTCCTTTTTCAACATAGCCCTCTATGGTCTTCCAAATATCACTTTGCAAATTACACAAGAACAGTCTTTGTGAAAGACTTCTTGAGGGGAAAGCTGTAACTCTCTGAGATGAATTAACAGAACACAAAGCAGTTTCTCAGAAAGCTTCTTTTCAGTTTTTATCTTAGGATATTTCCTTTTTCAGCATAGCCCTCTATGGGCTTCCAAAAACATTTTGCAAGTTCCACAAGAACAGTCTTAGCGAAAGGATTCTGTAGATAAAAGCTGTAAATCTGTAAGATGAATTAAAAGAATTCAAAGCAGTTTCCCAGAAACCTTCTTTTCGTTTTTTATCTTAGGATATTTCCATTTTCACCATAGGGCTATAGGGTTTCCAAATATCACTTTGCGAATTCCAGAAGAAAAGTTTTAGTGAAAGGCTTCTTGAGGGTAAAGCTGTAACACTGTAAGATGAATTAACAGAACACAAAACATTTTCTCAGAAACCTACTTTTCAGTTTTTACCTTAGGATATTTCCTTTTTCACCATAGCCCTCTATGGGATTCCAATTATCACTTTGAAAATTCGACATGAACATTCTTAGCGAAAGTCTTCTTGAGGGGAAAGCTGTAACTCTGTGAGAGGAACTAACTGAACACAAAGCAGTTTCTCAGAAAGCTTCTTTCCAGTTTTTAACTGAGGATATTTCCTTTTTCACCATAGACCTCTATGGGCTTCCAAATATCACTTTGCAAATTCCACAAGAACAGTCTTAGCGAAAGGCTTCTTGAGGGGAAAGCTCTAACTCTGTGAGATGAATTAACAGAACACAAAGCATTTTCTCACAAATCTTCTTTCCAGTTTTTAACGGAGGATATTTCCTTTCTCACCATAGTCCTCTATGGGCTTCCAAATATCACATTGCAAATCCCACAAGAACAGTCTTAGCGAAAGGCTTCTTGAGAGGAAAGCTGTAACTCAGTGAGACGTATTAACAGAAGACACGGCATTTTCTCAGAATGCTTCTTTCCAGTTTTTAACGGAAGATATTTCCTTTTTCACCATAGTCCTCTATGGGTTTCCAAATATCACTTTCCAAATTTCACAAAACAGTCTTAATGAACGGCTTCTTGAGGGAAAAGCTGTAGCTCTGTGAGATGAACTAACAGAACACCAAGCAGTTTTTCAGACAGCTTCTCTTCGGTAAGTATCTTAGGATGTTTCCATTTTCACCATAGCCCTCTATGGGCTTCCACATATCACTTTGGAAATTCCTCAAAAACAGTCTTAGCGGAATGCTTCTTGAGGGGAAAGCTGTAATTCTTTGAGATGAATTAACAGAACACAAAGCAGTTTCTCGGAAAGCTTCTTTTCATTTTTTAATTGAAGGTATTTCCATTTTCACCATAGCCCTCTATGGGATTCCAAATATCACTATGCAGATTCCACAAGAACTGTGGAAGCGAAAGACTTCGGGAGGGGAAAACTGTAACGCTGTGAGATGAATTAACAGAACACAAAGCAGTTTCTCAGATATCTTCTTTCCAGTTTTTAACGAAAGATATTTCCTTTTTCACCATAGTCCTCTATGGGCTTCCAAATATCACTTTGCAAATCCCACAAGAACAGTCTTAGCGAAAGCCTTCTTGAGGGGAATGCTGTAACTCGGTGAGATGCTTTAACAGAACACACGGCAGTTTCTCAAAAAGCTTCTTTCCAGTTTTTAACGGAAGATATGTCCTTTTTCACCATAGCCCTCTATGGGCTTCCAAATATCACTTTGCAAATTCCACAAGAACAGTTTTACCGAAAGGCTTCTTGATAAGAAAGCTGTAAATCTGTGAGATGAATTAACAGAACACAAAGCAGTTTCACAGAAAGCTTCATTTCAGTTTTTATCTTTGGATGTTTTCTTTTTCATCATAGCCCTCTATGTGCCTTCAAATATCACTTTGAAAATTCCACAAGGAAAGTCTTAGTGAACGGCTTCTTGAGGGGAAAACTGTAACTCTGTGAGATGAATTAACAGAACACAAAGCAGTTTCTCAGATAGCTTCTTTCCAGTTTCTAACGGAGGATATTTCCTTTTAAGCCATAGCCCTCTATGGGCTTCCAAATATCACTTTGCAAGTTTCACAAGAACAGTCTTAGCGAAACGCTTCCTGAGGGGAATGTTGTAACTCTGTGAGATGAATTAACAGAACACAAAGCAGTTTCTCAAAAAGCTTCTTTTCAGTTTTTTTTTTTTTTTTTTTTTTTTTTTTTTTTTTTTTTTTTTTGAGACGGAGTCTTGCTCTGTCGCCCGGGCTGGAGTGCAGTGGCCGGATCTCAGCTCACTGCAAGCTCCGCCTCCCGGGTTTACGCCATTCTCCTGCCTCAGCCTCCCGAGTAGCGGGGACTACAGGCGCCCGCCACTTCGCCCGGCTAGTTTTTTGTGTTTTTAGTAGAGACGGGGTTTCACCGTGTTAGCCAGGATGGTCTCGATCTCCTGACCTCGTGATCCGCCCATCTCGGCCTCCCAAAGTGCTGGGATTACAGGCTTGAGCCACCGCGCCCGGCCCTTCTTTTCAGTTTTTAACCGAAGATATTTCCTTTTTCAACATAACCCTGTATGGGCTTCCAAATATCACTTTGCAAATTCCACAAGAACAGTCTTAGCGAAAGGCTTTTAGAGGGAAATGTTGTAACTATGTGAGATGAATTAACAGAACACAAAGCAATTTCTCAGAAAGCTTCTTTTCAGTTTTTATCTTACGATATTTCCTTTTTCACCATAGACCTCTATGGGCTTCCAACTCTCACTTTGCAAATTCCACAAGAACAGTCTTAGCGAAAGAATTATTGAGTGGAAAGCTGTAACACTTTGAGGTGAATTAACAGAACAAAAAGGAGTTTCTCAGAAAGCTTCTTTCCGCTTTTTAACAGAAGATATTTCCTTTTTCACCATAGCGCTCTATGGGCTTCCCAATATCATTTTGCAAATCCCACAACAACAGTCTTAGCGAAAGGCTTCTTGAAGGGAAAGCTGTAACTGGGTGAGGTCTATTATCAGAACACATGGCAGTTTCTCAGAAAGCTTCTTTCCAGTTTTTAACTGAAGATATTTCCTTTTTCACCATAGCCCTCTATGGGCTTCCAAATATCACTTTGCAAATTCCACAAGAACAGTCTTCGGGAAAGGCTTCTGGAGGGGAATCCTGTAACTCTGTGAGATGAATTAACAGAACACAAAGCAGTTTCTCATAAAGCTTCTTTCCAGTTTTTAACTGAAGATATTTCCTTTTTCACCATAGCCCTCTAAGGGCCTCCAAATATCACATTGCAAATGCCACAAGAACAGTCTTAGCGAAAGGCTTCTAGAGGGGAAAGCTGTAACTCGGTTAGATGTATTAACAGAACACACGGCAGTATCTCAGAATGCTTCTTTCCAGTTTTTAACGGAAGATATTTCCTTTTTCACCATAGCCCTCTAAGGGCTTCCAAACATCACTTTGCAAATTCCAAAAGAGCAGTCTTAGTGAAAGACTTCTGGAGCGGAAAGCTGTAACTCTCTGAAATGAATTAACAGAACACAGAGCTGTTTCTCAGAAAGCTTCTTTCCAGTTTTCAACCGAAGATATTTTCTTTTTCCCATAGCCCTCTATGGGCTTCCAAATATCACTTAGAAAATTCCACAAGAACAGTCTTAGCGAAAGGCTTCTTGAGGTGAAAGCTGTAACACGGTGAGATGTTTTAACAGAACACACATCAGTTTCTCAGAAAGCTTCTTTCCAATTTTTAACGTAAGTTATTTCCTTTTTCACCATAGCCCTCTACGGGCTTCTAAGATCACTTTGCAAATTCCACAAGAACAGTCTTAGCGAAAGGCTTCTGGGAGCAACGCTGTAATTCTGTGAGATGAACTAACAAAACACGAAGCAGTTTCTCAGGTTTTTAATGGAAGAAATGTCCTTTTTCATCATAGCCCTCAATGGGCTTCCAAATTTCACTTTGCAAATTCCACAAGAACAGTCTTAGCGAAAGGCTTTTTGAGGGGAAAGCTGTAACTCTGGTGACGAATTAACAGAACACAAAGCAGTTTCTCAGAAAGCTTCTTTTCAGTTTTTGTCTTAGGATATTTCCTTTTTCACCGTAGCCCTCTATGGGCTTCCAAATATCACTTTGCATATTCCAAAAGAACAGCCTTAGTGATCGGATTCATGATAGAAAAGCTGTAACTCTGTGAGATTAATTAACGGAACACAAAGCAGTTTCACAGAAAGGTTCTTTCCAGTTTTTAGCGGAAGATATTTGCTTATTCACCATAGTCCACTATGGGCTTCAAAATATCACTTTGCAAATTCCACAAGAACAGTCTTAGTGAACGGCCTCTTGAGGGGAATTCTGTAACTCTCTGAGATGAATTAACAGAACACAAAGCAGTTTCTCAGAAATCTTCTTTCCAGTTTTTAACGAAAGATATTTCCTTTTTCACCCAAGTCCTCTATGGGATTACAAGTATCAGTTTGCAAATTTCACAAGAACAGTCTTAGTGAAGGGCTTCTTGAGGGGAAAGCTGTAACACTGTGAGATGAACTAACACAACACAAAGCAGTTTCTCAGACAGCTTCTTTTCGGTTTTTATCTTAGGATATTTCCATTTTCAAAATAGCCCTCTATGGGCTTCCAAGTATCACTTTGCAAATTCCACAAGAACAGTCTTATAGAAAGGCTTCTTGAGGGGAAAGCTGTAACTCGGTGAGATATATTAACAGAACACACGGCAGTTTCTCAGAAAGCTTCTTTCCAGTTTTTAACGGAAGTTATTTCCCTTTTCACCATAGCCCTCCATGGGCTTCCAAATATCACTTTGCAAATT
This sequence comes from Chlorocebus sabaeus, assembly GCF_047675955.1. Lineage (NCBI taxonomy): Eukaryota > Metazoa > Chordata > Mammalia > Primates > Cercopithecidae > Chlorocebus > Chlorocebus sabaeus. The sequence continues at coordinate 346,084 of NW_027327463.1, forward strand.
CCAGAAGAACAGTCTTAGCGAAAGGCTTCTGAAGGGGAAATCTGTAACTCTGTGAGTTGAATTAACAGAACACAAAGCAGTTTCTCACAAATCTTCTTTCCAGTTTTTAACGGAAGTTAGTTCCTTTTTCACCATAGTCCTCTATGGGCTTCCAAATATGACTTTGCAAATTCCACAAGAACAGTCTTAGCGAAAGGCTTCTTGAGGGGGGAAGCTGTAACTCTGTGAGATGAATTAACAGAACACAAAGCAGTCTCTCAGAAAGCTTCTTTCCAGTATTTAACTGAAGACATTTCCTTTTTCACTATAGACCTCTATGGGCTTCCAAATATCACTTTGGAAATCCCACAAGAACAGTCTTAGCGAAAGGCTTCTTGAGAGGAAAGCTGTACCTCGGTGATATGTACTAACAGAACACACCGCATTTTCTCAGAATGGTTCTTTCCAGTTTTTAACGGAAGATATTTCCTTTTTCACCTTAGCCCTCTATGGGCTTCCAAATATCACTTTGCAAATTTCACAAAACAGTCTTAGTTAACGGCTCCTTGAGGGGAAAGCTGTAACTCTGTGAGTGAACTAACAAAACACAAAGCAGCTTTCCATACAGCTTCTTTTCGGTTTTTATCTTAGGATATTTCCATTTTCACCATAGCCTACTATGGGTATCGAAATATCACTTTGGAAATTCCACAAAAACAGCCTTAGCGAAAGGCTTCCGGAGGTAAAAGAGTAACTGTGAGTTGAATTAACAGAACACAAAGCAGTTTCTCAGAAAGCTTCCTTTCAGTTTTTATCTTAGGATGTTTCCTTTTTCACCATTGCCCTCTATGTGCCTCCAAATATCACTTTGCAATTCCACAAGAACAGTCTTAGTGAACGGCTTCCTGAGGGGAAAGCTGTAGCTCGGTGATATGTACTAACAGAACACACCGCATTTTCTCAGAATGGTTCTTTCCAGTTTTTAACGGAAGATATTTCCTTTTTCACCTTAGCCCTCTATGGGCTTCCAAATATCACTTTGCAAATTTCACAAAACAGTCTTAGTGAACGGCTTCTTGAGGGAAAAGCTGTAGCTCTGTGAGATGAACTAACAGAACACAAAGCACTTTTTCAGACAGCTTCTTTTCGGTAAGTATCTTACGATATTTCCATTTTCACCATAGCCCTCTATGGGCTTTCACATATCACTTTGGAAATTCCTCAAAAACAGTCTTAGCGGAAGGCTTCTTGAGGGGAAAGCTGTAACTCTTTGAGATGAATTAACAGAACACAAAGCAGTTTCTCGGAAAGCTTCTTTTCATTTTTTAACTGAAGTTATTTCCATTTTCACCATAGCCCTCTATGGGATTCCAAATATCACTATGCAAATTCCACAAGAACAGTGGAAGCGAAAGACTTCTGGAGGGGAAAACTGTAACTCTGTGAGATGATTTAACAGAACACAAAGCAGTTTCTCAGATATCTTCTTTCCAGTTTTTAACGAAAGATATTTCCTTTTTCACCATAGCCCTCTAGGGACTTCCAAATATCACTTTGCAAATCCCACCAGAACAGTCTTAGCGAAAGCCTTCTTGAGGGGAAAGCTGTAACTCGGTGAGATGCTTTAACAGAACACACGGCAGTTTCTCAAAAAGCTTCTTTCCAGTTTTTAACGGAAGATATTTCCTTTTTCACCATAGCCCTCTAGGAGTTTTCTAATATCACTTTGCAAATTTCACAAGAATAGTCTCAGTGAACTGCTTCTTGAAGGGAAAGCTGTAACTCTGTGAGATGAACTAACAGAACACCAAGCAGTTTATCAGAAAGCTTCTTTACAGTTTTTATCGGAAAATATTTCCTTTTTAACCATTGCCCTCTATGAGATTCTAAATATCACTTTGCAAATTTCACAAGAATAGTCTCAGTGAACTGCTTCTTGAAGGGAAAGCTGTAACTCTGGGAGATGAACTAACAGAACACAAAGCAGTTTCTCAGAAAGCTTCTTTTCGGATTTTATCTTACTATATTTCCTTTTTCAACATAGCCCTCTATGGTCTTCCAAATATCACTTTGCAAATTACACAAGAACAGTCTTTGTGAAAGACTTCTTGAGGGGAAAGCTGTAACTCTCTGAGATGAATTAACAGAACACAAAGCAGTTTCTCAGAAAGCTTCTTTTCAGTTTTTATCTTAGGATATTTCCTTTTTCAGCATAGCCCTCTATGGGCTTCCAAAAACATTTTGCAAATTCCACAAGAACAGTCTTAGCGAAAGGATTCTGGAGATAAAAGCTGTAAATCTGTAAGATGAATTAAAAGAATTCAAAGCAGTTTCTCAGAAACCTTCTTTTCGTTTTTTATCTTAGGATATTTCCATTTTCACCATAGGGCTATAGGGTTTCCAAATATCACTTTGCAAATTCCAGAAGAAAAGTCTTAGCGAAAGGCTTCTTGAGGGTAAAGCTGTAACTCTGTAAGATGAATTAACAGAACACAAAACATTTTCTCAGAAACCTACTTTTCAGTTTTTACCTTAGGATATTTCCTTTTTCACCATAGCCCTCTATGGGATTCCAATTATCACTTTGAAAATTCCACATGAACAGTCTTAGCGAAAGTCTTCTTGAGGGGAAAGCTGTAACTCTGTGAGAGGAACTAACTGAACACAAAGGAGTTTCTCAGAAAGCTTCTTTCCAGTTTTTAACTGAGGATATTTCCTTTTTCACCATAGACCTCTATGGGCTTCCAAATATCACTTTGCAAATTCCACAAGAACAGTCTTAGCGAAAGGCTTCTTGAGGTAAAAGAGTATCTGTGAGTTGAATTAACAGAACACAAAGCAGTTTCTCAGAAAGCTTCTTTTCAGTTTTTATCTTAGGATGTTTCCTTTTTCACCATTGCCCTCTATGTGCCTCCAAATATCACTTTGCAATTCCACAAGAACTGTCTTAGTGAACGGCTTCCTTAGGGGAAAGCTGTAGCTCGGTGATATGTACTAACAGAACACACCGCATTTTCTCAGAATGGTTCTTTCCAGTTTTTTACGGAAGATATTTCCTTTTTCACCATAGTCCTCTATGGGTTTCCAAATATCACTTTCCAAATTTCACAAAACAGTCTTAATGAACGGCTTCTTGAGGGAAAAGCTGTAGCTCTGTGAGATGAACTAACAGAACACCAAGCAGTTTTTCAGACAGCTTCTCTTCGGTAAGTATCTTAGGATGTTTCCATTTTCACCATAGCCCTCTATGGGCTTCCACATATCACTTTGGAAATTCCTCAAAAACAGTCTTAGCGGAATGCTTCTTGAGGGGAAAGCTGTAATTCTTTGAGATGAATTAACAGAACACAAAGCAGTTTCTCGGAAAGCTTCTTTTCATTTTTTTAATTGAAGGTATTTCCATTTTCACCATAGCCCTCTATGGGATTCCAAATATCACTATGCAGATTCCACAAGAACTGTGGAAGCGAAAGACTTCGGGAGGGGAAAACTGTAACGCTGTGAGATGAATTAACAGAACACAAAGCAGTTTCTCAGATATCTTCTTTCCAGTTTTTAACGAAAGATATTTCCTTTTTCACCATAGTCCTCTATGGGCTTCCAAATATCACTTTGCAAATCCCACAAGAACAGTCTTAGCGAAAGCCTTCTTGAGGGGAATGCTGTAACTCGGTGAGATGCTTTAACAGAACACACGGCAGTTTCTCAAAAAGCTTCTTTCCAGTTTTTAACGGAAGATATGTCCTTTTTCACCATAGCCCTCTATGGGCTTCCAAATATCACTTTGCAAATTCCAAAAGAGCAGTCTTAGTGAAAGACTTCTGGAGCGGAAAGCTGTAACTCTCTGAAATGAATTAACAGAACACAGAGCTGTTTCTCAGAAAGCTTCTTTCCAGTTTTCAACCGAAGATATTTTCTTTTTCCCATAGCCCTCTATGGGCTTCCAAATATCACTTAGAAAATTCCACAAGAACAGTCTTAGCGAAAGGCTTCTTGAGGTGAAAGCTGTAACACGGTGAGATGTTTTAACAGAACACACATCAGTTTCTCAGAAAGCTTCTTTCCAATTTTTAACGTAAGTTATTTCCTTTTTCACCATAGCCCTCTACGGGCTTCTAAGATCACTTTGCAAATTCCACAAGAACAGTCTTAGCGAAAGGCTTCTGGGAGCAACGCTGTAATTCTGTGAGATGAACTAACAAAACACGAAGCAGTTTCTCAGGTTTTTAATGGAAGAAATGTCCTTTTTCATCATAGCCCTCAATGGGCTTCCAAATTTCACTTTGCAAATTCCACAAGAACAGTCTTAGCGAAAGGCTTTTTGAGGGGAAAGCTGTAACTCTGGTGACGAATTAACAGAACACAAAGCAGTTTCTCAGAAAGCTTCTTTTCAGTTTTTGTCTTAGGATATTTCCTTTTTCACCGTAGCCCTCTATGGGCTTCCAAATATCACTTTGCATATTCCAAAAGAACAGCCTTAGTGATCGGATTCATGATAGAAAAGCTGTAACTCTGTGAGATTAATTAACGGAACACAAAGCAGTTTCACAGAAAGGTTCTTTCCAGTTTTTAGCGGAAGATATTTGCTTATTCACCATAGTCCACTATGGGCTTCAAAATATCACTTTGCAAATTCCACAAGAACAGTCTTAGTGAACGGCCTCTTGAGGGGAATTCTGTAACTCTCTGAGATGAATTAACAGAACACAAAGCAGTTTCTCAGAAATCTTCTTTCCAGTTTTTAACGAAAGATATTTCCTTTTTCACCCAAGTCCTCTATGGGATTACAAGTATCAGTTTGCAAATTTCACAAGAACAGTCTTAGTGAAGGGCTTCTTGAGGGGAAAGCTGTAACACTGTGAGATGAACTAACACAACACAAAGCAGTTTCTCAGACAGCTTCTTTTCGGTTTTTATCTTAGGATATTTCCATTTTCAAAATAGCCCTCTATGGGCTTCCAAGTATCACTTTGCAAATTCCACAAGAACAGTCTTATAGAAAGGCTTCTTGAGGGGAAAGCTGTAACTCGGTGAGATATATTAACAGAACACACGGCAGTTTCTCAGAAAGCTTCTTTCCAGTTTTTAACGGAAGTTATTTCCCTTTTCACCATAGCCCTCCATGGGCTTCCAAATATCACTTTGCAAATTCCAGAAGAACAGTCTTAGCGAAAGGCTTCTGAAGGGGAAATCTGTAACTCTGTGAGTTGAATTAACAGAACACAAAGCAGTTTCTCACAAATCTTCTTTCCAGTTTTTAACGGAAGTTAGTTCCTTTTTCACCATAGTCCTCTATGGGCTTCCAAATATGACTTTGCAAATTCCACAAGAACAGTCTTAGCGAAAGGCTTCTTGAGGGGGGAAGCTGTAACTCTGTGAGATGAATTAACAGAACACAAAGCAGTCTCTCAGAAAGCTTCTTTCCAGTATTTAACTGAAGACATTTCCTTTTTCACTATAGACCTCTATGGGCTTCCAAATATCACTTTGGAAATCCCACAAGAACAGTCTTAGCGAAAGGCTTCTTGAGAGGAAAGCTGTACCTCGGTGATATGTACTAACAGAACACACCGCATTTTCTCAGAATGGTTCTTTCCAGTTTTTAACGGAAGATATTTCCTTTTTCACCTTAGCCCTCTATGGGCTTCCAAATATCACTTTGCAAATTTCACAAAACAGTCTTAGTTAACGGCTCCTTGAGGGGAAAGCTGTAACTCTGTGAGTGAACTAACAAAACACAAAGCAGCTTTCCATACAGCTTCTTTTCGGTTTTTATCTTAGGATATTTCCATTTTCACCATAGCCTACTATGGGTATCGAAATATCACTTTGGAAATTCCACAAAAACAGCCTTAGCGAAAGGCTTCCGGAGGTAAAAGAGTAACTGTGAGTTGAATTAACAGAACACAAAGCAGTTTCTCAGAAAGCTTCCTTTCAGTTTTTATCTTAGGATGTTTCCTTTTTCACCATTGCCCTCTATGTGCCTCCAAATATCACTTTGCAATTCCACAAGAACAGTCTTAGTGAACGGCTTCCTGAGGGGAAAGCTGTAGCTCGGTGATATGTACTAACAGAACACACCGCATTTTCTCAGAATGGTTCTTTCCAGTTTTTAACGGAAGATATTTCCTTTTTCACCTTAGCCCTCTATGGGCTTCCAAATATCACTTTGCAAATTTCACAAAACAGTCTTAGTGAACGGCTTCTTGAGGGAAAAGCTGTAGCTCTGTGAGATGAACTAACAGAACACAAAGCACTTTTTCAGACAGCTTCTTTTCGGTAAGTATCTTACGATATTTCCATTTTCACCATAGCCCTCTATGGGCTTTCACATATCACTTTGGAAATTCCTCAAAAACAGTCTTAGCGGAAGGCTTCTTGAGGGGAAAGCTGTAACTCTTTGAGATGAATTAACAGAACACAAAGCAGTTTCTCGGAAAGCTTCTTTTCATTTTTTAACTGAAGTTATTTCCATTTTCACCATAGCCCTCTATGGGATTCCAAATATCACTATGCAAATTCCACAAGAACAGTGGAAGCGAAAGACTTCTGGAGGGGAAAACTGTAACTCTGTGAGATGATTTAACAGAACACAAAGCAGTTTCTCAGATATCTTCTTTCCAGTTTTTAACGAAAGATATTTCCTTTTTCACCATAGCCCTCTAGGGACTTCCAAATATCACTTTGCAAATCCCACCAGAACAGTCTTAGCGAAAGCCTTCTTGAGGGGAAAGCTGTAACTCGGTGAGATGCTTTAACAGAACACACGGCAGTTTCTCAAAAAGCTTCTTTCCAGTTTTTAACGGAAGATATTTCCTTTTTCACCATAGCCCTCTAGGAGTTTTCTAATATCACTTTGCAAATTTCACAAGAATAGTCTCAGTGAACTGCTTCTTGAAGGGAAAGCTGTAACTCTGTGAGATGAACTAACAGAACACCAAGCAGTTTATCAGAAAGCTTCTTTACAGTTTTTATCGGAAAATATTTCCTTTTTAACCATTGCCCTCTATGAGATTCTAAATATCACTTTGCAAATTTCACAAGAATAGTCTCAGTGAACTGCTTCTTGAAGGGAAAGCTGTAACTCTGGGAGATGAACTAACAGAACACAAAGCAGTTTCTCAGAAAGCTTCTTTTCGGATTTTATCTTACTATATTTCCTTTTTCAACATAGCCCTCTATGGTCTTCCAAATATCACTTTGCAAATTACACAAGAACAGTCTTTGTGAAAGACTTCTTGAGGGGAAAGCTGTAACTCTCTGAGATGAATTAACAGAACACAAAGCAGTTTCTCAGAAAGCTTCTTTTCAGTTTTTATCTTAGGATATTTCCTTTTTCAGCATAGCCCTCTATGGGCTTCCAAAAACATTTTGCAAATTCCACAAGAACAGTCTTAGCGAAAGGATTCTGGAGATAAAAGCTGTAAATCTGTAAGATGAATTAAAAGAATTCAAAGCAGTTTCTCAGAAACCTTCTTTTCGTTTTTTATCTTAGGATATTTCCATTTTCACCATAGGGCTATAGGGTTTCCAAATATCACTTTGCAAATTCCAGAAGAAAAGTCTTAGCGAAAGGCTTCTTGAGGGTAAAGCTGTAACTCTGTAAGATGAATTAACAGAACACAAAACATTTTCTCAGAAACCTACTTTTCAGTTTTTACCTTAGGATATTTCCTTTTTCACCATAGCCCTCTATGGGATTCCAATTATCACTTTGAAAATTCCACATGAACAGTCTTAGCGAAAGTCTTCTTGAGGGGAAAGCTGTAACTCTGTGAGAGGAACTAACTGAACACAAAGGAGTTTCTCAGAAAGCTTCTTTCCAGTTTTTAACTGAGGATATTTCCTTTTTCACCATAGACCTCTATGGGCTTCCAAATATCACTTTGCAAATTCCACAAGAACAGTCTTAGCGAAAGGCTTCTTGAGGTAAAAGAGTATCTGTGAGTTGAATTAACAGAACACAAAGCAGTTTCTCAGAAAGCTTCTTTTCAGTTTTTATCTTAGGATGTTTCCTTTTTCACCATTGCCCTCTATGTGCCTCCAAATATCACTTTGCAATTCCACAAGAACTGTCTTAGTGAACGGCTTCCTTAGGGGAAAGCTGTAGCTCGGTGATATGTACTAACAGAACACACCGCATTTTCTCAGAATGGTTCTTTCCAGTTTTTTACGGAAGATATTTCCTTTTTCACCATAGTCCTCTATGGGTTTCCAAATATCACTTTCCAAATTTCACAAAACAGTCTTAATGAACGGCTTCTTGAGGGAAAAGCTGTAGCTCTGTGAGATGAACTAACAGAACACCAAGCAGTTTTTCAGACAGCTTCTCTTCGGTAAGTATCTTAGGATGTTTCCATTTTCACCATAGCCCTCTATGGGCTTCCACATATCACTTTGGAAATTCCTCAAAAACAGTCTTAGCGGAATGCTTCTTGAGGGGAAAGCTGTAATTCTTTGAGATGAATTAACAGAACACAAAGCAGTTTCTCGGAAAGCTTCTTTTCATTTTTTTAATTGAAGGTATTTCCATTTTCACCATAGCCCTCTATGGGATTCCAAATATCACTATGCAGATTCCACAAGAACTGTGGAAGCGAAAGACTTCGGGAGGGGAAAACTGTAACGCTGTGAGATGAATTAACAGAACACAAAGCAGTTTCTCAGATATCTTCTTTCCAGTTTTTAACGAAAGATATTTCCTTTTTCACCATAGTCCTCTATGGGCTTCCAAATATCACTTTGCAAATCCCACAAGAACAGTCTTAGCGAAAGCCTTCTTGAGGGGAATGCTGTAACTCGGTGAGATGCTTTAACAGAACACACGGCAGTTTCTCAAAAAGCTTCTTTCCAGTTTTTAACGGAAGATATGTCCTTTTTCACCATAGCCCTCTATGGGCTTCCAAATATCACTTTGCAAATTCCAAAAGAGCAGTCTTAGTGAAAGACTTCTGGAGCGGAAAGCTGTAACTCTCTGAAATGAATTAACAGAACACAGAGCTGTTTCTCAGAAAGCTTCTTTCCAGTTTTCAACCGAAGATATTTTCTTTTTCCCATAGCCCTCTATGGGCTTCCAAATATCACTTAGAAAATTCCACAAGAACAGTCTTAGCGAAAGGCTTCTTGAGGTGAAAGCTGTAACACGGTGAGATGTTTTAACAGAACACACATCAGTTTCTCAGAAAGCTTCTTTCCAATTTTTAACGTAAGTTATTTCCTTTTTCACCATAGCCCTCTACGGGCTTCTAAGATCACTTTGCAAATTCCACAAGAACAGTCTTAGCGAAAGGCTTCTGGGAGCAACGCTGTAATTCTGTGAGATGAACTAACAAAACACGAAGCAGTTTCTCAGGTTTTTAATGGAAGAAATGTCCTTTTTCATCATAGCCCTCAATGGGCTTCCAAATTTCACTTTGCAAATTCCACAAGAACAGTCTTAGCGAAAGGCTTTTTGAGGGGAAAGCTGTAACTCTGGTGACGAATTAACAGAACACAAAGCAGTTTCTCAGAAAGCTTCTTTTCAGTTTTTGTCTTAGGATATTTCCTTTTTCACCGTAGCCCTCTATGGGCTTCCAAATATCACTTTGCATATTCCAAAAGAACAGCCTTAGTGATCGGATTCATGATAGAAAAGCTGTAACTCTGTGAGATTAATTAACGGAACACAAAGCAGTTTCACAGAAAGGTTCTTTCCAGTTTTTAGCGGAAGATATTTGCTTATTCACCATAGTCCACTATGGGCTTCAAAATATCACTTTGCAAATTCCACAAGAACAGTCTTAGTGAACGGCCTCTTGAGGGGAATTCTGTAACTCTCTGAGATGAATTAACAGAACACAAAGCAGTTTCTCAGAAATCTTCTTTCCAGTTTTTAACGAAAGATATTTCCTTTTTCACCCAAGTCCTCTATGGGATTACAAGTATCAGTTTGCAAATTTCACAAGAACAGTCTTAGTGAAGGGCTTCTTGAGGGGAAAGCTGTAACACTGTGAGATGAACTAACACAACACAAAGCAGTTTCTCAGACAGCTTCTTTTCGGTTTTTATCTTAGGATATTTCCATTTTCAAAATAGCCCTCTATGGGCTTCCAAGTATCACTTTGCAAATTCCACAAGAACAGTCTTATAGAAAGGCTTCTTGAGGGGAAAGCTGTAACTCGGTGAGATATATTAACAGAACACACGGCAGTTTCTCAGAAAGCTTCTTTCCAGTTTTTAACGGAAGTTATTTCCCTTTTCACCATAGCCCTCCATGGGCTTCCAAATATCACTTTGCAAATTCCAGAAGAACAGTCTTAGCGAAAGGCTTCTGAAGGGGAAATCTGTAACTCTGTGAGTTGAATTAACAGAACACAAAGCAGTTTCTCACAAATCTTCTTTCCAGTTTTTAACGGAAGTTAGTTCCTTTTTCACCATAGTCCTCTATGGGCTTCCAAATATGACTTTGCAAATTCCACAAGAACAGTCTTAGCGAAAGGCTTCTTGAGGGGGGAAGCTGTAACTCTGTGAGATGAATTAACAGAACACAAAGCAGTCTCTCAGAAAGCTTCTTTCCAGTATTTAACTGAAGACATTTCCTTTTTCACTATAGACCTCTATGGGCTTCCAAATATCACTTTGGAAATCCCACAAGAACAGTCTTAGCGAAAGGCTTCTTGAGAGGAAAGCTGTACCTCGGTGATATGTACTAACAGAACACACCGCATTTTCTCAGAATGGTTCTTTCCAGTTTTTAACGGAAGATATTTCCTTTTTCACCTTAGCCCTCTATGGGCTTCCAAATATCACTTTGCAAATTTCACAAAACAGTCTTAGTTAACGGCTCCTTGAGGGGAAAGCTGTAACTCTGTGAGTGAACTAACAAAACACAAAGCAGCTTTCCATACAGCTTCTTTTCGGTTTTTATCTTAGGATATTTCCATTTTCACCATAGCCTACTATGGGTATCGAAATATCACTTTGGAAATTCCACAAAAACAGCCTTAGCGAAAGGCTTCCTGAGGTAAAAGAGTAACTGTGAGTTGAATTAACAGAACACAAAGCAGTTTCTCAGAAAGCTTCCTTTCAGTTTTTATCTTAGGATGTTTCCTTTTTCACCATTGCCCTCTATGTGCCTCCAAATATCACTTTGCAATTCCACAAGAACAGTCTTAGTGAACGGCTTCCTGAGGGGAAAGCTGTAGCTCGGTGATATGTACTAACAGAACACACCGCATTTTCTCAGAATGGTTCTTTCCAGTTTTTAACGGAAGATATTTCCTTTTTCACCTTAGCCCTCTATGGGCTTCCAAATATCACTTTGCAAATTTCACAAAACAGTCTTAGTGAACGGCTTCTTGAGGGAAAAGCTGTAGCTCTGTGAGATGAACTAACAGAACACAAAGCACTTTTTCAGACAGCTTCTTTTCGGTAAGTATCTTACGATATTTCCATTTTCACCATAGCCCTCTATGGGCTTTCACATATCACTTTGGAAATTCCTCAAAAACAGTCTTAGCGGAAGGCTTCTTGAGGGGAAAGCTGTAACTCTTTGAGATGAATTAACAGAACACAAAGCAGTTTCTCGGAAAGCTTCTTTTCATTTTTTAACTGAAGTTATTTCCATTTTCACCATAGCCCTCTATGGGATTCCAAATATCACTATGCAAATTCCACAAGAACAGTGGAAGCGAAAGACTTCTGGAGGGGAAAACTGTAACTCTGTGAGATGATTTAACAGAACACAAAGCAGTTTCTCAGATATCTTCTTTCCAGTTTTTAACGAAAGATATTTCCTTTTTCACCATAGCCCTCTAGGGACTTCCAAATATCACTTTGCAAATCCCACCAGAACAGTCTTAGCGAAAGCCTTCTTGAGGGGAAAGCTGTAACTCGGTGAGATGCTTTAACAGAACACACGGCAGTTTCTCAAAAAGCTTCTTTCCAGTTTTTAACGGAAGATATTTCCTTTTTCACCATAGCCCTCTAGGAGTTTTCTAATATCACTTTGCAAATTTCACAAGAATAGTCTCAGTGAACTGCTTCTTGAAGGGAAAGCTGTAACTCTGTGAGATGAACTAACAGAACACCAAGCAGTTTATCAGAAAGCTTCTTTACAGTTTTTATCGGAAAATATTTCCTTTTTAACCATTGCCCTCTATGAGATTCTAAATATCACTTTGCAAATTTCACAAGAATAGTCTCAGTGAACTGCTTCTTGAAGGGAAAGCTGTAACTCTGGGAGATGAACTAACAGAACACAAAGCAGTTTCTCAGAAAGCTTCTTTTCGGATTTTATCTTACTATATTTCCTTTTTCAACATAGCCCTCTATGGTCTTCCAAATATCACTTTGCAAATTACACAAGAACAGTCTTTGTGAAAGACTTCTTGAGGGGAAAGCTGTAACTCTCTGAGATGAATTAACAGAACACAAAGCAGTTTCTCAGAAAGCTTCTTTTCAGTTTTTATCTTAGGATATTTCCTTTTTCAGCATAGCCCTCTATGGGCTTCCAAAAACATTTTGCAAATTCCACAAGAACAGTCTTAGCGAAAGGATTCTGTAGATAAAAGCTGTAAATCTGTAAGATGAATTAAAAGAATTCAAAGCAGTTTCCCAGAAACCTTCTTTTCGTTTTTTATCTTAGGATATTTCCATTTTCACCATAGGGCTATAGGGTTTCCAAATATCACTTTGCAAATTCCAGAAGAAAAGTTTTAGTGAAAGGCTTCTTGAGGGTAAAGCTGTAACACTGTAAGATGAATTAACAGAACACAAAACATTTTCTCAGAAACCTACTTTTCAGTTTTTACCTTAGGATATTTCCTTTTTCACCATAGCCCTCTATGGGATTCCAATTATCACTTTGAAAATTCGACATGAACATTCTTAGCGAAAGTCTTCTTGAGGGGAAAGCTGTAACTCTGTGAGAGGAACTAACTGAACACAAAGCAGTTTCTCAGAAAGCTTCTTTCCAGTTTTTAACTGAGGATATTTCCTTTTTCACCATAGACCTCTATGGGCTTCCAAATATCACTTTGCAAATTCCACAAGAACAGTCTTAGCGAAAGGCTTCTTGAGGGGAAAGCTCTAACTCTGTGAGATGAATTAACAGAACACAAAGCATTTTCTCACAAATCTTCTTTCCAGTTTTTAACGGAGGATATTTCCTTTCTCACCATAGTCCTCTATGGGCTTCCAAATATCACATTGCAAATCCCACAAGAACAGTCTTAGCGAAAGGCTTCTTGAGAGGAAAGCTGTAACTCAGTGAGACGTATTAACAGAAGACACGGCATTTTCTCAGAATGCTTCTTTCCAGTTTTTAACGGAAGATATTTCCTTTTTCACCATAGTCCTCTATGGGTTTCCAAATATCACTTTCCAAATTTCACAAAACAGTCTTAATGAACGGCTTCTTGAGGGAAAAGCTGTAGCTCTGTGAGATGAACTAACAGAACACCAAGCAGTTTTTCAGACAGCTTCTCTTCGGTAAGTATCTTAGGATGTTTCCATTTTCACCATAGCCCTCTATGGGCTTCCACATATCACTTTGGAAATTCCTCAAAAACAGTCTTAGCGGAATGCTTCTTGAGGGGAAAGCTGTAATTCTTTGAGATGAATTAACAGAACACAAAGCAGTTTCTCGGAAAGCTTCTTTTCATTTTTTAATTGAAGGTATTTCCATTTTCACCATAGCCCTCTATGGGATTCCAAATATCACTATGCAGATTCCACAAGAACTGTGGAAGCGAAAGACTTCGGGAGGGGAAAACTGTAACGCTGTGAGATGAATTAACAGAACACAAAGCAGTTTCTCAGATATCTTCTTTCCAGTTTTTAACGAAAGATATTTCCTTTTTCACCATAGTCCTCTATGGGCTTCCAAATATCACTTTGCAAATCCCACAAGAACAGTCTTAGCGAAAGCCTTCTTGAGGGGAATGCTGTAACTCGGTGAGATGCTTTAACAGAACACACGGCAGTTTCTCAAAAAGCTTCTTTCCAGTTTTTAACGGAAGATATGTCCTTTTTCACCATAGCCCTCTATGGGCTTCCAAATATCACTTTGCAAATTCCACAAGAACAGTTTTACCGAAAGGCTTCTTGATAAGAAAGCTGTAAATCTGTGAGATGAATTAACAGAACACAAAGCAGTTTCACAGAAAGCTTCATTTCAGTTTTTATCTTTGGATGTTTTCTTTTTCATCATAGCCCTCTATGTGCCTTCAAATATCACTTTGAAAATTCCACAAGGAAAGTCTTAGTGAACGGCTTCTTGAGGGGAAAACTGTAACTCTGTGAGATGAATTAACAGAACACAAAGCAGTTTCTCAGATAGCTTCTTTCCAGTTTCTAACGGAGGATATTTCCTTTTAAGCCATAGCCCTCTATGGGCTTCCAAATATCACTTTGCAAGTTTCACAAGAACAGTCTTAGCGAAACGCTTCCTGAGGGGAATGTTGTAACTCTGTGAGATGAATTAACAGAACACAAAGCAGTTTCTCAAAAAGCTTCTTTTCAGTTTTTTTTTTTTTTTTTTTTTTGAGACGGAGTCTTGCTCTGTCGCCCGGGCTGGAGTGCAGTGGCCGGATCTCAGCTCACTGCAAGCTCCGCCTCCCGCGTTTACGCCATTCTCCTGCCTCAGCCTCCCGAGTAGCGGGGACTACAGGCGCCCGCCACTTCACCCGGCTAGTTTTTTGTGTTTTTAGTAGAGACGGGGTTTCACCGTGTTAGCCAGGATGGTCTCGATCTCCTGACCTCGTGATCCGCCCATCTCGGCCTCCCAAAGTGCTGGGATTACAGGCTTGAGCCACCGCGCCCGGCCCTTCTTTTCAGTTTTTAACCGAAGATATTTCCTTTTTCAACATAACCCTGTATGGGCTTCCAAATATCACTTTGCAAATTCCACAAGAACAGTCTTAGCGAAAGGCTTTTAGAGGGAAATGTTGTAACTATGTGAGATGAATTAACAGAACACAAAGCAATTTCTCAGAAAGCTTCTTTTCAGTTTTTATCTTACGATATTTCCTTTTTCACCATAGACCTCTATGGGCTTCCAAATCTCACTTTGCAAATTCCACAAGAACAGTCTTAGCGAAAGAATTATTGAGTGGAAAGCTGTAACACTTTGAGGTGAATTAACAGAACAAAAAGGAGTTTCTCAGAAAGCTTCTTTCCGCTTTTTAACAGAAGATATTTCCTTTTTCACCATAGCGCTCTATGGGCTTCCCAATATCATTTTGCAAATCCCACAACAACAGTCTTAGCGAAAGGCTTCTTGAAGGGAAAGCTGTAACTGGGTGAGGTCTATTATCAGAACACATGGCAGTTTCTCAGAAAGCTTCTTTCCAGTTTTTAACTGAAGATATTTCCTTTTTCACCATAGCCCTCTATGGGCTTCCAAATATCACTTTGCAAATTCCACAAGAACAGTCTTCGGGAAAGGCTTCTGGAGGGGAATCCTGTAACTCTGTGAGATGAATTAACAGAACACAAAGCAGTTTCTCATAAAGCTTCTTTCCAGTTTTTAACTGAAGATATTTCCTTTTTCACCATAGCCCTCTAAGGGCCTCCAAATATCACATTGCAAATGCCACAAGAACAGTCTTAGCGAAAGGCTTCTAGAGGGGAAAGCTGTAACTCGGTTAGATGTATTAACAGAACACACGGCAGTATCTCAGAATGCTTCTTTCCAGTTTTTAACGGAAGATATTTCCTTTTTCACCATAGCCCTCTAAGGGCTTCCAAATATCACTTTGCAAATTCCAAAAGAGCAGTCTTAGTGAAAGACTTCTGGAGCGGAAAGCTGTAACTCTCTGAAATGAATTAACAGAACACAGAGCTGTTTCTCAGAAAGCTTCTTTCCAGTTTTCAACCGAAGATATTTTCTTTTTCCCATAGCCCTCTATGGGCTTCCAAATATCACTTAGAAAATTCCACAAGAACAGTCTTAGCGAAAGGCTTCTTGAGGTGAAAGCTGTAACACGGTGAGATGTTTTAACAGAACACACATCAGTTTCTCAGAAAGCTTCTTTCCAATTTTTAACGTAAGTTATTTCCTTTTTCACCATAGCCCTCTACGGGCTTCTAAGATCACTTTGCAAATTCCACAAGAACAGTCTTAGCGAAAGGCTTCTGGGAGCAACGCTGTAATTCTGTGAGATGAACTAACAAAACACGAAGCAGTTTCTCAGGTTTTTAATGGAAGAAATGTCCTTTTTCATCATAGCCCTCAATGGGCTTCCAAATTTCACTTTGCAAATTCCACAAGAACAGTCTTAGCGAAAGGCTTTTTGAGGGGAAAGCTGTAACTCTGGTGACGAATTAACAGAACACAAAGCAGTTTCTCAGAAAGCTTCTTTTCAGTTTTTGTCTTAGGATATTTCCTTTTTCACCGTAGCCCTCTATGGGCTTCCAAATATCACTTTGCATATTCCAAAAAAACAGCCTTAGTGATCGGATTCATGATAGAAAAGCTGTAACTCTGTGAGATTAATTAACGGAACACAAAGCAGTTTCACAGAAAGGTTCTTTCCAGTTTTTAGCGGAAGATATTTGCTTATTCACCATAGTCCACTATGGGCTTCAAAATATCACTTTGCAAATTCCACAAGAACAGTCTTAGTGAACGGCCTCTTGAGGGGAATTCTGTAACTCTCTGAGATGAATTAACAGAACACAAAGCAGTTTCTCAGAAATCTTCTTTCCAGTTTTTAACGAAAGATATTTCCTTTTTCACCCAAGTCCTCTATGGGATTACAAATATCAGTTTGCAAATTTCACAAGAACAGTCTTAGTGAAGGGCTTCTTGAGGGGAAAGCTGTAACACTGTGAGATGAACTAACACAACACAAAGCAGTTTCTCAGACAGCTTCTTTTCGGTTTTTATCTTAGGATATTTCCATTTTCAAAATAGCCCTCTATGGGCTTCCAAGTATCACTTTGCAAATTCCACAAGAACAGTCTTATAGAAAGGCTTCTTGAGGGGAAAGCTGTAACTCGGTGAGATATATTAACAGAACACACGGCAGTTTCTCAGAAAGCTTCTTTCCAGTTTTTAACGGAAGTTATTTCCCTTTTCACCATAGCCCTCCATGGGCTTCCAAATATCACTTTGCAAATTCCAGAAGAACAGTCTTAGCGAAAGGCTTCTGAAGGGGAAATCTGTAACTCTGTGAGTTGAATTAACAGAACACAAAGCAGTTTCTCACAAATCTTCTTTCCAGTTTTTAACGGAAGTTAGTTCCTTTTTCACCATAGTCCTCTATGGGCTTCCAAATATGACTTTGCAAATTCCACAAGAACAGTCTTAGCGAAAGGCTTCTTGAGGGGGGAAGCTGTAACTCTGTGAGATGAATTAACAGAACACAAAGCAGTCTCTCAGAAAGCTTCTTTCCAGTATTTAACTGAAGACATTTCCTTTTTCACTATAGACCTCTATGGGCTTCCAAATATCACTTTGGAAATCCCACAAGAACAGTCTTAGCGAAAGGCTTCTTGAGAGGAAAGCTGTACCTCGGTGATATGTACTAACAGAACACACCGCATTTTCTCAGAATGGTTCTTTCCAGTTTTTAACGGAAGATATTTCCTTTTTCACCTTAGCCCTCTATGGGCTTCCAAATATCACTTTGCAAATTTCACAAAACAGTCTTAGTTAACGGCTCCTTGAGGGGAAAGCTGTAACTCTGTGAGTGAACTAACAAAACACAAAGCAGCTTTCCATACAGCTTCTTTTCGGTTTTTATCTTAGGATATTTCCATTTTCACCATAGCCTACTATGGGTATCGAAATATCACTTTGGAAATTCCACAAAAACAGCCTTAGTGAAAGGCTTCCTGAGGTAAAAGAGTAACTGTGAGTTGAATTAACAGAACACAAAGCAGTTTCTCAGAAAGCTTCCTTTCAGTTTTTATCTTAGGATGTTTCCTTTTTCACCATTGCCCTCTATGTGCCTCCAAATATCACTTTGCAATTCCACAAGAACAGTCTTAGTGAACGGCTTCCTGAGGGGAAAGCTGTAGCTCGGTGATATGTACTAACAGAACACACCGCATTTTCTCAGAATGGTTCTTTCCAGTTTTTAACGGAAGATATTTCCTTTTTCACCTTAGCCCTCTATGGGCTTCCAAATATCACTTTGCAAATTTCACAAAACAGTCTTAGTGAACGGCTTCTTGAGGGAAAAGCTGTAGCTCTGTGAGATGAACTAACAGAACACAAAGCACTTTTTCAGACAGCTTCTTTTCGGTAAGTATCTTACGATATTTCCATTTTCACCATAGCCCTCTATGGGCTTTCACATATCACTTTGGAAATTCCTCAAAAACAGTCTTAGCGGAAGGCTTCTTGAGGGGAAAGCTGTAACTCTTTGAGATGAATTAACAGAACACAAAGCAGTTTCTCGGAAAGCTTCTTTTCATTTTTTAACTGAAGTTATTTCCATTTTCACCATAGCCCTCTATGGGATTCCAAATATCACTATGCAAATTCCACAAGAACAGTGGAAGCGAAAGACTTCTGGAGGGGAAAACTGTAACTCTGTGAGATGATTTAACAGAACACAAAGCAGTTTCTCAGATATCTTCTTTCCAGTTTTTAACGAAAGATATTTCCTTTTTCACCATAGCCCTCTAGGGACTTCCAAATATCACTTTGCAAATCCCACCAGAACAGTCTTAGCGAAAGCCTTCTTGAGGGGAAAGCTGTAACTCGGTGAGATGCTTTAACAGAACACACGGCAGTTTCTCAAAAAGCTTCTTTCCAGTTTTTAACGGAAGATATTTCCTTTTTCACCATAGCCCTCTAGGAGTTTTCTAATATCACTTTGCAAATTTCACAAGAATAGTCTCAGTGAACTGCTTCTTGAAGGGAAAGCTGTAACTCTGTGAGATGAACTAACAGAACACCAAGCAGTTTATCAGAAAGCTTCTTTACAGTTTTTATCGGAAAATATTTCCTTTTTAACCATTGCCCTCTATGAGATTCTAAATATCACTTTGCAAATTTCACAAGAATAGTCTCAGTGAACTGCTTCTTGAAGGGAAAGCTGTAACTCTGGGAGATGAACTAACAGAACACAAAGCAGTTTCTCAGAAAGCTTCTTTTCGGATTTTATCTTACTATATTTCCTTTTTCAACATAGCCCTCTATGGTCTTCCAAATATCACTTTGCAAATTACACAAGAACAGTCTTTGTGAAAGACTTCTTGAGGGGAAAGCTGTAACTCTCTGAGATGAATTAACAGAACACAAAGCAGTTTCTCAGAAAGCTTCTTTTCAGTTTTTATCTTAGGATATTTCCTTTTTCAGCATAGCCCTCTATGGGCTTCCAAAAACATTTTGCAAATTCCACAAGAACAGTCTTAGCGAAAGGATTCTGGAGATAAAAGCTGTAAATCTGTAAGATGAATTAAAAGAATTCAAAGCAGTTTCTCAGAAACCTTCTTTTCGTTTTTTATCTTAGGATATTTCCATTTTCACCATAGGGCTATAGGGTTTCCAAATATCACTTTGCAAATTCCAGAAGAAAAGTCTTAGCGAAAGGCTTCTTGAGGGTAAAGCTGTAACTCTGTAAGATGAATTAACAGAACACAAAACATTTTCTCAGAAACCTACTTTTCAGTTTTTACCTTAGGATATTTCCTTTTTCACCATAGCCCTCTATGGGATTCCAATTATCACTTTGAAAATTCCACATGAACAGTCTTAGCGAAAGTCTTCTTGAGGGGAAAGCTGTAACTCTGTGAGAGGAACTAACTGAACACAAAGGAGTTTCTCAGAAAGCTTCTTTCCAGTTTTTAACTGAGGATATTTCCTTTTTCACCATAGACCTCTATGGGCTTCCAAATATCACTTTGCAAATTCCACAAGAACAGTCTTAGCGAAAGGCTTCTTGAGGTAAAAGAGTATCTGTGAGTTGAATTAACAGAACACAAAGCAGTTTCTCAGAAAGCTTCTTTTCAGTTTTTATCTTAGGATGTTTCCTTTTTCACCATTGCCCTCTATGTGCCTCCAAATATCACTTTGCAATTCCACAAGAACTGTCTTAGTGAACGGCTTCCTTAGGGGAAAGCTGTAGCTCGGTGATATGTACTAACAGAACACACCGCATTTTCTCAGAATGGTTCTTTCCAGTTTTTTACGGAAGATATTTCCTTTTTCACCATAGTCCTCTATGGGTTTCCAAATATCACTTTCCAAATTTCACAAAACAGTCTTAATGAACGGCTTCTTGAGGGAAAAGCTGTAGCTCTGTGAGATGAACTAACAGAACACCAAGCAGTTTTTCAGACAGCTTCTCTTCGGTAAGTATCTTAGGATGTTTCCATTTTCACCATAGCCCTCTATGGGCTTCCACATATCACTTTGGAAATTCCTCAAAAACAGTCTTAGCGGAATGCTTCTTGAGGGGAAAGCTGTAATTCTTTGAGATGAATTAACAGAACACAAAGCAGTTTCTCGGAAAGCTTCTTTTCATTTTTTTAATTGAAGGTATTTCCATTTTCACCATAGCCCTCTATGGGATTCCAAATATCACTATGCAGATTCCACAAGAACTGTGGAAGCGAAAGACTTCGGGAGGGGAAAACTGTAACGCTGTGAGATGAATTAACAGAACACAAAGCAGTTTCTCAGATATCTTCTTTCCAGTTTTTAACGAAAGATATTTCCTTTTTCACCATAGTCCTCTATGGGCTTCCAAATATCACTTTGCAAATCCCACAAGAACAGTCTTAGCGAAAGCCTTCTTGAGGGGAATGCTGTAACTCGGTGAGATGCTTTAACAGAACACACGGCAGTTTCTCAAAAAGCTTCTTTCCAGTTTTTAACGGAAGATATGTCCTTTTTCACCATAGCCCTCTATGGGCTTCCAAATATCACTTTGCAAATTCCAAAAGAGCAGTCTTAGTGAAAGACTTCTGGAGCGGAAAGCTGTAACTCTCTGAAATGAATTAACAGAACACAGAGCTGTTTCTCAGAAAGCTTCTTTCCAGTTTTCAACCGAAGATATTTTCTTTTTCCCATAGCCCTCTATGGGCTTCCAAATATCACTTAGAAAATTCCACAAGAACAGTCTTAGCGAAAGGCTTCTTGAGGTGAAAGCTGTAACACGGTGAGATGTTTTAACAGAACACACATCAGTTTCTCAGAAAGCTTCTTTCCAATTTTTAACGTAAGTTATTTCCTTTTTCACCATAGCCCTCTACGGGCTTCTAAGATCACTTTGCAAATTCCACAAGAACAGTCTTAGCGAAAGGCTTCTGGGAGCAACGCTGTAATTCTGTGAGATGAACTAACAAAACACGAAGCAGTTTCTCAGGTTTTTAATGGAAGAAATGTCCTTTTTCATCATAGCCCTCAATGGGCTTCCAAATTTCACTTTGCAAATTCCACAAGAACAGTCTTAGCGAAAGGCTTTTTGAGGGGAAAGCTGTAACTCTGGTGACGAATTAACAGAACACAAAGCAGTTTCTCAGAAAGCTTCTTTTCAGTTTTTGTCTTAGGATATTTCCTTTTTCACCGTAGCCCTCTATGGGCTTCCAAATATCACTTTGCATATTCCAAAAGAACAGCCTTAGTGATCGGATTCATGATAGAAAAGCTGTAACTCTGTGAGATTAATTAACGGAACACAAAGCAGTTTCACAGAAAGGTTCTTTCCAGTTTTTAGCGGAAGATATTTGCTTATTCACCATAGTCCACTATGGGCTTCAAAATATCACTTTGCAAATTCCACAAGAACAGTCTTAGTGAACGGCCTCTTGAGGGGAATTCTGTAACTCTCTGAGATGAATTAACAGAACACAAAGCAGTTTCTCAGAAATCTTCTTTCCAGTTTTTAACGAAAGATATTTCCTTTTTCACCCAAGTCCTCTATGGGATTACAAATATCAGTTTGCAAATTTCACAAGAACAGTCTTAGTGAAGGGCTTCTTGAGGGGAAAGCTGTAACACTGTGAGATGAACTAACACAACACAAAGCAGTTTCTCAGACAGCTTCTTTTCGGTTTTTATCTTAGGATATTTCCATTTTCAAAATAGCCCTCTATGGGCTTCCAAGTATCACTTTGCAAATTCCACAAGAACAGTCTTATAGAAAGGCTTCTTGAGGGGAAAGCTGTAACTCGGTGAGATATATTAACAGAACACACGGCAGTTTCTCAGAAAGCTTCTTTCCAGTTTTTAACGGAAGTTATTTCCCTTTTCACCATAGCCCTCCATGGGCTTCCAAATATCACTTTGCAAATTCCAGAAGAACAGTCTTAGCGAAAGGCTTCTGAAGGGGAAATCTGTAACTCTGTGAGTTGAATTAACAGAACACAAAGCAGTTTCTCACAAATCTTCTTTCCAGTTTTTAACGGAAGTTAGTTCCTTTTTCACCATAGTCCTCTATGGGCTTCCAAATATGACTTTGCAAATTCCACAAGAACAGTCTTAGCGAAAGGCTTCTTGAGGGGGGAAGCTGTAACTCTGTGAGATGAATTAACAGAACACAAAGCAGTCTCTCAGAAAGCTTCTTTCCAGTATTTAACTGAAGACATTTCCTTTTTCACTATAGACCTCTATGGGCTTCCAAATATCACTTTGGAAATCCCACAAGAACAGTCTTAGCGAAAGGCTTCTTGAGAGGAAAGCTGTACCTCGGTGATATGTACTAACAGAACACACCGCATTTTCTCAGAATGGTTCTTTCCAGTTTTTAACGGAAGATATTTCCTTTTTCACCTTAGCCCTCTATGGGCTTCCAAATATCACTTTGCAAATTTCACAAAACAGTCTTAGTTAACGGCTCCTTGAGGGGAAAGCTGTAACTCTGTGAGTGAACTAACAAAACACAAAGCAGCTTTCCATACAGCTTCTTTTCGGTTTTTATCTTAGGATATTTCCATTTTCACCATAGCCTACTATGGGTATCGAAATATCACTTTGGAAATTCCACAAAAACAGCCTTAGCGAAAGGCTTCCTGAGGTAAAAGAGTAACTGTGAGTTGAATTAACAGAACACAAAGCAGTTTCTCAGAAAGCTTCCTTTCAGTTTTTATCTTAGGATGTTTCCTTTTTCACCATTGCCCTCTATGTGCCTCCAAATATCACTTTGCAATTCCACAAGAACAGTCTTAGTGAACGGCTTCCTGAGGGGAAAGCTGTAGCTCAGTGATATGTACTAACAGAACACACCGCATTTTCTCAGAATGGTTCTTTCCAGTTTTTAACGGAAGATATTTCCTTTTTCACCTTAGCCCTCTATGGGCTTCCAAATATCACTTTGCAAATTTCACAAAACAGTCTTAGTGAACGGCTTCTTGAGGGAAAAGCTGTAGCTCTGTGAGATGAACTAACAGAACACAAAGCACTTTTTCAGACAGCTTCTTTTCGGTAAGTATCTTACGATATTTCCATTTTCACCATAGCCCTCTATGGGCTTTCACATATCACTTTGGAAATTCCTCAAAAACAGTCTTAGCGGAAGGCTTCTTGAGGGGAAAGCTGTAACTCTTTGAGATGAATTAACAGAACACAAAGCAGTTTCTCGGAAAGCTTCTTTTCACTTTTTAACTGAAGTTATTTCCATTTTCACCATAGCCCTCTATGGGATTCCAAATATCACTATGCAAATTCCACAAGAACAGTGGAAGCGAAAGACTTCTGGAGGGGAAAACTGTAACTCTGTGAGATGATTTAACAGAACACAAAGCAGTTTCTCAGATATCTTCTTTCCAGTTTTTAACGAAAGATATTTCCTTTTTCACCATAGCCCTCTAGGGACTTCCAAATATCACTTTGCAAATCCCACCAGAACAGTCTTAGCGAAAGCCTTCTTGAGGGGAAAGCTGTAACTCGGTGAGATGCTTTAACAGAACACACGGCAGTTTCTCAAAAAGCTTCTTTCCAGTTTTTAACGGAAGATATTTCCTTTTTCACCATAGCCCTCTAGGAGTTTTCTAATATCACTTTGCAAATTTCACAAGAATAGTCTCAGTGAACTGCTTCTTGAAGGGAAAGCTGTAACTCTGTGAGATGAACTAACAGAACACCAAGCAGTTTATCAGAAAGCTTCTTTACAGTTTTTATCGGAAAATATTTCCTTTTTCACCATTGCCCTCTATGAGATTCTAAATATCACTTTCCAAATTTCAGAAGAACAGTCTTAGTGAACGGCCTCATGAGGGGAAATCTGTGACACTTTGAGATGAATTAACAGAACACAAAGCAGTTTCTCAGAAAGCTTCTTTTCGGATTTTATCTTACTATATTTCCTTTTTCAACATAGCCCTCTATGGTCTTCCAAATATCACTTTGCAAATTACACAAGAACAGTCTTTGTGAAAGACTTCTTGAGGGGAAAGCTGTAACTCTCTGAGATGAATTAACAGAACACAAAGCAGTTTCTCAGAAAGCTTCTTTTCAGTTTTTATCTTAGGATATTTCCTTTTTCAGCATAGCCCTCTATGGGCTTCCAAAAGCATTTTGCAAATTCCACAAGAACAGTCTTAGCGAAAGGATTCTGGAGATAAAAGCTGTAAATCTGTAAGATGAATTAAAAGAATTCAAAGCAGTTTCTCAGAAACCTTCTTTTCGTTTTTTATCTTAGGATATTTCCATTTTCACCATAGGGCTATAGGGTTTCCAAATATCACTTTGCAAATTCCAGAAGAAAAGTCTTAGCGAAAGGCTTCTTGAGGGTAAAGCTGTAACTCTGTAAGATGAATTAACAGAACACAAAACATTTTCTCAGAAACCTACTTTTCAGTTTTTACCTTAGGATATTTCCTTTTTCACCATAGCCCTCTATGGGATTCCAATTATCACTTTGAAAATTCCACATGAACAGTCTTAGCGAAAGTCTTCTTGAGGGGAAAGCTGTAACTCTGTGAGAGGAACTAACTGAACACAAAGGAGTTTCTCAGAAAGCTTCTTTCCAGTTTTTAACTGAGGATATTTCCTTTTTCACCATAGACCTCTATGGGCTTCCAAATATCACTTTGCAAATTCCACAAGAACAGTCTTAGCGAAAGGCTTCTTGAGGTAAAAGAGTATCTGTGAGTTGAATTAACAGAACACAAAGCAGTTTCTCAGAAAGCTTCTTTTCAGTTTTTATCTTAGGATGTTTCCTTTTTCACCATTGCCCTCTATGTGCCTCCAAATATCACTTTGCAATTCCACAAGAACTGTCTTAGTGAACGGCTTCCTGAGGGGAAAGCTGTAGCTCGGTGATATGTACTAACAGAACACACCGCATTTTCTCAGAATGGTTCTTTCCAGTTTTTAACGGAAGATATTTCCTTTTTCACCTTAGCCCTCTATGGGCTTCCAAATATCACTTTGCAAATTTCACAAAACAGTCTTAGTGAACGGTTTCTTGAGGGAAAAGCTGTAGCTCTGTGAGATGAACTAACAGAACACAAAGCAGTTTTTCAGACAGCTTCTTTTCGGTAAGTATCTTACGATATTTCCATTTTCACCATAGCCCTCTATGGGCTTCCACATATCACTTTGGAAATTCCTCAAAAACAGTCTTAGCGGAAGGCTTCTTGAGGGGAAAGCTGTAACTCTTTGAAATGAATTAACAGAACACAAAGCAGTTTCTCGGAAAGCTTCTTTTCATTTTTTAACTGAAGTTATTTCCATTTTCACCATAGCACTCTATGGGATTCCAAATATCACTATGCAAATTCCACAAGAACAGTGGAAGCGAAAGACTTCTGGAGGGGAAAACTGGAACTCTGTGAGATGAATTAACAGAACACAAAGCAGTTTCTCAGATATCTTCTTTCCAGTTTTTAACGAAAGATATTTCCTTTTTCACCATAGCCCTCTAGGGACTTCCAGATATCACTTTGCAAATCCCACAAGAACAGTCTTAGCGAAAGCCTTCTTCAGGGAAAGCTGTAACTCGGTGAGATGCTTTAACAGAACACACGGCAGTTTCTCAAAAAGCTTCTTTCCAGTTTTTTACGGAAGATATTTCCTTTTTCACCATAACCCTCTAGGTGTTTTCTAATATCACTTTGCAAATTTCACAAGAATAGTCTCAGTGAACTGCTTCTTGAAGGGAAAGCTGTAACTCTGGGAGATGAACTAACAGAACACAAAGCAGTTTCTCAGAAAGCTTCTTTTCGGATTTTATCTTACTATATTTCCTTTTTCAACATAGCCCTCTATGGTCTTCCAAATATCACTTTGCAAATTACACAAGAACAGTCTTTGTGAAAGACTTCTTGAGGGGAAAGCTGTAACTCTCTGAGATGAATTAACAGAACACAAAGCAGTTTCTCAGAAAGCTTCTTTTCAGTTTTTATCTTAGGATATTTCCTTTTTCAGCATAGCCCTCTATGGGCTTCCAAAAACATTTTGCAAGTTCCACAAGAACAGTCTTAGCGAAAGGATTCTGTAGATAAAAGCTGTAAATCTGTAAGATGAATTAAAAGAATTCAAAGCAGTTTCCCAGAAACCTTCTTTTCGTTTTTTATCTTAGGATATTTCCATTTTCACCATAGGGCTATAGGGTTTCCAAATATCACTTTGCAAATTCCAGAAGAAAAGTTTTAGTGAAAGGCTTCTTGAGGGTAAAGCTGTAACACTGTAAGATGAATTAACAGAACACAAAACATTTTCTCAGAAACCTACTTTTCAGTTTTTACCTTAGGATATTTCCTTTTTCACCATAGCCCTCTATGGGATTCCAATTATCACTTTGAAAATTCGACATGAACATTCTTAGCGAAAGTCTTCTTGAGGGGAAAGCTGTAACTCTGTGAGAGGAACTAACTGAACACAAAGCAGTTTCTCAGAAAGCTTCTTTCCAGTTTTTAACTGAGGATATTTCCTTTTTCACCATAGACCTCTATGGGCTTCCAAATATCACTTTGCAAATTCCACAAGAACAGTCTTAGCGAAAGGCTTCTTGAGGGGAAAGCTCTAACTCTGTGAGATGAATTAACAGAACACAAAGCATTTTCTCACAAATCTTCTTTCCAGTTTTTAACGGAGGATATTTCCTTTCTCACCATAGTCCTCTATGGGCTTCCAAATATCACATTGCAAATCCCACAAGAACAGTCTTAGCGAAAGGCTTCTTGAGAGGAAAGCTGTAACTCAGTGAGACGTATTAACAGAAGACACGGCATTTTCTCAGAATGCTTCTTTCCAGTTTTTAACGGAAGATATTTCCTTTTTCACCATAGTCCTCTATGGGTTTCCAAATATCACTTTCCAAATTTCACAAAACAGTCTTAATGAACGGCTTCTTGAGGGAAAAGCTGTAGCTCTGTGAGATGAACTAACAGAACACCAAGCAGTTTTTCAGACAGCTTCTCTTCGGTAAGTATCTTAGGATGTTTCCATTTTCACCATAGCCCTCTATGGGCTTCCACATATCACTTTGGAAATTCCTCAAAAACAGTCTTAGCGGAATGCTTCTTGAGGGGAAAGCTGTAATTCTTTGAGATGAATTAACAGAACACAAAGCAGTTTCTCGGAAAGCTTCTTTTCATTTTTTAATTGAAGGTATTTCCATTTTCACCATAGCCCTCTATGGGATTCCAAATATCACTATGCAGATTCCACAAGAACTGTGGAAGCGAAAGACTTCGGGAGGGGAAAACTGTAACGCTGTGAGATGAATTAACAGAACACAAAGCAGTTTCTCAGATATCTTCTTTCCAGTTTTTAACGAAAGATATTTCCTTTTTCACCATAGTCCTCTATGGGCTTCCAAATATCACTTTGCAAATCCCACAAGAACAGTCTTAGCGAAAGCCTTCTTGAGGGGAATGCTGTAACTCGGTGAGATGCTTTAACAGAACACACGGCAGTTTCTCAAAAAGCTTCTTTCCAGTTTTTAACGGAAGATATGTCCTTTTTCACCATAGCCCTCTATGGGCTTCCAAATATCACTTTGCAAATTCCACAAGAACAGTTTTACCGAAAGGCTTCTTGATAAGAAAGCTGTAAATCTGTGAGATGAATTAACAGAACACAAAGCAGTTTCACAGAAAGCTTCATTTCAGTTTTTATCTTTGGATGTTTTCTTTTTCATCATAGCCCTCTATGTGCCTTCAAATATCACTTTGAAAATTCCACAAGGAAAGTCTTAGTGAACGGCTTCTTGAGGGGAAAACTGTAACTCTGTGAGATGAATTAACAGAACACAAAGCAGTTTCTCAGATAGCTTCTTTCCAGTTTCTAACGGAGGATATTTCCTTTTAAGCCATAGCCCTCTATGGGCTTCCAAATATCACTTTGCAAGTTTCACAAGAACAGTCTTAGCGAAACGCTTCCTGAGGGGAATGTTGTAACTCTGTGAGATGAATTAACAGAACACAAAGCAGTTTCTCAAAAAGCTTCTTTTCAGTTTTTTTTTTTTTTTTTTTTTTTTTTTTTTTTTTTTTTTTTTTTTTGAGACGGAGTCTTGCTCTGTCGCCCGGGCTGGAGTGCAGTGGCCGGATCTCAGCTCACTGCAAGCTCCGCCTCCCGGGTTTACGCCATTCTCCTGCCTCAGCCTCCCGAGTAGCGGGGACTACAGGCGCCCGCCACTTCGCCCGGCTAGTTTTTTGTGTTTTTAGTAGAGACGGGGTTTCACCGTGTTAGCCAGGATGGTCTCGATCTCCTGACCTCGTGATCCGCCCATCTCGGCCTCCCAAAGTGCTGGGATTACAGGCTTGAGCCACCGCGCCCGGCCCTTCTTTTCAGTTTTTAACCGAAGATATTTCCTTTTTCAACATAACCCTGTATGGGCTTCCAAATATCACTTTGCAAATTCCACAAGAACAGTCTTAGCGAAAGGCTTTTAGAGGGAAATGTTGTAACTATGTGAGATGAATTAACAGAACACAAAGCAATTTCTCAGAAAGCTTCTTTTCAGTTTTTATCTTACGATATTTCCTTTTTCACCATAGACCTCTATGGGCTTCCAACTCTCACTTTGCAAATTCCACAAGAACAGTCTTAGCGAAAGAATTATTGAGTGGAAAGCTGTAACACTTTGAGGTGAATTAACAGAACAAAAAGGAGTTTCTCAGAAAGCTTCTTTCCGCTTTTTAACAGAAGATATTTCCTTTTTCACCATAGCGCTCTATGGGCTTCCCAATATCATTTTGCAAATCCCACAACAACAGTCTTAGCGAAAGGCTTCTTGAAGGGAAAGCTGTAACTGGGTGAGGTCTATTATCAGAACACATGGCAGTTTCTCAGAAAGCTTCTTTCCAGTTTTTAACTGAAGATATTTCCTTTTTCACCATAGCCCTCTATGGGCTTCCAAATATCACTTTGCAAATTCCACAAGAACAGTCTTCGGGAAAGGCTTCTGGAGGGGAATCCTGTAACTCTGTGAGATGAATTAACAGAACACAAAGCAGTTTCTCATAAAGCTTCTTTCCAGTTTTTAACTGAAGATATTTCCTTTTTCACCATAGCCCTCTAAGGGCCTCCAAATATCACATTGCAAATGCCACAAGAACAGTCTTAGCGAAAGGCTTCTAGAGGGGAAAGCTGTAACTCGGTTAGATGTATTAACAGAACACACGGCAGTATCTCAGAATGCTTCTTTCCAGTTTTTAACGGAAGATATTTCCTTTTTCACCATAGCCCTCTAAGGGCTTCCAAACATCACTTTGCAAATTCCAAAAGAGCAGTCTTAGTGAAAGACTTCTGGAGCGGAAAGCTGTAACTCTCTGAAATGAATTAACAGAACACAGAGCTGTTTCTCAGAAAGCTTCTTTCCAGTTTTCAACCGAAGATATTTTCTTTTTCCCATAGCCCTCTATGGGCTTCCAAATATCACTTAGAAAATTCCACAAGAACAGTCTTAGCGAAAGGCTTCTTGAGGTGAAAGCTGTAACACGGTGAGATGTTTTAACAGAACACACATCAGTTTCTCAGAAAGCTTCTTTCCAATTTTTAACGTAAGTTATTTCCTTTTTCACCATAGCCCTCTACGGGCTTCTAAGATCACTTTGCAAATTCCACAAGAACAGTCTTAGCGAAAGGCTTCTGGGAGCAACGCTGTAATTCTGTGAGATGAACTAACAAAACACGAAGCAGTTTCTCAGGTTTTTAATGGAAGAAATGTCCTTTTTCATCATAGCCCTCAATGGGCTTCCAAATTTCACTTTGCAAATTCCACAAGAACAGTCTTAGCGAAAGGCTTTTTGAGGGGAAAGCTGTAACTCTGGTGACGAATTAACAGAACACAAAGCAGTTTCTCAGAAAGCTTCTTTTCAGTTTTTGTCTTAGGATATTTCCTTTTTCACCGTAGCCCTCTATGGGCTTCCAAATATCACTTTGCATATTCCAAAAGAACAGCCTTAGTGATCGGATTCATGATAGAAAAGCTGTAACTCTGTGAGATTAATTAACGGAACACAAAGCAGTTTCACAGAAAGGTTCTTTCCAGTTTTTAGCGGAAGATATTTGCTTATTCACCATAGTCCACTATGGGCTTCAAAATATCACTTTGCAAATTCCACAAGAACAGTCTTAGTGAACGGCCTCTTGAGGGGAATTCTGTAACTCTCTGAGATGAATTAACAGAACACAAAGCAGTTTCTCAGAAATCTTCTTTCCAGTTTTTAACGAAAGATATTTCCTTTTTCACCCAAGTCCTCTATGGGATTACAAATATCAGTTTGCAAATTTCACAAGAACAGTCTTAGTGAAGGGCTTCTTGAGGGGAAAGCTGTAACACTGTGAGATGAACTAACACAACACAAAGCAGTTTCTCAGACAGCTTCTTTTCGGTTTTTATCTTAGGATATTTCCATTTTCAAAATAGCCCTCTATGGGCTTCCAAGTATCACTTTGCAAATTCCACAAGAACAGTCTTATAGAAAGGCTTCTTGAGGGGAAAGCTGTAACTCGGTGAGATATATTAACAGAACACACGGCAGTTTCTCAGAAAGCTTCTTTCCAGTTTTTAACGGAAGTTATTTCCCTTTTCACCATAGCCCTCCATGGGCTTCCAAATATCACTTTGCAAATTCCAGAAGAACAGTCTTAGCGAAAGGCTTCTGAAGGGGAAATCTGTAACTCTGTGAGTTGAATTAACAGAACACAAAGCAGTTTCTCACAAATCTTCTTTCCAGTTTTTAACGGAAGTTAGTTCCTTTTTCACCATAGTCCTCTATGGGCTTCCAAATATGACTTTGCAAATTCCACAAGAACAGTCTTAGCGAAAGGCTTCTTGAGGGGGGAAGCTGTAACTCTGTGAGATGAATTAACAGAACACAAAGCAGTCTCTCAGAAAGCTTCTTTCCAGTATTTAACTGAAGACATTTCCTTTTTCACTATAGACCTCTATGGGCTTCCAAATATCACTTTGGAAATCCCACAAGAACAGTCTTAGCGAAAGGCTTCTTGAGAGGAAAGCTGTACCTCGGTGATATGTACTAACAGAACACACCGCATTTTCTCAGAATGGTTCTTTCCAGTTTTTAACGGAAGATATTTCCTTTTTCACCTTAGCCCTCTATGGGCTTCCAAATATCACTTTGCAAATTTCACAAAACAGTCTTAGTTAACGGCTCCTTGAGGGGAAAGCTGTAACTCTGTGAGTGAACTAACAAAACACAAAGCAGCTTTCCATACAGCTTCTTTTCGGTTTTTATCTTAGGATATTTCCATTTTCACCATAGCCTACTATGGGTATCGAAATATCACTTTGGAAATTCCACAAAAACAGCCTTAGCGAAAGGCTTCCTGAGGTAAAAGAGTAACTGTGAGTTGAATTAACAGAACACAAAGCAGTTTCTCAGAAAGCTTCCTTTCAGTTTTTATCTTAGGATGTTTCCTTTTTCACCATTGCCCTCTATGTGCCTCCAAATATCACTTTGCAATTCCACAAGAACAGTCTTAGTGAACGGCTTCCTGAGGGGAAAGCTGTAGCTCGGTGATATGTACTAACAGAACACACCGCATTTTCTCAGAATGGTTCTTTCCAGTTTTTAACGGAAGATATTTCCTTTTTCACCTTAGCCCTCTATGGGCTTCCAAATATCACTTTGCAAATTTCACAAAACAGTCTTAGTGAACGGCTTCTTGAGGGAAAAGCTGTAGCTCTGTGAGATGAACTAACAGAACACAAAGCACTTTTTCAGACAGCTTCTTTTCGGTAAGTATCTTACGATATTTCCATTTTCACCATAGCCCTCTATGGGCTTTCACATATCACTTTGGAAATTCCTCAAAAACAGTCTTAGCGGAAGGCTTCTTGAGGGGAAAGCTGTAACTCTTTGAGATGAATTAACAGAACACAAAGCAGTTTCTCGGAAAGCTTCTTTTCATTTTTTAACTGAAGTTATTTCCATTTTCACCATAGCCCTCTATGGGATTCCAAATATCACTATGCAAATTCCACAAGAACAGTGGAAGCGAAAGACTTCTGGAGGGGAAAACTGTAACTCTGTGAGATGATTTAACAGAACACAAAGCAGTTTCTCAGATATCTTCTTTCCAGTTTTTAATGAAAGATATTTCCTTTTTCACCATAGCCCTCTAGGGACTTCCAAATATCACTTTGCAAATCCCACCAGAACAGTCTTAGCGAAAGCCTTCTTGAGGGGAAAGCTGTAACTCGGTGAGATGCTTTAACAGAACACACGGCAGTTTCTCAAAAAGCTTCTTTCCAGTTTTTAACGGAAGATATTTCCTTTTTCACCATAGCCCTCTAGGAGTTTTCTAATATCACTTTGCAAATTTCACAAGAATAGTCTCAGTGAACTGCTTCTTGAAGGGAAAGCTGTAACTCTGTGAGATGAACTAACAGAACACCAAGCAGTTTATCAGAAAGCTTCTTTACAGTTTTTATCGGAAAATATTTCCTTTTTAACCATTGCCCTCTATGAGATTCTAAATATCACTTTGCAAATTTCACAAGAATAGTCTCAGTGAACTGCTTCTTGAAGGGAAAGCTGTAACTCTGGGAGATGAACTAACAGAACACAAAGCAGTTTCTCAGAAAGCTTCTTTTCGGATTTTATCTTACTATATTTCCTTTTTCAACATAGCCCTCTATGGTCTTCCAAATATCACTTTGCAAATTACACAAGAACAGTCTTTGTGAAAGACTTCTTGAGGGGAAAGCTGTAACTCTCTGAGATGAATTAACAGAACACAAAGCAGTTTCTCAGAAAGCTTCTTTTCAGTTTTTATCTTAGGATATTTCCTTTTTCAGCATAGCCCTCTATGGGCTTCCAAAAACATTTTGCAAATTCCACAAGAACAGTCTTAGCGAAAGGATTCTGGAGATAAAAGCTGTAAATCTGTAAGATGAATTAAAAG
This sequence comes from Chlorocebus sabaeus, assembly GCF_047675955.1. Lineage (NCBI taxonomy): Eukaryota > Metazoa > Chordata > Mammalia > Primates > Cercopithecidae > Chlorocebus > Chlorocebus sabaeus. The sequence continues at coordinate 379,325 of NW_027327463.1, forward strand.
AATTCAAAGCAGTTTCTCAGAAACCTTCTTTTCGTTTTTTATCTTAGGATATTTCCATTTTCACCATAGGGCTATAGGGTTTCCAAATATCACTTTGCAAATTCCAGAAGAAAAGTCTTAGCGAAAGGCTTCTTGAGGGTAAAGCTGTAACTCTGTAAGATGAATTAACAGAACACAAAACATTTTCTCAGAAACCTACTTTTCAGTTTTTACCTTAGGATATTTCCTTTTTCACCATAGCCCTCTATGGGATTCCAATTATCACTTTGAAAATTCCACATGAACAGTCTTAGCGAAAGTCTTCTTGAGGGGAAAGCTGTAACTCTGTGAGAGGAACTAACTGAACACAAAGGAGTTTCTCAGAAAGCTTCTTTCCAGTTTTTAACTGAGGATATTTCCTTTTTCACCATAGACCTCTATGGGCTTCCAAATATCACTTTGCAAATTCCACAAGAACAGTCTTAGCGAAAGGCTTCTTGAGGTAAAAGAGTATCTGTGAGTTGAATTAACAGAACACAAAGCAGTTTCTCAGAAAGCTTCTTTTCAGTTTTTATCTTAGGATGTTTCCTTTTTCACCATTGCCCTCTATGTGCCTCCAAATATCACTTTGCAATTCCACAAGAACTGTCTTAGTGAACGGCTTCCTTAGGGGAAAGCTGTAGCTCGGTGATATGTACTAACAGAACACACCGCATTTTCTCAGAATGGTTCTTTCCAGTTTTTTACGGAAGATATTTCCTTTTTCACCATAGTCCTCTATGGGTTTCCAAATATCACTTTCCAAATTTCACAAAACAGTCTTAATGAACGGCTTCTTGAGGGAAAAGCTGTAGCTCTGTGAGATGAACTAACAGAACACCAAGCAGTTTTTCAGACAGCTTCTCTTCGGTAAGTATCTTAGGATGTTTCCATTTTCACCATAGCCCTCTATGGGCTTCCACATATCACTTTGGAAATTCCTCAAAAACAGTCTTAGCGGAATGCTTCTTGAGGGGAAAGCTGTAATTCTTTGAGATGAATTAACAGAACACAAAGCAGTTTCTCGGAAAGCTTCTTTTCATTTTTTTAATTGAAGGTATTTCCATTTTCACCATAGCCCTCTATGGGATTCCAAATATCACTATGCAGATTCCACAAGAACTGTGGAAGCGAAAGACTTCGGGAGGGGAAAACTGTAACGCTGTGAGATGAATTAACAGAACACAAAGCAGTTTCTCAGATATCTTCTTTCCAGTTTTTAACGAAAGATATTTCCTTTTTCACCATAGTCCTCTATGGGCTTCCAAATATCACTTTGCAAATCCCACAAGAACAGTCTTAGCGAAAGCCTTCTTGAGGGGAATGCTGTAACTCGGTGAGATGCTTTAACAGAACACACGGCAGTTTCTCAAAAAGCTTCTTTCCAGTTTTTAACGGAAGATATGTCCTTTTTCACCATAGCCCTCTATGGGCTTCCAAATATCACTTTGCAAATTCCAAAAGAGCAGTCTTAGTGAAAGACTTCTGGAGCGGAAAGCTGTAACTCTCTGAAATGAATTAACAGAACACAGAGCTGTTTCTCAGAAAGCTTCTTTCCAGTTTTCAACCGAAGATATTTTCTTTTTCCCATAGCCCTCTATGGGCTTCCAAATATCACTTAGAAAATTCCACAAGAACAGTCTTAGCGAAAGGCTTCTTGAGGTGAAAGCTGTAACACGGTGAGATGTTTTAACAGAACACACATCAGTTTCTCAGAAAGCTTCTTTCCAATTTTTAACGTAAGTTATTTCCTTTTTCACCATAGCCCTCTACGGGCTTCTAAGATCACTTTGCAAATTCCACAAGAACAGTCTTAGCGAAAGGCTTCTGGGAGCAACGCTGTAATTCTGTGAGATGAACTAACAAAACACGAAGCAGTTTCTCAGGTTTTTAATGGAAGAAATGTCCTTTTTCATCATAGCCCTCAATGGGCTTCCAAATTTCACTTTGCAAATTCCACAAGAACAGTCTTAGCGAAAGGCTTTTTGAGGGGAAAGCTGTAACTCTGGTGACGAATTAACAGAACACAAAGCAGTTTCTCAGAAAGCTTCTTTTCAGTTTTTGTCTTAGGATATTTCCTTTTTCACCGTAGCCCTCTATGGGCTTCCAAATATCACTTTGCATATTCCAAAAGAACAGCCTTAGTGATCGGATTCATGATAGAAAAGCTGTAACTCTGTGAGATTAATTAACGGAACACAAAGCAGTTTCACAGAAAGGTTCTTTCCAGTTTTTAGCGGAAGATATTTGCTTATTCACCATAGTCCACTATGGGCTTCAAAATATCACTTTGCAAATTCCACAAGAACAGTCTTAGTGAACGGCCTCTTGAGGGGAATTCTGTAACTCTCTGAGATGAATTAACAGAACACAAAGCAGTTTCTCAGAAATCTTCTTTCCAGTTTTTAACGAAAGATATTTCCTTTTTCACCCAAGTCCTCTATGGGATTACAAATATCAGTTTGCAAATTTCACAAGAACAGTCTTAGTGAAGGGCTTCTTGAGGGGAAAGCTGTAACACTGTGAGATGAACTAACACAACACAAAGCAGTTTCTCAGACAGCTTCTTTTCGGTTTTTATCTTAGGATATTTCCATTTTCAAAATAGCCCTCTATGGGCTTCCAAGTATCACTTTGCAAATTCCACAAGAACAGTCTTATAGAAAGGCTTCTTGAGGGGAAAGCTGTAACTCGGTGAGATATATTAACAGAACACACGGCAGTTTCTCAGAAAGCTTCTTTCCAGTTTTTAACGGAAGTTATTTCCCTTTTCACCATAGCCCTCCATGGGCTTCCAAATATCACTTTGCAAATTCCAGAAGAACAGTCTTAGCGAAAGGCTTCTGAAGGGGAAATCTGTAACTCTGTGAGTTGAATTAACAGAACACAAAGCAGTTTCTCACAAATCTTCTTTCCAGTTTTTAACGGAAGTTAGTTCCTTTTTCACCATAGTCCTCTATGGGCTTCCAAATATGACTTTGCAAATTCCACAAGAACAGTCTTAGCGAAAGGCTTCTTGAGGGGGGAAGCTGTAACTCTGTGAGATGAATTAACAGAACACAAAGCAGTCTCTCAGAAAGCTTCTTTCCAGTATTTAACTGAAGACATTTCCTTTTTCACTATAGACCTCTATGGGCTTCCAAATATCACTTTGGAAATCCCACAAGAACAGTCTTAGCGAAAGGCTTCTTGAGAGGAAAGCTGTACCTCGGTGATATGTACTAACAGAACACACCGCATTTTCTCAGAATGGTTCTTTCCAGTTTTTAACGGAAGATATTTCCTTTTTCACCTTAGCCCTCTATGGGCTTCCAAATATCACTTTGCAAATTTCACAAAACAGTCTTAGTTAACGGCTCCTTGAGGGGAAAGCTGTAACTCTGTGAGTGAACTAACAAAACACAAAGCAGCTTTCCATACAGCTTCTTTTCGGTTTTTATCTTAGGATATTTCCATTTTCACCATAGCCTACTATGGGTATCGAAATATCACTTTGGAAATTCCACAAAAACAGCCTTAGCGAAAGGCTTCCGGAGGTAAAAGAGTAACTGTGAGTTGAATTAACAGAACACAAAGCAGTTTCTCAGAAAGCTTCCTTTCAGTTTTTATCTTAGGATGTTTCCTTTTTCACCATTGCCCTCTATGTGCCTCCAAATATCACTTTGCAATTCCACAAGAACAGTCTTAGTGAACGGCTTCCTGAGGGGAAAGCTGTAGCTCAGTGATATGTACTAACAGAACACACCGCATTTTCTCAGAATGGTTCTTTCCAGTTTTTAACGGAAGATATTTCCTTTTTCACCTTAGCCCTCTATGGGCTTCCAAATATCACTTTGCAAATTTCACAAAACAGTCTTAGTGAACGGCTTCTTGAGGGAAAAGCTGTAGCTCTGTGAGATGAACTAACAGAACACAAAGCACTTTTTCAGACAGCTTCTTTTCGGTAAGTATCTTACGATATTTCCATTTTCACCATAGCCCTCTATGGGCTTTCACATATCACTTTGGAAATTCCTCAAAAACAGTCTTAGCGGAAGGCTTCTTGAGGGGAAAGCTGTAACTCTTTGAGATGAATTAACAGAACACAAAGCAGTTTCTCGGAAAGCTTCTTTTCACTTTTTAACAGAAGTTATTTCCATTTTCACCATAGTCCTCTATGGGATTCCAAATATCACTATGCAAATTCCACAAGAACAGTGGAAGCGAAAGACTTCTGGAGGGGAAAACTGTAACTCTGTGAGATGATTTAACAGAACACAAAGCAGTTTCTCAGATATCTTCTTTCCAGTTTTTAACGAAAGATATTTCCTTTTTCACCATAGCCCTCTAGGGACTTCCAAATATCACTTTGCAAATCCCAACAGAACAGTCTTAGCGAAAGCCTTCTTGAGGGGAAAGCTGTAACTCGGTGAGATGCTTTAACAGAACACACGGCAGTTTCTCAAAAAGCTTCTTTCCAGTTTTTAACGGAAGATATTTCCTTTTTCACCATAGCCCTCTAGGAGTTTTCTAATATCACTTTGCAAATTTCACAAGAATAGTCTCAGTGAACTGCTTCTTGAAGGGAAAGCTGTAACTCTGTGAGATGAACTAACAGAACACCAAGCAGTTTATCAGAAAGCTTCTTTACAGTTTTTATCGGAAAATATTTCCTTTTTCACCATTGCCCTCTATGAGATTCTAAATATCACTTTCCAAATTTCAGAAGAACAGTCTTAGTGAACGGCCTCATGAGGGGAAATCTGTGACACTTTGAGATGAATTAACAGAACACAAAGCAGTTTCTCAGAAAGCTTCTTTTCGGATTTTATCTTACTATATTTCCTTTTTCAACATAGCCCTCTATGGTCTTCCAAATATCACTTTGCAAATTACACAAGAACAGTCTTTGTGAAAGACTTCTTGAGGGGAAAGCTGTAACTCTCTGAGATGAATTAACAGAACACAAAGCAGTTTCTCAGAAAGCTTCTTTTCAGTTTTTATCTTAGGATATTTCCTTTTTCAGCATAGCCCTCTATGGGCTTCCAAAAGCATTTTGCAAATTCCACAAGAACAGTCTTAGCGAAAGGATTCTGGAGATAAAAGCTGTAAATCTGTAAGATGAATTAAAAGAATTCAAAGCAGTTTCTCAGAAACCTTCTTTTCGTTTTTTATCTTAGGATATTTCCATTTTCACCATAGGGCTATAGGGTTTCCAAATATCACTTTGCAAATTCCAGAAGAAAAGTCTTAGCGAAAGGCTTCTTGAGGGTAAAGCTGTAACTCTGTAAGATGAATTAACAGAACACAAAACATTTTCTCAGAAACCTACTTTTCAGTTTTTACCTTAGGATATTTCCTTTTTCACCATAGCCCTCTATGGGATTCCAATTATCACTTTGAAAATTCCACATGAACAGTCTTAGCGAAAGTCTTCTTGAGGGGAAAGCTGTAACTCTGTGAGAGGAACTAATTGAACACAAAGGAGTTTCTCAGAAAGCTTCTTTCCAGTTTTTAACTGAGGATATTTCCTTTTTCACCATAGACCTCTATGGGCTTCCAAATATCACTTTGCAAATTCCACAAGAACAGTCTTAGCGAAAGGCTTCTTGAGGTAAAAGAGTATCTGTGAGTTGAATTAACAGAACACAAAGCAGTTTCTCAGAAAGCTTCTTTTCAGTTTTTATCTTAGGATGTTTCCTTTTTCACCATTGCCCTCTATGTGCCTCCAAATATCACTTTGCAATTCCACAAGAACTGTCTTAGTGAACGGCTTCCTGAGGGGAAAGCTGTAGCTCGGTGATATGTACTAACAGAACACACCGCATTTTCTCAGAATGGTTCTTTCCAGTTTTTAACGGAAGATATTTCCTTTTTCACCTTAGCCCTCTATGGGCTTCCAAATATCACTTTGCAAATTTCACAAAACAGTCTTACTGAACGGTTTCTTGAGGGAAAAGCTGTAGCTCTGTGAGATGAACTAACAGAACACAAAGCAGTTTTTCAGACAGCTTCTTTTCGGTAAGTATCTTACGATATTTCCATTTTCACCATAGCCCTCTATGGGCTTCCACATATCACTTTGGAAATTCCTCAAAAACAGTCTTAGCGGAAGGCTTCTTGAGGGGAAAGCTGTAACTCTTTGAAATGAATTAACAGAACACAAAGCAGTTTCTCGGAAAGCTTCTTTTCATTTTTTAACTGAAGTTATTTCCATTTTCACCATAGCACTCTATGGGATTCCAAATATCACTATGCAAATTCCACAAGAACAGTGGAAGCGAAAGACTTCTGGAGGGGAAAACTGGAACTCTGCGAGATGAATTAACAGAACACAAAGCAGTTTCTCAGATATCTTCTTTCCAGTTTTTAACGAAAGATATTTCCTTTTTCACCATAGCCCTCTAGGGACTTCCAAATATCACTTTGCAAATCCCACAAGAACAGTCTTAGCGAAAGCCTTCTTCAGGGAAAGCTGTAACTCGGTGAGATGCTTTAACAGAACACACGGCAGTTTCTCAAAAAGCTTCTTTCCAGTTTTTTACGGAAGATATTTCCTTTTTCACCATAACCCTCTAGGTGTTTTCTAATATCACTTTGCAAATTTCACAAGAATAGTCTCAGTGAACTGCTTCTTGAAGGGAAAGCTGTAACTCTGGGAGATGAACTAACAGAACACAAAGCAGTTTCTCAGAAAGCTTCTTTTCGGATTTTATCTTACTATATTTCCTTTTTCAACATAGCCCTCTATGGTCTTCCAAATATCACTTTGCAAATTACACAAGAACAGTCTTTGTGAAAGACTTCTTGAGGGGAAAGCTGTAACTCTCTGAGATGAATTAACAGAACACAAAGCAGTTTCTCAGAAAGCTTCTTTTCAGTTTTTATCTTAGGATATTTCCTTTTTCAGCATAGCCCTCTATGGGCTTCCAAAAACATTTTGCAAGTTCCACAAGAACAGTCTTAGCGAAAGGATTCTGTAGATAAAAGCTGTAAATCTGTAAGATGAATTAAAAGAATTCAAAGCAGTTTCCCAGAAACCTTCTTTTCGTTTTTTATCTTAGGATATTTCCATTTTCACCATAGGGCTATAGGGTTTCCAAATATCACTTTGCAAATTCCAGAAGAAAAGTTTTAGTGAAAGGCTTCTTGAGGGTAAAGCTGTAACACTGTAAGATGAATTAACAGAACACAAAACATTTTCTCAGAAACCTACTTTTCAGTTTTTACCTTAGGATATTTCCTTTTTCACCATAGCCCTCTATGGGATTCCAATTATCACTTTGAAAATTCGACATGAACATTCTTAGCGAAAGTCTTCTTGAGGGGAAAGCTGTAACTCTGTGAGAGGAACTAACTGAACACAAAGCAGTTTCTCAGAAAGCTTCTTTCCAGTTTTTAATTGAGGATATTTCCTTTTTCACCATAGACCTCTATGGGCTTCCAAATATCACTTTGCAAATTCCACAAGAACAGTCTTAGCGAAAGGCTTCTTGAGGGGAAAGCTCTAACTCTGTGAGATGAATTAACAGAACACAAAGCATTTTCTCACAAATCTTCTTTCCAGTTTTTAACGGAGGATATTTCCTTTCTCACCATAGTCCTCTATGGGCTTCCAAATATCACATTGCAAATCCCACAAGAACAGTCTTAGCGAAAGGCTTCTTGAGAGGAAAGCTGTAACTCAGTGAGACGTATTAACAGAAGACACGGCATTTTCTCAGAATGCTTCTTTCCAGTTTTTAAAGGAAGATATTTCCTTTTTCACCATAGTCCTCTATGGGTTTCCAAATATCACTTTCCAAATTTCACAAAACAGTCTTAATGAACGGCTTCTTGAGGGAAAAGCTGTAGCTCTGTGAGATGAACTAACAGAACACCAAGCAGTTTTTCAGACAGCTTCTCTTCGGTAAGTATCTTAGGATGTTTCCATTTTCACCATAGCCCTCTATGGGCTTCCACATATCACTTTGGAAATTCCTCAAAAACAGTCTTAGCGGAATGCTTCTTGAGGGGAAAGCTGTAATTCTTTGAGATGAATTAACAGAACACAAAGCAGTTTCTCGGAAAGCTTCTTTTCATTTTTTAATTGAAGGTATTTCCATTTTCACCATAGCCCTCTATGGGATTCCAAATATCACTATGCAGATTCCACAAGAACTGTGGAAGCGAAAGACTTCGGGAGGGGAAAACTGTAACGCTGTGAGATGAATTAACAGAACACAAAGCAGTTTCTCAGATATCTTCTTTCCAGTTTTTAACGAAAGATATTTCCTTTTTCACCATAGTCCTCTATGGGCTTCCAAATATCACTTTGCAAATCCCACAAGAACAGTCTTAGCGAAAGCCTTCTTGAGGGGAATGCTGTAACTCGGTGAGATGCTTTAACAGAACACACGGCAGTTTCTCAAAAAGCTTCTTTCCAGTTTTTAACGGAAGATATGTCCTTTTTCACCATAGCCCTCTATGGGCTTCCAAATATCACTTTGCAAATTCCACAAGAACAGTTTTACCGAAAGGCTTCTTGATAAGAAAGCTGTAAATCTGTGAGATGAATTAACAGAACACAAAGCAGTTTCACAGAAAGCTTCATTTCAGTTTTTATCTTTGGATGTTTTCTTTTTCATCATAGCCCTCTATGTGCCTTCAAATATCACTTTGAAAATTCCACAAGGAAAGTCTTAGTGAACGGCTTCTTGAGGGGAAAACTGTAACTCTGTGAGATGAATTAACAGAACACAAAGCAGTTTCTCAGATAGCTTCTTTCCAGTTTCTAACGGAGGATATTTCCTTTTAAGCCATAGCCCTCTATGGGCTTCCAAATATCACTTTGCAAGTTTCACAAGAACAGTCTTAGCGAAACGCTTCCTGAGGGGAATGTTGTAACTCTGTGAGATGAATTAACAGAACACAAAGCAGTTTCTCAAAAAGCTTCTTTTCAGTTTTTTTTTTTTTTTTTTTTTTTTTTTTTTTGAGACGGAGTCTTGCTCTGTCGCCCGGGCTGGAGTGCAGTGGCCGGATCTCAGCTCACTGCAAGCTCCGCCTCCCGGGTTTACGCCATTCTCCTGCCTCAGCCTCCCGAGTAGCGGGGACTACAGGCGCCCGCCACTTCGCCCGGCTAGTTTTTTGTGTTTTTAGTAGAGACGGGGTTTCACCGTGTTAGCCAGGATGGTCTCGATCTCCTGACCTCGTGATCCGCCCATCTCGGCCTCCCAAAGTGCTGGGATTACAGGCTTGAGCCACCGCGCCCGGCCCTTCTTTTCAGTTTTTAACCGAAGATATTTCCTTTTTCAACATAACCCTGTATGGGCTTCCAAATATCACTTTGCAAATTCCACAAGAACAGTCTTAGCGAAAGGCTTTTAGAGGGAAATGTTGTAACTATGTGAGATGAATTAACAGAACACAAAGCAATTTCTCAGAAAGCTTCTTTTCAGTTTTTATCTTACGATATTTCCTTTTTCACCATAGACCTCTATGGGCTTCCAAATCTCACTTTGCAAATTCCACAAGAACAGTCTTAGCGAAAGAATTATTGAGTGGAAAGCTGTAACACTTTGAGGTGAATTAACAGAACAAAAAGGAGTTTCTCAGAAAGCTTCTTTCCGCTTTTTAACAGAAGATATTTCCTTTTTCACCATAGCGCTCTATGGGCTTCCCAATATCATTTTGCAAATCCCACAACAACAGTCTTAGCGAAAGGCTTCTTGAAGGGAAAGCTGTAACTGGGTGAGGTCTATTATCAGAACACATGGCAGTTTCTCAGAAAGCTTCTTTCCAGTTTTTAACTGAAGATATTTCCTTTTTCACCATAGCCCTCTATGGGCTTCCAAATATCACTTTGCAAATTCCACAAGAACAGTCTTCGGGAAAGGCTTCTGGAGGGGAATCCTGTAACTCTGTGAGATGAATTAACAGAACACAAAGCAGTTTCTCATAAAGCTTCTTTCCAGTTTTTAACTGAAGATATTTCCTTTTTCACCATAGCCCTCTAAGGGCCTCCAAATATCACATTGCAAATGCCACAAGAACAGTCTTAGCGAAAGGCTTCTAGAGGGGAAAGCTGTAACTCGGTTAGATGTATTAACAGAACACACGGCAGTATCTCAGAATGCTTCTTTCCAGTTTTTAACGGAAGATATTTCCTTTTTCACCATAGCCCTCTAAGGGCTTCCAAATATCACTTTGCAAATTCCAAAAGAGCAGTCTTAGTGAAAGACTTCTGGAGCGGAAAGCTGTAACTCTCTGAAATGAATTAACAGAACACAGAGCTGTTTCTCAGAAAGCTTCTTTCCAGTTTTCAACCGAAGATATTTTCTTTTTCCCATAGCCCTCTATGGGCTTCCAAATATCACTTAGAAAATTCCACAAGAACAGTCTTAGCGAAAGGCTTCTTGAGGTGAAAGCTGTAACACAGTGAGATGTTTTAACAGAACACACATCAGTTTCTCAGAAAGCTTCTTTCCAATTTTTAACGTAAGTTATTTCCTTTTTCACCATAGCCCTCTACGGGCTTCTAAGATCACTTTGCAAATTCCACAAGAACAGTCTTAGCGAAAGGCTTCTGGGAGCAACGCTGTAATTCTGTGAGATGAACTAACAAAACACGAAGCAGTTTCTCAGGTTTTTAATGGAAGAAATGTCCTTTTTCATCATAGCCCTCAATGGGCTTCCAAATTTCACTTTGCAAATTCCACAAGAACAGTCTTAGCGAAAGGCTTTTTGAGGGGAAAGCTGTAACTCTGGTGACGAATTAACAGAACACAAAGCAGTTTCTCAGAAAGCTTCTTTTCAGTTTTTGTCTTAGGATATTTCCTTTTTCACCGTAGCCCTCTATGGGCTTCCAAATATCACTTTGCATATTCCAAAAGAACAGCCTTAGTGATCGGATTCATGATAGAAAAGCTGTAACTCTGTGAGATTAATTAACGGAACACAAAGCAGTTTCACAGAAAGGTTCTTTCCAGTTTTTAGCGGAAGATATTTGCTTATTCACCATAGTCCACTATGGGCTTCAAAATATCACTTTGCAAATTCCACAAGAACAGTCTTAGTGAACGGCCTCTTGAGGGGAATTCTGTAACTCTCTGAGATGAATTAACAGAACACAAAGCAGTTTCTCAGAAATCATCTTTCCAGTTTTTAACGAAAGATATTTCCTTTTTCACCCAAGTCCTCTATGGGATTACAAATATCAGTTTGCAAATTTCACAAGAACAGTCTTAGTGAAGGGCTTCTTGAGGGGAAAGCTGTAACACTGTGAGATGAACTAACACAACACAAAGCAGTTTCTCAGACAGCTTCTTTTCGGTTTTTATCTTAGGATATTTCCATTTTCAAAATAGCCCTCTATGGGCTTCCAAGTATCACTTTGCAAATTCCACAAGAACAGTCTTATAGAAAGGCTTCTTGAGGGGAAAGCTGTAACTCGGTGAGATATATTAACAGAACACACGGCAGTTTCTCAGAAAGCTTCTTTCCAGTTTTTAACGGAAGTTATTTCCCTTTTCACCATAGCCCTCCATGGGCTTCCAAATATCACTTTGCAAATTCCAGAAGAACAGTCTTAGCGAAAGGCTTCTGAAGGGGAAATCTGTAACTCTGTGAGTTGAATTAACAGAACACAAAGCAGTTTCTCACAAATCTTCTTTCCAGTTTTTAACGGAAGTTAGTTCCTTTTTCACCATAGTCCTCTATGGGCTTCCAAATATGACTTTGCAAATTCCACAAGAACAGTCTTAGCGAAAGGCTTCTTGAGGGGGGAAGCTGTAACTCTGTGAGATGAATTAACAGAACACAAAGCAGTCTCTCAGAAAGCTTCTTTCCAGTATTTAACTGAAGACATTTCCTTTTTCACTATAGACCTCTATGGGCTTCCAAATATCACTTTGGAAATCCCACAAGAACAGTCTTAGCGAAAGGCTTCTTGAGAGGAAAGCTGTACCTCGGTGATATGTACTAACAGAACACACCGCATTTTCTCAGAATGGTTCTTTCCAGTTTTTAACGGAAGATATTTCCTTTTTCACCTTAGCCCTCTATGGGCTTCCAAATATCACTTTGCAAATTTCACAAAACAGTCTTAGTTAACGGCTCCTTGAGGGGAAAGCTGTAACTCTGTGAGTGAACTAACAAAACACAAAGCAGCTTTCCATACAGCTTCTTTTCGGTTTTTATCTTAGGATATTTCCATTTTCACCATAGCCTACTATGGGTATCGAAATATCACTTTGGAAATTCCACAAAAACAGCCTTAGCGAAAGGCTTCCTGAGGTAAAAGAGTAACTGTGAGTTGAATTAACAGAACACAAAGCAGTTTCTCAGAAAGCTTCCTTTCAGTTTTTATCTTAGGATGTTTCCTTTTTCACCATTGCCCTCTATGTGCCTCCAAATATCACTTTGCAATTCCACAAGAACAGTCTTAGTGAACGGCTTCCTGAGGGGAAAGCTGTAGCTCGGTGATATGTACTAACAGAACACACCGCATTTTCTCAGAATGGTTCTTTCCAGTTTTTAACGGAAGATATTTCCTTTTTCACCTTAGCCCTCTATGGGCTTCCAAATATCACTTTGCAAATTTCACAAAACAGTCTTAGTGAACGGCTTCTTGAGGGAAAAGCTGTAGCTCTGTGAGATGAACTAACAGAACACAAAGCAGTTTTTCAGACAGCTTCTTTTCGGTAAGTATCTTACGATATTTCCATTTTCACCATAGCCCTCTATGGGCTTCCACATATCACTTTGGAAATTCCTCAAAAACAGTCTTAGCGGAAGGCTTCTTGAGGGGAAAGCTGTAACTCTTTGAGATGAATTAACAGAACACAAAGCAGTTTCTCGGAAAGCTTCTTTTCATTTTTTAACTGAAGTTATTTCCATTTTCACCATAGCCCTCTATGGGATTCCAAATATCACTATGCAAATTCCACAAGAACAGTGGAAGCGAAAGACTTCTGGAGGGGAAAACTGTAACTCTGTGAGATGATTTAACAGAACACAAAGCAGTTTCTCAGATATCTTCTTTCCAGTTTTTAACGAAAGATATTTCCTTTTTCACCATAGCCCTCTAGGGACTTCCAAATATCACTTTGCAAATCCCACCAGAACAGTCTTAGCGAAAGCCTTCTTGAGGGGAAAGCTGTAACTCGGTGAGATGCTTTAACAGAACACACGGCAGTTTCTCAAAAAGCTTCTTTCCAGTTTTTAACGGAAGATATTTCCTTTTTCACCATAGCCCTCTAGGAGTTTTCTAATATCACTTTGCAAATTTCACAAGAATAGTCTCAGTGAACTGCTTCTTGAAGGGAAAGCTGTAACTCTGTGAGATGAACTAACAGAACACCAAGCAGTTTATCAGAAAGCTTCTTTACAGTTTTTATCGGAAAATATTTCCTTTTTAACCATTGCCCTCTATGAGATTCTAAATATCACTTTGCAAATTTCACAAGAATAGTCTCAGTGAACTGCTTCTTGAAGGGAAAGCTGTAACTCTGGGAGATGAACTAACAGAACACAAAGCAGTTTCTCAGAAAGCTTCTTTTCGGATTTTATCTTACTATATTTCCTTTTTCAACATAGCCCTCTATGGTCTTCCAAATATCACTTTGCAAATTACACAAGAACAGTCTTTGTGAAAGACTTCTTGAGGGGAAAGCTGTAACTCTCTGAGATGAATTAACAGAACACAAAGCAGTTTCTCAGAAAGCTTCTTTTCAGTTTTTATCTTAGGATATTTCCTTTTTCAGCATAGCCCTCTATGGGCTTCCAAAAACATTTTGCAAATTCCACAAGAACAGTCTTAGCGAAAGGATTCTGGAGATAAAAGCTGTAAATCTGTAAGATGAATTAAAAGAATTCAAAGCAGTTTCTCAGAAACCTTCTTTTCGTTTTTTATCTTAGGATATTTCCATTTTCACCATAGGGCTATAGGGTTTCCAAATATCACTTTGCAAATTCCAGAAGAAAAGTCTTAGCGAAAGGCTTCTTGAGGGTAAAGCTGTAACTCTGTAAGATGAATTAACAGAACACAAAACATTTTCTCAGAAACCTACTTTTCAGTTTTTACCTTAGGATATTTCCTTTTTCACCATAGCCCTCTATGGGATTCCAATTATCACTTTGAAAATTCCACATGAACAGTCTTAGCGAAAGTCTTCTTGAGGGGAAAGCTGTAACTCTGTGAGAGGAACTAACTGAACACAAAGGAGTTTCTCAGAAAGCTTCTTTCCAGTTTTTAACTGAGGATATTTCCTTTTTCACCATAGACCTCTATGGGCTTCCAAATATCACTTTGCAAATTCCACAAGAACAGTCTTAGCGAAAGGCTTCTTGAGGTAAAAGAGTATCTGTGAGTTGAATTAACAGAACACAAAGCAGTTTCTCAGAAAGCTTCTTTTCAGTTTTTATCTTAGGATGTTTCCTTTTTCACCATTGCCCTCTATGTGCCTCCAAATATCACTTTGCAATTCCACAAGAACTGTCTTAGTGAACGGCTTCCTTAGGGGAAAGCTGTAGCTCGGTGATATGTACTAACAGAACACACCGCATTTTCTCAGAATGGTTCTTTCCAGTTTTTTACGGAAGATATTTCCTTTTTCACCATAGTCCTCTATGGGTTTCCAAATATCACTTTCCATATTTCACAAAACAGTCTTAATGAACGGCTTCTTGAGGGAAAAGCTGTAGCTCTGTGAGATGAACTAACAGAACACCAAGCAGTTTTTCAGACAGCTTCTCTTCGGTAAGTATCTTAGGATGTTTCCATTTTCACCATAGCCCTCTATGGGCTTCCACATATCACTTTTTAAATTCCTCAAAAACGGTCTTAGCGGAATGCTTCTTGAGGGGAAAGCTGTAATTCTTTGAGATGAATTAACAGAACACAAAGCAGTTTCTCGGAAAGCTTCTTTTCATTTTTTTAATTGAAGGTATTTCCATTTTCACCATAGCCCTCTATGGGATTCCAAATATCACTATGCAGATTCCACAAGAACTGTGGAAGCGAAAGACTTCGGGAGGGGAAAACTGTAACGCTGTGAGATGAATTAACAGAACACAAAGCAGTTTCTCAGATATCTTCTTTCCAGTTTTTAACGAAAGATATTTCCTTTTTCACCATAGTCCTCTATGGGCTTCCAAATATCACTTTGCAAATCCCACAAGAACAGTCTTAGCGAAAGCCTTCTTGAGGGGAATGCTGTAACTCGGTGAGATGCTTTAACAGAACACACGGCAGTTTCTCAAAAAGCTTCTTTCCAGTTTTTAACGGAAGATATGTCCTTTTTCACCATAGCCCTCTATGGGCTTCCAAATATCACTTTGCAAATTCCAAAAGAGCAGTCTTAGTGAAAGACTTCTGGAGCGGAAAGCTGTAACTCTCTGAAATGAATTAACAGAACACAGAGCTGTTTCTCAGAAAGCTTCTTTCCAGTTTTCAACCGAAGATATTTTCTTTTTCCCATAGCCCTCTATGGGCTTCCAAATATCACTTAGAAAATTCCACAAGAACAGTCTTAGCGAAAGGCTTCTTGAGGTGAAAGCTGTAACACGGTGAGATGTTTTAACAGAACACACATCAGTTTCTCAGAAAGCTTCTTTCCAATTTTTAACGTAAGTTATTTCCTTTTTCACCATAGCCCTCTACGGGCTTCTAAGATCACTTTGCAAATTCCACAAGAACAGTCTTAGCGAAAGGCTTCTGGGAGCAACGCTGTAATTCTGTGAGATGAACTAACAAAACACGAAGCAGTTTCTCAGGTTTTTAATGGAAGAAATGTCCTTTTTCATCATAGCCCTCAATGGGCTTCCAAATTTCACTTTGCAAATTCCACAAGAACAGTCTTAGCGAAAGGCTTTTTGAGGGGAAAGCTGTAACTCTGGTGACGAATTAACAGAACACAAAGCAGTTTCTCAGAAAGCTTCTTTTCAGTTTTTGTCTTAGGATATTTCCTTTTTCACCGTAGCCCTCTATGGGCTTCCAAATATCACTTTGCATATTCCAAAAGAACAGCCTTAGTGATCGGATTCATGATAGAAAAGCTGTAACTCTGTGAGATTAATTAACGGAACACAAAGCAGTTTCACAGAAAGGTTCTTTCCAGTTTTTAGCGGAAGATATTTGCTTATTCACCATAGTCCACTATGGGCTTCAAAATATCACTTTGCAAATTCCACAAGAACAGTCTTAGTGAACGGCCTCTTGAGGGGAATTCTGTAACTCTCTGAGATGAATTAACAGAACACAAAGCAGTTTCTCAGAAATCTTCTTTCCAGTTTTTAACGAAAGATATTTCCTTTTTCACCCAAGTCCTCTATGGGATTACAAATATCAGTTTGCAAATTTCACAAGAACAGTCTTAGTGAAGGGCTTCTTGAGGGGAAAGCTGTAACACTGTGAGATGAACTAACACAACACAAAGCAGTTTCTCAGACAGCTTCTTTTCGGTTTTTATCTTAGGATATTTCCATTTTCAAAATAGCCCTCTATGGGCTTCCAAGTATCACTTTGCAAATTCCACAAGAACAGTCTTATAGAAAGGCTTCTTGAGGGGAAAGCTGTAACTCGGTGAGATATATTAACAGAACACACGGCAGTTTCTCAGAAAGCTTCTTTCCAGTTTTTAACGGAAGTTATTTCCCTTTTCACCATAGCCCTCCATGGGCTTCCAAATATCACTTTGCAAATTCCAGAAGAACAGTCTTAGCGAAAGGCTTCTGAAGGGGAAATCTGTAACTCTGTGAGTTGAATTAACAGAACACAAAGCAGTTTCTCACAAATCTTCTTTCCAGTTTTTAACGGAAGTTAGTTCCTTTTTCACCATAGTCCTCTATGGGCTTCCAAATATGACTTTGCAAATTCCACAAGAACAGTCTTAGCGAAAGGCTTCTTGAGGGGGGAAGCTGTAACTCTGTGAGATGAATTAACAGAACACAAAGCAGTCTCTCAGAAAGCTTCTTTCCAGTATTTAACTGAAGACATTTCCTTTTTCACTATAGACCTCTATGGGCTTCCAAATATCACTTTGGAAATCCCACAAGAACAGTCTTAGCGAAAGGCTTCTTGAGAGGAAAGCTGTACCTCGGTGATATGTACTAACAGAACACACCGCATTTTCTCAGAATGGTTCTTTCCAGTTTTTAACGGAAGATATTTCCTTTTTCACCTTAGCCCTCTATGGGCTTCCAAATATCACTTTGCAAATTTCACAAAACAGTCTTAGTTAACGGCTCCTTGAGGGGAAAGCTGTAACTCTGTGAGTGAACTAACAAAACACAAAGCAGCTTTCCATACAGCTTCTTTTCGGTTTTTATCTTAGGATATTTCCATTTTCACCATAGCCTACTATGGGTATCGAAATATCACTTTGGAAATTCCACAAAAACAGCCTTAGCGAAAGGCTTCCTGAGGTAAAAGAGTAACTGTGAGTTGAATTAACGGAACACAAAGCAGTTTCTCAGAAAGCTTCCTTTCAGTTTTTATCTTAGGATGTTTCCTTTTTCACCATTGCCCTCTATGTGCCTCCAAATATCACTTTGCAATTCCACAAGAACAGTCTTAGTGAACGGCTTCCTGAGGGGAAAGCTGTAGCTCGGTGATATGTACTAACAGAACACACCGCATTTTCTCAGAATGGTTCTTTCCAGTTTTTAACGGAAGATATTTCCTTTTTCACCTTAGCCCTCTATGGGCTTCCAAATATCACTTTGCAAATTTCACAAAACAGTCTTAGTGAACGGCTTCTTGAGGGAAAAGCTGTAGCTCTGTGAGATGAACTAACAGAACACAAAGCACTTTTTCAGACAGCTTCTTTTCGGTAAGTATCTTACGATATTTCCATTTTCACCATAGCCCTCTATGGGCTTTCACATATCACTTTGGAAATTCCTCAAAAACAGTCTTAGCGGAAGGCTTCTTGAGGGGAAAGCTGTAACTCTTTGAGATGAATTAACAGAACACAAAGCAGTTTCTCGGAAAGCTTCTTTTCATTTTTTAACTGAAGTTATTTCCATTTTCACCATAGCCCTCTATGGGATTCCAAATATCACTATGCAAATTCCACAAGAACAGTGGAAGCGAAAGACTTCTGGAGGGGAAAACTGTAACTCTGTGAGATGATTTAACAGAACACAAAGCAGTTTCTCAGATATCTTCTTTCCAGTTTTTAACGAAAGATATTTCCTTTTTCACCATAGCCCTCTAGGGACTTCCAAATATCACTTTGCAAATCCCACCAGAACAGTCTTAGCGAAAGCCTTCTTGAGGGGAAAGCTGTAACTCGGTGAGATGCTTTAACAGAACACACGGCAGTTTCTCAAAAAGCTTCTTTCCAGTTTTTAACGGAAGATATTTCCTTTTTCACCATAGCCCTCTAGGAGTTTTCTAATATCACTTTGCAAATTTCACAAGAATAGTCTCAGTGAACTGCTTCTTGAAGGGAAAGCTGTAACTCTGTGAGATGAACTAACAGAACACCAAGCAGTTTATCAGAAAGCTTCTTTACAGTTTTTATCGGAAAATATTTCCTTTTTCACCATTGCCCTCTATGAGATTCTAAATATCACTTTCCAAATTTCAGAAGAACAGTCTTAGTGAACGGCCTCATGAGGGGAAATCTGTGACACTTTGAGATGAATTAACAGAACACAAAGCAGTTTCTCAGAAAGCTTCTTTTCGGATTTTATCTTACTATATTTCCTTTTTCAACATAGCCCTCTATGGTCTTCCAAATATCACTTTGCAAATTACACAAGAACAGTCTTTGTGAAAGACTTCTTGAGGGGAAAGCTGTAACTCTCTGAGATGAATTAACAGAACACAAAGCAGTTTCTCAGAAAGCTTCTTTTCAGTTTTTATCTTAGGATATTTCCTTTTTCAGCATAGCCCTCTATGGGCTTCCAAAAACATTTTGCAAATTCCACAAGAACAGTCTTAGCGAAAGGATTCTGGAGATAAAAGCTGTAAATCTGTAAGATGAATTAAAAGAATTCAAAGCAGTTTCTCAGAAACCTTCTTTTCGTTTTTTATCTTAGGATATTTCCATTTTCACCATAGGGCTATAGGGTTTCCAAATATCACTTTGCAAATTCCAGAAGAAAAGTCTTAGCGAAAGGCTTCTTGAGGGTAAAGCTGTAACTCTGTAAGATGAATTAACAGAACACAAAACATTTTCTCAGAAACCTACTTTTCAGTTTTTACCTTAGGATATTTCCTTTTTCACCATAGCCCTCTATGGGATTCCAATTATCACTTTGAAAATTCCACATGAACAGTCTTAGCGAAAGTCTTCTTGAGGGGAAAGCTGTAACTCTGTGAGAGGAACTAACTGAACACAAAGGAGTTTCTCAGAAAGCTTCTTTCCAGTTTTTAACTGAGGATATTTCCTTTTTCACCATAGACCTCTATGGGCTTCCAAATATCACTTTGCAAATTCCACAAGAACAGTCTTAGCGAAAGGCTTCTTGAGGTAAAAGAGTATCTGTGAGTTGAATTAACAGAACACAAAGCAGTTTCTCAGAAAGCTTCTTTTCAGTTTTTATCTTAGGATGTTTCCTTTTTCACCATTGCCCTCTATGTGCCTCCAAATATCACTTTGCAATTCCACAAGAACTGTCTTAGTGAACGGCTTCCTGAGGGGAAAGCTGTAGCTCGGTGATATGTACTAACAGAACACACCGCATTTTCTCAGAATGGTTCTTTCCAGTTTTTAACGGAAGATATTTCCTTTTTCACCTTAGCCCTCTATGGGCTTCCAAATATCACTTTGCAAATTTCACAAAACAGTCTTAGTGAACGGTTTCTTGAGGGAAAAGCTGTAGCTCTGTGAGATGAACTAACAGAACACAAAGCAGTTTTTCAGACAGCTTCTTTTCGGTAAGTATCTTACGATATTTCCATTTTCACCATAGCCCTCTATGGGCTTCCACATATCACTTTGGAAATTCCTCAAAAACAGTCTTAGCGGAAGGCTTCTTGAGGGGAAAGCTGTAACTCTTTGAAATGAATTAACAGAACACAAAGCAGTTTCTCGGAAAGCTTCTTTTCATTTTTTAACTGAAGTTATTTCCATTTTCACCATAGCACTCTATGGGATTCCAAATATCACTATGCAAATTCCACAAGAACAGTGGAAGCGAAAGACTTCTGGAGGGGAAAACTGGAACTCTGTGAGATGAATTAACAGAACACAAAGCAGTTTCTCAGATATCTTCTTTCCAGTTTTTAACGAAAGATATTTCCTTTTTCACCATAGCCCTCTAGGGACTTCCAAATATCACTTTGCAAATCCCACAAGAACAGTCTTAGCGAAAGCCTTCTTCAGGGAAAGCTGTAACTCGGTGAGATGCTTTAACAGAACACACGGCAGTTTCTCAAAAAGCTTCTTTCCAGTTTTTTACGGAAGATATTTCCTTTTTCACCATAACCCTCTAGGAGTTTTCTAATATCACTTTGCAAATTTCACAAGAATAGTCTCAGTGAACTGCTTCTTGAAGGGAAAGCTGTAACTCTGTGAGATGAACTAACAGAACACCAAGCAGTTTATCAGAAAGCTTCTTTACAGTTTTTATCGGAAAATATTTCCTTTTTCACCATTGCCCTCTATGAGATTCTAAATATCACTTTCCAAATTTCAGAAGAACAGTCTTAGTGAACGGCCTCATGAGGGGAAATCTGTGACACTTTGAGATGAATTAACAGAACACAAAGCAGTTTCTCAGAAAGCTTCTTTTCGGATTTTATCTTACTATATTTCCTTTTTCAACATAGCCCTCTATGGTCTTCCAAATATCACTTTGCAAATTACACAAGAACAGTCTTTGTGAAAGACTTCTTGAGGGGAAAGCTGTAACTCTCTGAGATGAATTAACAGAACACAAAGCAGTTTCTCAGAAAGCTTCTTTTCAGTTTTTATCTTAGGATATTTCCTTTTTCAGCATAGCCCTCTATGGGCTTCCAAAAACATTTTGCAAATTCCACAAGAACAGTCTTAGCGAAAGGATTCTGTAGATAAAAGCTGTAAATCTGTAAGATGAATTAAAAGAATTCAAAGCAGTTTCCCAGAAACCTTCTTTTCGTTTTTTATCTTAGGATATTTCCATTTTCACCATAGGGCTATAGGGTTTCCAAATATCACTTTGCAAATTCCAGAAGAAAAGTTTTAGTGAAAGGCTTCTTGAGGGTAAAGCTGTAACACTGTAAGATGAATTAACAGAACACAAAACATTTTCTCAGAAACCTACTTTTCAGTTTTTACCTTAGGATATTTCCTTTTTCACCATAGCCCTCTATGGGATTCCAATTATCACTTTGAAAATTCGACATGAACATTCTTAGCGAAAGTCTTCTTGAGGGGAAAGCTGTAACTCTGTGAGAGGAACTAACTGAACACAAAGCAGTTTCTCAGAAAGCTTCTTTCCAGTTTTTAACTGAGGATATTTCCTTTTTCACCATAGACCTCTATGGGCTTCCAAATATCACTTTGCAAATTCCACAAGAACAGTCTTAGCGAAAGGCTTCTTGAGGGGAAAGCTCTAACTCTGTGAGATGAATTAACAGAACACAAAGCATTTTCTCACAAATCTTCTTTCCAGTTTTTAACGGAGGATATTTCCTTTCTCACCATAGTCCTCTATGGGCTTCCAAATATCACATTGCAAATCCCACAAGAACAGTCTTAGCGAAAGGCTTCTTGAGAGGAAAGCTGTAACTCAGTGAGACGTATTAACAGAAGACACGGCATTTTCTCAGAATGCTTCTTTCCAGTTTTTAACGGAAGATATTTCCTTTTTCACCATAGTCCTCTATGGGTTTCCAAATATCACTTTCCAAATTTCACAAAACAGTCTTAATGAACGGCTTCTTGAGGGAAAAGCTGTAGCTCTGTGAGATGAACTAACAGAACACCAAGCAGTTTTTCAGACAGCTTCTCTTCGGTAAGTATCTTAGGATGTTTCCATTTTCACCATAGCCCTCTATGGGCTTCCACATATCACTTTGGAAATTCCTCAAAAACAGTCTTAGCGGAATGCTTCTTGAGGGGAAAGCTGTAATTCTTTGAGATGAATTAACAGAACACAAAGCAGTTTCTCGGAAAGCTTCTTTTCATTTTTTAATTGAAGGTATTTCCATTTTCACCATAGCCCTCTATGGGATTCCAAATATCACTATGCAGATTCCACAAGAACTGTGGAAGCGAAAGACTTCGGGAGGGGAAAACTGTAACGCTGTGAGATGAATTAACAGAACACAAAGCAGTTTCTCAGATATCTTCTTTCCAGTTTTTAACGAAAGATATTTCCTTTTTCACCATAGTCCTCTATGGGCTTCCAAATATCACTTTGCAAATCCCACAAGAACAGTCTTAGCGAAAGCCTTCTTGAGGGGAATGCTGTAACTCGGTGAGATGCTTTAACAGAACACACGGCAGTTTCTCAAAAAGCTTCTTTCCAGTTTTTAACGGAAGATATGTCCTTTTTCACCATAGCCCTCTATGGGCTTCCAAATATCACTTTGCAAATTCCACAAGAACAGTTTTACCGAAAGGCTTCTTGATAAGAAAGCTGTAAATCTGTGAGATGAATTAACAGAACACAAAGCAGTTTCACAGAAAGCTTCATTTCAGTTTTTATCTTTGGATGTTTTCTTTTTCATCATAGCCCTCTATGTGCCTTCAAATATCACTTTGAAAATTCCACAAGGAAAGTCTTAGTGAACGGCTTCTTGAGGGGAAAACTGTAACTCTGTGAGATGAATTAACAGAACACAAAGCAGTTTCTCAGATAGCTTCTTTCCAGTTTCTAACGGAGGATATTTCCTTTTAAGCCATAGCCCTCTATGGGCTTCCAAATATCACTTTGCAAGTTTCACAAGAACAGTCTTAGCGAAACGCTTCCTGAGGGGAATGTTGTAACTCTGTGAGATGAATTAACAGAACACAAAGCAGTTTCTCAAAAAGCTTCTTTTCAGTTTTTTTTTTTTTTTTTTTTTTTTTTTTTTTTTTTTTTTTTTTTTTTTTGAGACGGAGTCTTGCTCTGTCGCCCGGGCTGGAGTGCAGTGGCCGGATCTCAGCTCACTGCAAGCTCCGCCTCCCGGGTTTACGCCATTCTCCTGCCTCAGCCTCCCGAGTAGCGGGGACTACAGGCGCCCGCCACTTCGCCCGGCTAGTTTTTTGTGTTTTTAGTAGAGACGGGGTTTCACCGTGTTAGCCAGGATGGTCTCGATCTCCTGACCTCGTGATCCGCCCATCTCGGCCTCCCAAAGTGCTGGGATTACAGGCTTGAGCCACCGCGCCCGGCCCTTCTTTTCAGTTTTTAACCGAAGATATTTCCTTTTTCAACATAACCCTGTATGGGCTTCCAAATATCACTTTGCAAATTCCACAAGAACAGTCTTAGCGAAAGGCTTTTAGAGGGAAATGTTGTAACTATGTGAGATGAATTAACAGAACACAAAGCAATTTCTCAGAAAGCTTCTTTTCAGTTTTTATCTTACGATATTTCCTTTTTCACCATAGACCTCTATGGGCTTCCAAATCTCACTTTGCAAATTCCACAAGAACAGTCTTAGCGAAAGAATTATTGAGTGGAAAGCTGTAACACTTTGAGGTGAATTAACAGAACAAAAAGGAGTTTCTCAGAAAGCTTCTTTCCGCTTTTTAACAGAAGATATTTCCTTTTTCACCATAGCGCTCTATGGGCTTCCCAATATCATTTTGCAAATCCCACAACAACAGTCTTAGCGAAAGGCTTCTTGAAGGGAAAGCTGTAACTGGGTGAGGTCTATTATCAGAACACATGGCAGTTTCTCAGAAAGCTTCTTTCCAGTTTTTAACTGAAGATATTTCCTTTTTCACCATAGCCCTCTATGGGCTTCCAAATATCACTTTGCAAATTCCACAAGAACAGTCTTCGGGAAAGGCTTCTGGAGGGGAATCCTGTAACTCTGTGAGATGAATTAACAGAACACAAAGCAGTTTCTCATAAAGCTTCTTTCCAGTTTTTAACTGAAGATATTTCCTTTTTCACCATAGCCCTCTAAGGGCCTCCAAATATCACATTGCAAATGCCACAAGAACAGTCTTAGCGAAAGGCTTCTAGAGGGGAAAGCTGTAACTCGGTTAGATGTATTAACAGAACACACGGCAGTATCTCAGAATGCTTCTTTCCAGTTTTTAACGGAAGATATTTCCTTTTTCACCATAGCCCTCTAAGGGCTTCCAAATATCACTTTGCAAATTCCAAAAGAGCAGTCTTAGTGAAAGACTTCTGGAGCGGAAAGCTGTAACTCTCTGA
This sequence comes from Chlorocebus sabaeus, assembly GCF_047675955.1. NCBI lineage: Eukaryota > Metazoa > Chordata > Mammalia > Primates > Cercopithecidae > Chlorocebus > Chlorocebus sabaeus. The sequence continues at coordinate 403,607 of NW_027327463.1, forward strand.
AATGAATTAACAGAACACAGAGCTGTTTCTCAGAAAGCTTCTTTCCAGTTTTCAACCGAAGATATTTTCTTTTTCCCATAGCCCTCTATGGGCTTCCAAATATCACTTAGAAAATTCCACAAGAACAGTCTTAGCGAAAGGCTTCTTGAGGTGAAAGCTGTAACACGGTGAGATGTTTTAACAGAACACACATCAGTTTCTCAGAAAGCTTCTTTCCAATTTTTAACGTAAGTTATTTCCTTTTTCACCATAGCCCTCTACGGGCTTCTAAGATCACTTTGCAAATTCCACAAGAACAGTCTTAGCGAAAGGCTTCTGGGAGGAACGCTGTAATTCTGTGAGATGAACTAACAAAACACGAAGCAGTTTCTCAGGTTTTTAATGGAAGAAATGTCCTTTTTCATCATAGCCCTCAATGGGCTTCCAAATTTCACTTTGCAAATTCCACAAGAACAGTCTTAGCGAAAGGCTTTTTGAGGGGAAAGCTGTAACTCTGGTGACGAATTAACAGAACACAAAGCAGTTTCTCAGAAAGCTTCTTTTCAGTTTTTGTCTTAGGATATTTCCTTTTTCACCGTAGCCCTCTATGGGCTTCCAAATATCACTTTGCATATTCCAAAAGAACAGCCTTAGTGATCGGATTCATGATAGAAAAGCTGTAACTCTGTGAGATTAATTAACGGAACACAAAGCAGTTTCACAGAAAGGTTCTTTCCAGTTTTTAGCGGAAGATATTTGCTTATTCACCATAGTCCACTATGGGCTTCAAAATATCACTTTGCAAATTCCACAAGAACAGTCTTAGTGAACGGCCTCTTGAGGGGAATTCTGTAACTCTCTGAGATGAATTAACAGAACACAAAGCAGTTTCTCAGAAATCTTCTTTCCAGTTTTTAACGAAAGATATTTCCTTTTTCACCCAAGTCCTCTATGGGATTACAAATATCAGTTTGCAAATTTCACAAGAACAGTCTTAGTGAAGGGCTTCTTGAGGGGAAAGCTGTAACACTGTGAGATGAACTAACACAACACAAAGCAGTTTCTCAGACAGCTTCTTTTCGGTTTTTATCTTAGGATATTTCCATTTTCAAAATAGCCCTCTATGGGCTTCCAAGTATCACTTTGCAAATTCCACAAGAACAGTCTTATAGAAAGGCTTCTTGAGGGGAAAGCTGTAACTCGGTGAGATATATTAACAGAACACACGGCAGTTTCTCAGAAAGCTTCTTTCCAGTTTTTAACGGAAGTTATTTCCCTTTTCACCATAGCCCTCCATGGGCTTCCAAATATCACTTTGCAAATTCCAGAAGAACAGTCTTAGCGAAAGGCTTCTGAAGGGGAAATCTGTAACTCTGTGAGTTGAATTAACAGAACACAAAGCAGTTTCTCACAAATCTTCTTTCCAGTTTTTAACGGAAGTTAGTTCCTTTTTCACCATAGTCCTCTATGGGCTTCCAAATATGACTTTGCAAATTCCACAAGAACAGTCTTAGCGAAAGGCTTCTTGAGGGGGGAAGCTGTAACTCTGTGAGATGAATTAACAGAACACAAAGCAGTCTCTCAGAAAGCTTCTTTCCAGTATTTAACTGAAGACATTTCCTTTTTCACTATAGACCTCTATGGGCTTCCAAATATCACTTTGGAAATCCCACAAGAACAGTCTTAGCGAAAGGCTTCTTGAGAGGAAAGCTGTACCTCGGTGATATGTACTAACAGAACACACCGCATTTTCTCAGAATGGTTCTTTCCAGTTTTTAACGGAAGATATTTCCTTTTTCACCTTAGCCCTCTATGGGCTTCCAAATATCACTTTGCAAATTTCACAAAACAGTCTTAGTTAACGGCTCCTTGAGGGGAAAGCTGTAACTCTGTGAGTGAACTAACAAAACACAAAGCAGATTTCCATACAGCTTCTTTTCGGTTTTTATCTTAGGATATTTCCATTTTCACCATAGCCTACTATGGGTATCGAAATATCACTTTGGAAATTCCACAAAAACAGCCTTAGCGAAAGGCTTCCTGAGGTAAAAGAGTAACTGTGAGTTGAATTAACAGAACACAAAGCAGTTTCTCAGAAAGCTTCCTTTCAGTTTTTATCTTAGGATGTTTCCTTTTTCACCATTGCCCTCTATGTGCCTCCAAATATCACTTTGCAATTCCACAAGAACAGTCTTAGTGAACGGCTTCCTGAGGGGAAAGCTGTAGCTCAGTGATATGTACTAACAGAACACACCGCATTTTCTCAGAATGGTTCTTTCCAGTTTTTAACGGAAGATATTTCCTTTTTCACCTTAGCCCTCTATGGGCTTCCAAATATCACTTTGCAAATTTCACAAAACAGTCTTAGTGAACGGCTTCTTGAGGGAAAAGCTGTAGCTCTGTGAGATGAACTAACAGAACACAAAGCACTTTTTCAGACAGCTTCTTTTCGGTAAGTATCTTACGATATTTCCATTTTCACCATAGCCCTCTATGGGCTTTCACATATCACTTTGGAAATTCCTCAAAAACAGTCTTAGCGGAAGGCTTCTTGAGGGGAAAGCTGTAACTCTTTGAGATGAATTAACAGAACACAAAGCAGTTTCTCGGAAAGCTTCTTTTCATTTTTTAACTGAAGTTATTTCCATTTTCACCATAGCCCTCTATGGGATTCCAAATATCACTATGCAAATTCCACAAGAACAGTGGAAGCGAAAGACTTCTGGAGGGGAAAACTGTAACTCTGTGAGATGATTTAACAGAACACAAAGCAGTTTCTCAGATATCTTCTTTCCAGTTTTTAACGAAAGATATTTCCTTTTTCACCATAGCCCTCTAGGGACTTCCAAATATCACTTTGCAAATCCCACAAGAACAGTCTTAGCGAAAGCCTTCTTGAGGGGAAAGCTGTAACTCGGTGAGATGCTTTAACAGAACACACGGCAGTTTCTCAAAAAGCTTCTTTCCAGTTTTTAACGGAAGATATTTCCTTTTTCACCATAGCCCTCTAGGAGTTTTCTAATATCACTTTGCAAATTTCACAAGAATAGTCTCAGTGAACTGCTTCTTGAAGGGAAAGCTGTAACTCTGTGAGATGAACTAACAGAACACAAAGCAGTTTATCAGAAAGCTTCTTTACAGTTTTTATCGGAAAATATTTCCTTTTTCACCATTGCCCTCTATGAGATTCTAAATATCACTTTCCAAATTTCAGAAGAACAGTCTTAGTGAACGGCCTCATGAGGGGAAATCTGTGACACTTTGAGATGAATTAACAGAACACAAAGCAGTTTCTCAGAAAGCTTCTTTCCAGTTTTTAACTGAGGATATTTCCTTTTTCACCATAGACCTCTATGGTCTTCCAAATATCACTTTGCAAATTACACAAGAACAGTCTTTGTGAAATACTTCTTGAGGGGAAAGCTGTAACTCTCTGAGATGAATTAACAGAACACAAAGCAGTTTCTCAGAAAGCTTCTTTTCAGTTTTTATCTTAGGATATTTCCTTTTTCAGCATAGCCCTCTATGGGCTTCCAAAAACATTTTGCAAATTCCACAAGAACATTCTTAGCGAAAGGATTCTGGAGATAAAAGCTGTAAATCTGTAAGATGAATTAAAAGAATTCAAAGCAGTTTCCCAGAAACCTTCTTTTCGTTTTTTATCTTAGGATATTTCCATTTTCACCATAGGGCTATAGGGTTTCCAAATATCACTTTGCAAATTCCAGAAGAAAAGTTTTAGTGAAAGGCTTCTTGAGGGTAAAGCTGTAACACTGTAAGATGAATTAACAGAACACAAAACATTTTCTCAGAAACCTACTTTTCAGTTTTTACCTTAGGATATTTCCTTTTTCACCATAGCCCTCTATGGGATTCCAATTATCACTTTGAAAATTCGACATGAACATTCTTAGCGAAAGTCTTCTTGAGGGGAAAGCTGTAACTCTGTGAGAGGAACTAACTGAACACAAAGCAGTTTCTCAGAAAGCTTCTTTCCAGTTTTTAACTGAGGACATTTCCTTTTTCACCATAGACCTCTATGGGCTTCCAAATATCACTTTGCAAATTCCACTAGAACAGTCTTAGCGAAAGGCTTCTTGAGGGGAAAGCTCTAACTCTGTGAGATGAATTAACAGAACACAAAGCATTTTCTCACAAATCTTCTTTCCAGTTTTTAACGGAGGATATTTCCTTTCTCACCATAGTCCTCTATGGGCTTCCAAATATCACATTGCAAATCCCACAAGAACAGTCTTAGCGAAAGGCTTCTTGAGAGGAAAGCTGTAACTCAGTGAGACGTATTAACAGAAGACACGGCATTTTCTCAGAATGCTTCTTTCCAGTTTTTAACGGAAGATATTTCCTTTTTCACCATAGTCCTCTATGGGTTTCCAAATATCACTTTCCAAATTTCACAAAACAGTCTTAATGAACGGCTTCTTGAGGGAAAAGCTGTAGCTCTGTGAGATGAACTAACAGAACACCAAGCAGTTTTTCAGACAGCTTCTCTTCGGTAAGTATCTTAGGATGTTTCCATTTTCACCATAGCCCTCTATGGGCTTCCACATATCACTTTGGAAATTCCTCAAAAACAGTCTTAGCGGAATGCTTCTTGAGGGGAAAGCTGTAATTCTTTGAGATGAATTAACAGAACACAAAGCAGTTTCTCGGAAAGCTTCTTTTCATTTTTTAATTGAAGGTATTTCCATTTTCACCATAGCCCTCTATGGGATTCCAAATATCACTATGCAGATTCCACAAGAACTGTGGAAGCGAAAGACTTCGGGAGGGGAAAACTGTAACGCTGTGAGATGAATTAACAGAACACAAAGCAGTTTCTCAGATATCTTCTTTCCAGTTTTTAACGAAAGATATTTCCTTTTTCACCATAGTCCTCTATGGGCTTCCAAATATCACTTTGCAAATCCCACAAGAACAGTCTTAGCGAAAGCCTTCTTGAGGGGAATGCTGTAACTCGGTGAGATGCTTTAACAGAACACACGGCAGTTTCTCAAAAAGCTTCTTTCCAGTTTTTAACGGAAGATATGTCCTTTTTCACCATAGCCCTCTATGGGCTTCCAAATATCACTTTGCAAATTCCACAAGAACAGTTTTACCGAAAGGCTTCTTGATAAGAAAGCTGTAAATCTGTGAGATGAATTAACAGAACACAAAGCAGTTTCACAGAAAGCTTCATTTCAGTTTTTATCTTTGGATGTTTTCTTTTTCATCATAGCCCTCTATGTGCCTTCAAATATCACTTTGAAAATTCCACAAGGAAAGTCTTAGTGAACGGCTTCTTGAGGGGAAAACTGTAACTCTGTGAGATGAATTAACAGAACACAAAGCAGTTTCTCAGATAGCTTCTTTCCAGTTTCTAACGGAGGATATTTCCTTTTAAGCCATAGCCCTCTATGGGCTTCCAAATATCACTTTGCAAGTTTCACAAGAACAGTCTTAGCGAAACGCTTCCTGAGGGGAATGTTGTAACTCTGTGAGATGAATTAACAGAACACAAAGCAGTTTCTCAAAAAGCTTCTTTTCAGTTTTTTTTTTTTTTTTTTTTTTTTTTTTTGAGACGGAGTCTTGCTCTGTCGCCCGGGCTGGAGTGCAGTGGCCGGATCTCAGCTCACTGCAAGCTCCGCCTCCCGGGTTTACGCCATTCTCCTGCCTCAGCCTCCCGAGTAGCGGGGACTACAGGCGCCCGCCACTTCGCCCGGCTAGTTTTTTGTGTTTTTAGTAGAGACGGGGTTTCACCGTGTTAGCCAGGATGGTCTCGATCTCCTGACCTCGTGATCCGCCCATCTCGGCCTCCCAAAGTGCTGGGATTACAGGCTTGAGCCACCGCGCCCGGCCCTTCTTTTCAGTTTTTAACCGAAGATATTTCCTTTTTCAACATAACCCTGTATGGGCTTCCAAATATCACTTTGCAAATTCCACAAGAACAGTCTTAGCGAAAGGCTTTTAGAGGGAAATGTTGTAACTATGTGAGATGAATTAACAGAACACAAAGCAATTTCTCAGAAAGCTTCTTTTCAGTTTTTATCTTACGATATTTCCTTTTTCACCATAGACCTCTATGGGCTTCCAAATCTCACTTTGCAAATTCCACAAGAACAGTCTTAGCGAAAGAATTATTGAGTGGAAAGCTGTAACACTTTGAGGTGAATTAACAGAACAAAAAGGAGTTTCTCAGAAAGCTTCTTTCCGCTTTTTAACAGAAGATATTTCCTTTTTCACCATAGCGCTCTATGGGCTTCCCAATATCATTTTGCAAATCCCACAACAACAGTCTTAGCGAAAGGCTTCTTGAAGGGAAAGCTGTAACTGGGTGAGGTCTATTATCAGAACACATGGCAGTTTCTCAGAAAGCTTCTTTCCAGTTTTTAACTGAAGATATTTCCTTTTTCACCATAGCCCTCTATGGGCTTCCAAATATCACTTTGCAAATTCCACAAGAACAGTCTTCGGGAAAGGCTTCTGGAGGGGAATCCTGTAACTCTGTGAGATGAATTAACAGAACACAAAGCAGTTTCTCATAAAGCTTCTTTCCAGTTTTTAACTGAAGATATTTCCTTTTTCACCATAGCCCTCTAAGGGCCTCCAAATATCACATTGCAAATGCCACAAGAACAGTCTTAGCGAAAGGCTTCTAGAGGGGAAAGCTGTAACTCGGTTAGATGTATTAACAGAACACACGGCAGTATCTCAGAATGCTTCTTTCCAGTTTTTAACGGAAGATATTTCCTTTTTCACCATAGCCCTCTAAGGGCTTCCAAATATCACTTTGCAAATTCCAAAAGAGCAGTCTTAGTGAAAGACTTCTGGAGCGGAAAGCTGTAACTCTCTGAAATGAATTAACAGAACACAGAGCTGTTTCTCAGAAAGCTTCTTTCCAGTTTTCAACCGAAGATATTTTCTTTTTCCCATAGCCCTCTATGGGCTTCCAAATATCACTTAGAAAATTCCACAAGAACAGTCTTAGCGAAAGGCTTCTTGAGGTGAAAGCTGTAACACCGTGAGATGTTTTAACAGAACACACATCAGTTTCTCAGAAAGCTTCTTTCCAATTTTTAACGTAAGTTATTTCCTTTTTCACCATAGCCCTCTACGGGCTTCTAAGATCACTTTGCAAATTCCACAAGAACAGTCTTAGCGAAAGGCTTCTGGGAGCAACGCTGTAATTCTGTGAGATGAACTAACAAAACACGAAGCAGTTTCTCAGGTTTTTAATGGAAGAAATGTCCTGTTTCATCATAGCCCTCAATGGGCTTCCAAATTTCACTTTGCAAATTCCACAAGAACAGTCTTAGCGAAAGGCTTTTTGAGGGGAAAGCTGTAACTCTGGTGACGAATTAACAGAACACAAAGCAGTTTCTCAGAAAGCTTCTTTTCAGTTTTTGTCTTAGGATATTTCCTTTTTCACCGTAGCCCTCTATGGGCTTCCAAATATCACTTTGCATATTCCAAAAGAACAGCCTTAGTGATCGGATTCATGATAGAAAAGCTGTAACTCTGTGAGATTAATTAACGGAACACAAAGCAGTTTCACAGAAAGGTTCTTTCCAGTTTTTAGCGGAAGATATTTGCTTATTCACCATAGTCCACTATGGGCTTCAAAATATCACTTTGCAAATTCCACAAGAACAGTCTTAGTGAACGGCCTCTTGAGGGGAATTCTGTAACTCTCTGAGATGAATTAACAGAACACAAAGCAGTTTCTCAGAAATCTTCTTTCCAGTTTTTAACGAAAGATGTTTCCTTTTTCACCCAAGTCCTCTATGGGATTACAAATATCAGTTTGCAAATTTCACAAGAACAGTCTTAGTGAAGGGCTTCTTGAGGGGAAAGCTGTAACACTGTGAGATGAACTAACACAACACAAAGCAGTTTCTCAGACAGCTTCTTTTCGGTTTTATCTTAGGATATTTCCATTTTCAAAATAGCCCTCTATGGGCTTCCAAGTATCACTTTGCAAATTCCACAAGAACAGTCTTATAGAAAGGCTTCTTGAGGGGAAAGCTGTAACTCGGTGAGATATATTAACAGAACACACGGCAGTTTCTCAGAAAGCTTCTTTCCAGTTTTTAACGGAAGTTATTTCCCTTTTCACCATAGCCCTCCATGGGCTTCCAAATATCACTTTGCAAATTCCAGAAGAACAGTCTTAGCGAAAGGCTTCTGAAGGGGAAATCTGTAACTCTGTGAGTTGAATTAACAGAACACAAAGCAGTTTCTCACAAATCTTCTTTCCAGTTTTTAACGGAAGTTAGTTCCTTTTTCACCATAGTCCTCTATGGGCTTCCAAATATGACTTTGCAAATTCCACAAGAACAGTCTTAGCGAAAGGCTTCTTGAGGGGGGAAGCTGTAACTCTGTGAGATGAATTAACAGAACACAAAGCAGTCTCTCAGAAAGCTTCTTTCCAGTATTTAACTGAAGACATTTCCTTTTTCACTATAGACCTCTATGGGCTTCCAAATATCACTTTGGAAATCCCACAAGAACAGTCTTAGCGAAAGGCTTCTTGAGAGGAAAGCTGTACCTCGGTGATATGTACTAACAGAACACACCGCATTTTCTCAGAATGGTTCTTTCCAGTTTTTAACGGAAGATATTTCCTTTTTCACCTTAGCCCTCTATGGGCTTCCAAATATCACTTTGCTAATTTCAGAAAACAGTCTTAGTTAACGGCTCCTTGAGGGGAAAGCTGTAACTCTGTGAGTGAACTAACAAAACACAAAGCAGCTTTCCATACAGCTTCTTTTCGGTTTTTATCTTAGGATATTTCCATTTTCACCATAGCCTACTATGGGTATCGAAATATCACTTTGGAAATTCCACAAAAACAGTCTTAGCGGAAGGATTCTTGAGGCAAAAGCAGTAACTCTTTGAGATGAATTAACAGAACACAAAGCAGTTTCTCAGAAAGCTTCTTTTCAGTTTTTATCTTGGGATATTTCCTTTTTCAGCATAGCCCTCTATGGGCTTCCAAAAACATTTTGCAAATTCCACAAGAACAGTCTTAGCGAAAGGATTCTGTAGATAAAAGCTGTAAATCTGTAAGATGAATTAAAAGAATTCAAAGCAGTTTCTCAGAAACCTTCTTTTCGTTTTTTATCTTAGGATATTTCCATTTTCACCATAGGGCTATAGGGTTTCCAAATATCACTTTGCAAATTCCAGAAGAAAAGTTTTAGTGAAAGGCTTCTTGAGGGTAAAGCTGTAACTCTGTAAGATGAATTAACAGAACACAAAACATTTTCTCAGAAACCTACTTTTCAGTTTTTACCTTAGGATATTTCCTTTTTCACCATAGCCCTCTATGGGATTCCAATTATCACTTTGAAAATTCGACATGAACATTCTTAGCGAAAGTCTTCTTGAGGGGAAAGCTGTAACTCTGTGAGAGGAACTAACTGAACACAAAGCAGTTTCTCAGAAAGCTTCTTTCCAGTTTTTAACTGAGGATATTTCCTTTTTCACCATAGACCTCTATGGGCTTCCAAATATCACTTTGCAAATTCCACAAGAACAGTCTTAGCGAAAGGCTTCTTGAGGTGAAAGCTCTAACTCTGTGAGATGAATTAACAGAACACAAAGCATTTTCTCACAAATCTTCTTTCCAGTTTTTAACGGAGGATATTTCCTTTCTCACCATAGTCCTCTATGGGCTTCCAAATATCACATTGCAAATCCCACAAGAACAGTCTTAGCGAAAGGCTTCTTGAGAGGAAAGCTGTAACTCAGTGAGACGTATTAACAGAAGACACGGCATTTTCTCAGAATGCTTCTTTCCAGTTTTTAACGGAAGATATTTCCTTTTTCACCATAGTCCTCTATGGGTTTCCAAATATCACTTTCCAAATTTCACAAAACAGTCTTAATGAACGGCTTCTTGAGGGAAAAGCTGTAGCTCTGTGAGATGAACTAACAGAACACCAAGCAGTTTTTCAGACAGCTTCTCTTCGGTAAGTATCTTAGGATGTTTCCATTTTCACCATAGCCCTCTATGGGCTTCCACATATCACTTTGGAAATTCCTCAAAAAGAGTCTTAGCGGAATGCTTCTTGAGGGGAAAGCTGTAATTCTTTGAGATGAATTAACAGAACACAAAGCAGTTTCTCGGAAAGCTTCTTTTCATTTTTTAATTGAAGGTATTTCCATTTTCACCATAGCCCTCTATGGGATTCCAAATATCACTATGCAGATTCCACAAGAACTGTGCAAGCGAAAGACTTCGGGAAGGGAAAACTGTAACGCTGTGAGATGAATTAACAGAACACAAAGCAGTTTCTCAGATATCTTCTTTCCAGTTTTTAACGAAAGATATTTCCTTTTTCACCATAGTCCTCTATGGGCTTCCAAATATCACTTTGCAAATCCCACAAGAACAGTCTTAGCGAAAGCCTTCTTGAGGGGAATGCTGTAACTCGGTGAGATGCTTTAAGAGAACACACGGCAGTTTCTCAAAAAGCTTCTTTCCAGTTTTTAACGGAAGATATTTCCTTTTTCACCATAGCCCTCTAGGAGTTTTCTAATATCACTTTGCAAATTTCACAAGAATAGTCTCAGTGAACTGCTTCTTGAAGGGAAAGCTGTAACTCTGTGAGATGAACTAACAGAACACCAAGCAGTTTATCAGAAAGCTTCTTTACAGTTTTTATCGGAAAATATTTCCTTTTTCACCATTGCCCTCTATGAGATTCTAAATATCACTTTCCAAATTTCAGAAGAACAGTCTTAGTGAACGGCCTCATGAGGGGAAATCTGTGACACTTTGAGATGAATTAACAGAACACAAAGCAGTTTCTCAGAAAGCTTCTTTTCGGATTTTATCTTACTATATTTCCTTTTTCAACATAGCCCTCTATGGTCTTCCAAATATCACTTTGCAAATTACACAAGAACAGTCTTTGTGAAAGACTTCTTGAGGGGAAAGCTGTAACTCTCTGAGATGAATTAACAGAACACAAAGCAGTTTCTCAGAAAGCTTCTTTTCAGTTTTTATCTTAGGATATTTCCTTTTTCAGCATAGCCCTCTATGGGCTTCCAAAAACATTTTGCAAATTCCACAAGAACAGTCTTAGCGAAAGGATTCTGGAGATAAAAGCTGTAAATCTGTAAGATGAATTAAAAGAATTCAAAGCAGTTTCTCAGAAACCTTCTTTTCGTTTTTTATCTTAGGATATTTCCATTTTCACCATAGGGCTATAGGGTTTCCAAATATCACTTTGCAAATTCCAGAAGAAAAGTCTTAGCGAAAGGCTTCTTGCGGGTAAAGCTGTAACTCTGTAAGATGAATTAACAGAACACAAAACATTTTCTCAGAAACCTACTTTTCAGTTTTTACCTTAGGATATTTCCTTTTTCACCATAGCCCTCTATGGGATTCCAATTATCACTTTGAAAATTCCACATGAACAGTCTTAGCGAAAGTCTTCTTGAGGGGAAAGCTGTAACTCTGTGAGAGGAACTAACTGAACACAAAGGAGTTTCTCAGAAAGCTTCTTTCCAGTTTTTAACTGAGGATATTTCCTTTTTCACCATAGACCTCTATGGGCTTCCAAATATCACTTTGCAAATTCCACAAGAACAGTCTTAGCGAAAGGCTTCTTGAGGTAAAAGAGTAACTGTGAGTTGAATTAACAGAACACAAAGCAGTTTCTCAGAAAGCTTCTTTTCAGTTTTTATCTTGGGATGTTTCCTTTTTCACCATTGCCCTCTATGTGCCTCCAAATATCACTTTGCAATTCCACAAGAACAGTCTTAGTGAACGGCTTCCTGAGGGGAAAGCTGTAGCTCGGTGATATGTACTAACAGAACACACCGCATTTTCCCAGAATGGTTCTTTCCAGTTTTTAACGGAAGATATTTCCTTTTTCACCTTAGCCCTCTATGGGCTTCCAAATATCACTTTGCAAATTTCACAAAACAGTCTTAGTGAACGGTTTCTTGAGGGAAAAGCTGTAGCTCTGTGAGATGAACTAACAGAACACAAAGCACTTTTTCAGACAGCTTCTTTTCGGTAAGTATCTTACGATATTTCCATTTTCACCATAGCCCTCTATGGGCTTCCACATATCACTTTGGAAATTCCTCAAAAACAGTCTTAGCGGAATGCTTCTTGAGGGGAAAGCTGTAACTCTTTGAAATGAATTAACAGAACACAAAGCAGTTTCTCGGAAAGCTTCTTTTCATTTTTTAACTGAAGTTATTTCCATTTTCACCATAACCCTCTAAGGGATTCCAAATATCACTATGCAAATTCCACAAGAACAGTGGAAGCGAAAGACTTCTGGAGGGGAAAACTGGAACTCTGTGAGATGAATTAACAGAACACAAAGCAGTTTCTCAGATATCTTCTTTCCAGTTTTTAACGAAAGATATTTCCTTTTTCACCATAGCCCTCTAGGGACTTCCAAATATCACTTTGCAAATCCCACAAGAACAGTCTTAGCGAAAGCCTTCTTCAGGGAAAGCTGTAACTCGGTGAGATGCTTTAACAGAACACACGGCAGTTTCTCAAAAAGCTTCTTTCCAGTTTTTTACGGAAGATATTTCCTTTTTCACCATAACCCTCTAGGAGTTTTCTAATATCACTTTGCAAATTTCACAAGAATAGTCTCAGTGAACTGCTTCTTGAAGGGAAAGCTGTAACTCTGTGAGATGAACTAACAGAACACAAAGCAGTTTATCAGAAAGCTTCTTTACAGTTTTTATCGGAAAATATTTCCTTTTTCACCATTGCCCTCTATGAGATTCTAAATATCACTTTCCAAATTTCAGAAGAACAGTCTTAGTGAACGGCCTCATGAGGGGAAATCTGTGACACTTTGAGATGAATTAACAGAACACAAAGCAGTTTCTCAGAAAGCTTCTTTTCGGATTTTATCTTACTATATTTCCTTTTTCAACATAGCCCTCTATGGTCTTCCAAATATCACTTTGCAAATTACACAAGAACAGTCTTTGTGAAAGACTTCTTGAGGGGAAAGCTGTAACTCTCTGAGATGAATTAACAGAACACAAAGCAGTTTCTCAGAAAGCTTCTTTTCAGTTTTTATCTTAGGATATTTCCTTTTTCAGCATAGCCCTCTATGGGCTTCCAAAAACATTTTGCAAATTCCACAAGAACAGTCTTAGCGAAAGGATTCTGGAGATAAAAGCTGTAAATCTGTAAGATGAATTAAAAGAATTCAAAGCAGTTTCCCAGAAACCTTCTTTTCGTTTTTTATCTTAGGATATTTCCATTTTCACCATAGGGCTATAGGGTTTCCAAATATCACTTTGCAAATTCCAGAAGAAAAGTTTTAGTGAAAGGCTTCTTGAGGGTAAAGCTGTAACTCTGTAAGATGAATTAACAGAACACAAAACATTTTCTCAGAAACCTACTTTTCAGTTTTTACCTTAGGATATTTCCTTTTTCACCATAGCCCTCTATGGGATTCCAATTATCACTTTGAAAATTCCACATGAACAGTCTTAGCGAAAGTCTTCTTGAGGGGAAAGCTGTAACTCTGTGAGAGGAACTAACTGAACACAAAGGAGTTTCTCAGAAAGCTTCTTTCCAGTTTTTAACTGAGGATATTTCCTTTTTCACCATAGACCTCTATGGGCTTCCAAATATCACTTTGCAAATTCCACAAGAACAGTCTTAGCGAAAGGCTTCTTGAGGTAAAAGAGTAACTGTGAGTTGAATTAACAGAACACAAAGCAGTTTCTCAGAAAGCTTCTTTTCAGTTTTTATCTTGGGATGTTTCCTTTTTCACCATTGCCCTCTATGTGCCTCCAAATATCACTTTGCAGTTCCACAAGAACAGTCTTAGTGAACGGCTTCCTGAGGGGAAAGCTGTAGCTCGGTGATATGTACTAACAGAACACACCGCATTTTCTCAGAATGGTTCTTTCCAGTTTTTAACGGAAGATATTTCCTTTTTCACCTTAGCCCTCTATGGGCTTCCAAATATCACTTTGCAAATTTCACAAAACAGTCTTAGTGAACGGTTTCTTGAGGGAAAAGCTGTAGCTCTGTGAGATGAACTAACAGAACACAAAGCACTTTTTCAGACAGCTTCTTTTCGGTAAGTATCTTACGATATTTCCATTTTCACCATAGCCCTCTATGGGCTTCCACATATCACTTTGGAAATTCCTCAAAAACAGTCTTAGCGGAATGCTTCTTGAGGGGAAAGCTGTAACTCTTTGAAATGAATTAACAGAACACAAAGCAGTTTCTCGGAAAGCTTCTTTTCATTTTTTAACTGAAGTTATTTCCATTTTCACCATAACCCTCTAAGGGATTCCAAATATCACTATGCAAATTCCACAAGAACAGTGGAAGCGAAAGACTTCTGGAGGGGAAAACTGGAACTCTGTGAGATGAATTAACAGAACACAAAGCAGTTTCTCAGATATCTTCTTTCCAGTTTTTAACGAAAGATATTTCCTTTTTCACCATAGCCCTCTAGGGACTTCCAAATATCACTTTGCAAATCCCACAAGAACAGTCTTAGCGAAAGCCTTCTTCAGGGAAAGCTGTAACTCGGTGAGATGCTTTAACAGAACACACGGCAGTTTCTCAAAAAGCTTCTTTCCAGTTTTTTACGGAAGATATTTCCTTTTTCACCATAGCCCTCTAGGAGTTTTCTAATATCACTTTGCAAATTTCACAAGAATAGTCTCAGTGAACTGCTTCTTGAAGGGAAAGCTGTAACTCTGTGAGATGAACTAACAGAACACAAAGCAGTTTATCAGAAAGCTTCTTTACAGTTTTTATCGGAAAATATTTCCTTTTTCACCATTGCCCTCTATGAGATTCTAAATATCACTTTCCAAATTTCAGAAGAACAGTCTTAGTGAACGGCCTCATGAGGGGAAATCTGTGACACTTTGAGATGAATTAACAGAACACAAAGCAGTTTCTCAGAAAGCTTCTTTTCGGATTTTATCTTACTATATTTCCTTTTTCAACATAGCCCTCTATGGTCTTCCAAATATCACTTTGCAAATTACACAAGAACAGTCTTTGTGAAAGACTTCTTGAGGGGAAAGCTGTAACTCTCTGAGATGAATTAACAGAACACAAAGCAGTTTCTCAGAAAGCTTCTTTTCAGTTTTTATCTTAGGATATTTCCTTTTTCAGCATAGCCCTCTATGGGCTTCCAAAAACATTTTGCAAATTCCACAAGAACAGTCTTAGCGAAAGGATTCTGGAGATAAAAGCTGTAAATCTGTAAGATGAATTAAAAGAATTCAAAGCAGTTTCCCAGAAACCTTCTTTTCGTTTTTTATCTTAGGATATTTCCATTTTCACCATAGGGCTATAGGGTTTCCAAATATCACTTTGCAAATTCCAGAAGAAAAGTTTTAGTGAAAGGCTTCTTGAGGGTAAAGCTGTAACACTGTAAGATGAATTAACAGAACACAAAACATTTTCTCAGAAACCTACTTTTCAGTTTTTACCTTAGGATATTTCCTTTTTCACCATAGCCCTCTATGGGATTCCAATTATCACTTTGAAAATTCGACATGAACATTCTTAGCGAAAGTCTTCTTGAGGGGAAAGCTGTAACTCTGTGAGAGGAACTAACTGAACACAAAGCAGTTTCTCAGAAAGCTTCTTTCCAGTTTTTAACTGAGGATATTTCCTTTTTCACCATAGACCTCTATGGGCTTCCAAATATCACTTTGCAAATTCCACAAGAACAGTCTTAGCGAAAGGCTTCTTGAGGGGAAAGCTCTAACTCTGTGAGATGAATTTACAGAACACAAAGCATTTTCTCACAAATCTTCTTTCCAGTTTTTAACGGAGGATATTTCCTTTCTCACCATAGTCCTCTATGGGCTTCCAAATATCACATTGCAAATCCCACAAGAACAGTCTTAGCGAAAGGCTTCTTGAGAGGAAAGCTGTAACTCAGTGAGACGTATTAACAGAAGACACGGCATTTTCTCAGAATGCTTCTTTCCAGTTTTTAACGGAAGATATTTCCTTTTTCACCATAGTCCTCTATGGGTTTCCAAATATCACTTTCCAAATTTCACAAAACAGTCTTAATGAACGGCTTCTTGAGGGAAAAGCTGTAGCTCTGTGAGATGAACTAACAGAACACCAAGCAGTTTTTCAGACAGCTTCTCTTCGGTAAGTATCTTAGGATGTTTCCATTTTCACCATAGCCCTCTATGGGCTTCCACATATCACTTTGGAAATTCCTCAAAAACAGTCTTAGCGGAATGCTTCTTGAGGGGAAAGCTGTAATTCTTTGAGATGAATTAACAGAACACAAAGCAGTTTCTCGGAAAGCTTCTTTTCATTTTTTAATTGAAGGTATTTCCATTTTCACCATAGCCCTCTATGGGATTCCAAATATCACTATGCAGATTCCACAAGAACTGTGGAAGCGAAAGACTTCGGGAGGGGAAAACTGTAACGCTGTGAGATGAATTAACAGAACACAAAGCAGTTTCTCAGATATCTTCTTTCCAGTTTTTAACGAAAGATATTTCCTTTTTCACCATAGTCCTCTATGGGCTTCCAAATATCACTTTGCAAATCCCACAAGAACAGTCTTAGCGAAAGCCTTCTTGAGGGGAATGCTGTAACTCGGTGAGATGCTTTAACAGAACACACGGCAGTTTCTCAAAAAGCTTCTTTCCAGTTTTTAATGGAAGATATGTCCTTTTTCACCATAGCCCTCTATGGGCTTCCAAATATCACTTTGCAAATTCCACAAGAACAGTTTTACCGAAAGGCTTCTTGATAAGAAAGCTGTAAATCTGTGAGATGAATTAACAGAACACAAAGCAGTTTCACAGAAAGCTTCATTTCAGTTTTTATCTTTGGATGTTTTCTTTTTCATCATAGCCCTCTATGTGCCTTCAAATATCACTTTGAAAATTCCACAAGGAAAGTCTTAGTGAACGGCTTCTTGAGGGGAAAACTGTAACTCTGTGAGATGAATTAACAGAACACAAAGCAGTTTCTCAGATAGCTTCTTTCCAGTTTCTAACGGAGGATATTTCCTTTTAAGCCATAGCCCTCTATGGGCTTCCAAATATCACTTTGCAAGTTTCACAAGAACAGTCTTAGCGAAACGCTTCCTGAGGGGAATGTTGTAACTCTGTGAGATGAATTAACAGAACACAAAGCAGTTTCTCAAAAAGCTTCTTTTCAGTTTTTTTTTTTTTTTTTTTTTTTTTTTTTTTTTTTTTGAGACGGAGTCTTGCTCTGTCGCCCGGGCTGGAGTGCAGTGGCCGGATCTCAGCTCACTGCAAGCTCCACCTCCCGGGTTTACGCCATTCTCCTGCCTCAGCCTCCCGAATAGCGGGGACTACAGGCGCCCGCCACTTCGCCCGGCTAGTTTTTTGTGTTTTTAGTAGAGACGGGGTTTCACCGTGTTAGCCAGGATGGTCTCGATCTCCTGACCTCGTGATCCGCCCATCTCGGCCTCCCAAAGTGCTGGGATTACAGGCTTGAGCCACCGCGCCCGGCCCTTCTTTTCAGTTTTTAACCGAAGATATTTCCTTTTTCAACATAACCCTGTATGGGCTTCCAAATATCACTTTGCAAATTCCACAAGAACAGTCTTAGCGAAAGGCTTTTAGAGGGAAATGTTGTAACTATGTGAGATGAATTAACAGAACACAAAGCAATTTCTCAGAAAGCTTCTTTTCAGTTTTTATCTTACGATATTTCCTTTTTCACCATAGACCTCTATGGGCTTCCAAATCTCACTTTGCAAATTCCACAAGAACAGTCTTAGCGAAAGAATTATTGAGTGGAAAGCTGTAACACTTTGAGGTGAATTAACAGAACAAAAAGGAGTTTCTCAGAAAGCTTCTTTCCGCTTTTTAACAGAAGATATTTCCTTTTTCACCATAGCGCTCTATGGGCTTCCCAATATCATTTTGCAAATCCCACAACAACAGTCTTAGCGAAAGGCTTCTTGAAGGGAAAGCTGTAACTGGGTGAGGTCTATTATCAGAACACATGGCAGTTTCTCAGAAAGCTTCTTTCCAGTTTTTAACTGAAGATATTTCCTTTTTCACCATAGCCCTCTATGGGCTTCCAAATATCACTTTGCAAATTCCACAAGAACAGTCTTCGGGAAAGGCTTCTGGAGGGGAATCCTGTAACTCTGTGAGATGAATTAACAGAACACAAAGCAGTTTCTCATAAAGCTTCTTTCCAGTTTTTAACTGAAGATATTTCCTTTTTCACCATAGCCCTCTAAGGGCCTCCAAATATCACATTGCAAATGCCACAAGAACAGTCTTAGCGAAAGGCTTCTAGAGGGGAAAGCTGTAACTCGGTTAGATGTATTAACAGAACACACGGCAGTATCTCAGAATGCTTCTTTCCAGTTTTTAACGGAAGATATTTCCTTTTTCACCATAGCCCTCTAAGGGCTTCCAAATATCACTTTGCAAATTCCAAAAGAGCAGTCTTAGTGAAAGACTTCTGGAGCGGAAAGCTGTAACTCTCTGAAATGAATTAACAGAACACAGAGCTGTTTCTCAGAAAGCTTCTTTCCAGTTTTCAACCGAAGATATTTTCTTTTTCCCATAGCCCTCTATGGGCTTCCAAATATCACTTAGAAAATTCCACAAGAACAGTCTTAGCGAAAGGCTTCTTGAGGTGAAAGCTGTAACACCGTGAGATGTTTTAACAGAACACACATCAGTTTCTCAGAAAGCTTCTTTCCAATTTTTAACGTAAGTTATTTCCTTTTTCACCATAGCCCTCTACGGGCTTCTAAGATCACTTTGCAAATTCCACAAGAACAGTCTTAGCGAAAGGCTTCTGGGAGCAACGCTGTAATTCTGTGAGATGAACTAACAAAACACGAAGCAGTTTCTCAGGTTTTTAATGGAAGAAATGTCCTGTTTCATCATAGCCCTCAATGGGCTTCCAAATTTCACTTTGCAAATTCCACAAGAACAGTCTTAGCGAAAGGCTTTTTGAGGGGAAAGCTGTAACTCTGGTGACGAATTAACAGAACACAAAGCAGTTTCTCAGAAAGCTTCTTTTCAGTTTTTGTCTTAGGATATTTCCTTTTTCACCGTAGCCCTCTATGGGCTTCCAAATATCACTTTGCATATTCCAAAAGAACAGCCTTAGTGATCGGATTCATGATAGAAAAGCTGTAACTCTGTGAGATTAATTAACGGAACACAAAGCAGTTTCACAGAAAGGTTCTTTCCAGTTTTTAGCGGAAGATATTTGCTTATTCACCATAGTCCACTATGGGCTTCAAAATATCACTTTGCAAATTCCACAAGAACAGTCTTAGTGAACGGCCTCTTGAGGGGAATTCTGTAACTCTCTGAGATGAATTAACAGAACACAAAGCAGTTTCTCAGAAATCTTCTTTCCAGTTTTTAACGAAAGATGTTTCCTTTTTCACCCAAGTCCTCTATGGGATTACAAATATCAGTTTGCAAATTTCACAAGAACAGTCTTAGTGAAGGGCTTCTTGAGGGGAAAGCTGTAACACTGTGAGATGAACTAACACAACACAAAGCAGTTTCTCAGACAGCTTCTTTTCGGTTTTATCTTAGGATATTTCCATTTTCAAAATAGCCCTCTATGGGCTTCCAAGTATCACTTTGCAAATTCCACAAGAACAGTCTTATAGAAAGGCTTCTTGAGGGGAAAGCTGTAACTCGGTGAGATATATTAACAGAACACACGGCAGTTTCTCAGAAAGCTTCTTTCCAGTTTTTAACGGAAGTTATTTCCCTTTTCACCATAGCCCTCCATGGGCTTCCAAATATCACTTTGCAAATTCCAGAAGAACAGTCTTAGCGAAAGGCTTCTGAAGGGGAAATCTGTAACTCTGTGAGTTGAATTAACAGAACACAAAGCAGTTTCTCACAAATCTTCTTTCCAGTTTTTAACGGAAGTTAGTTCCTTTTTCACCATAGTCCTCTATGGGCTTCCAAATATGACTTTGCAAATTCCACAAGAACAGTCTTAGCGAAAGGCTTCTTGAGGGGGGAAGCTGTAACTCTGTGAGATGAATTAACAGAACACAAAGCAGTCTCTCAGAAAGCTTCTTTCCAGTATTTAACTGAAGACATTTCCTTTTTCACTATAGACCTCTATGGGCTTCCAAATATCACTTTGGAAATCCCACAAGAACAGTCTTAGCGAAAGGCTTCTTGAGAGGAAAGCTGTACCTCGGTGATATGTACTAACAGAACACACCGCATTTTCTCAGAATGGTTCTTTCCAGTTTTTAACGGAAGATATTTCCTTTTTCACCTTAGCCCTCTATGGGCTTCCAAATATCACTTTGCTAATTTCAGAAAACAGTCTTAGTTAACGGCTCCTTGAGGGGAAAGCTGTAACTCTGTGAGTGAACTAACAAAACACAAAGCAGCTTTCCATACAGCTTCTTTTCGGTTTTTATCTTAGGATATTTCCATTTTCACCATAGCCTACTATGGGTATCGAAATATCACTTTGGAAATTCCACAAAAACAGTCTTAGCGGAAGGATTCTTGAGGCAAAAGCAGTAACTCTTTGAGATGAATTAACAGAACACAAAGCAGTTTCTCAGAAAGCTTCTTTTCAGTTTTTATCTTGGGATATTTCCTTTTTCAGCATAGCCCTCTATGGGCTTCCAAAAACATTTTGCAAATTCCACAAGAACAGTCTTAGCGAAAGGATTCTGTAGATAAAAGCTGTAAATCTGTAAGATGAATTAAAAGAATTCAAAGCAGTTTCTCAGAAACCTTCTTTTCGTTTTTTATCTTAGGATATTTCCATTTTCACCATAGGGCTATAGGGTTTCCAAATATCACTTTGCAAATTCCAGAAGAAAAGTTTTAGTGAAAGGCTTCTTGAGGGTAAAGCTGTAACTCTGTAAGATGAATTAACAGAACACAAAACATTTTCTCAGAAACCTACTTTTCAGTTTTTACCTTAGGATATTTCCTTTTTCACCATAGCCCTCTATGGGATTCCAATTATCACTTTGAAAATTCGACATGAACATTCTTAGCGAAAGTCTTCTTGAGGGGAAAGCTGTAACTCTGTGAGAGGAACTAACTGAACACAAAGCAGTTTCTCAGAAAGCTTCTTTCCAGTTTTTAACTGAGGATATTTCCTTTTTCACCATAGACCTCTATGGGCTTCCAAATATCACTTTGCAAATTCCACAAGAACAGTCTTAGCGAAAGGCTTCTTGAGGTGAAAGCTCTAACTCTGTGAGATGAATTAACAGAACACAAAGCATTTTCTCACAAATCTTCTTTCCAGTTTTTAACGGAGGATATTTCCTTTCTCACCATAGTCCTCTATGGGCTTCCAAATATCACATTGCAAATCCCACAAGAACAGTCTTAGCGAAAGGCTTCTTGAGAGGAAAGCTGTAACTCAGTGAGACGTATTAACAGAAGACACGGCATTTTCTCAGAATGCTTCTTTCCAGTTTTTAACGGAAGATATTTCCTTTTTCACCATAGTCCTCTATGGGTTTCCAAATATCACTTTCCAAATTTCACAAAACAGTCTTAATGAACGGCTTCTTGAGGGAAAAGCTGTAGCTCTGTGAGATGAACTAACAGAACACCAAGCAGTTTTTCAGACAGCTTCTCTTCGGTAAGTATCTTAGGATGTTTCCATTTTCACCATAGCCCTCTATGGGCTTCCACATATCACTTTGGAAATTCCTCAAAAAGAGTCTTAGCGGAATGCTTCTTGAGGGGAAAGCTGTAATTCTTTGAGATGAATTAACAGAACACAAAGCAGTTTCTCGGAAAGCTTCTTTTCATTTTTTAATTGAAGGTATTTCCATTTTCACCATAGCCCTCTATGGGATTCCAAATATCACTATGCAGATTCCACAAGAACTGTGCAAGCGAAAGACTTCGGGAAGGGAAAACTGTAACGCTGTGAGATGAATTAACAGAACACAAAGCAGTTTCTCAGATATCTTCTTTCCAGTTTTTAACGAAAGATATTTCCTTTTTCACCATAGTCCTCTATGGGCTTCCAAATATCACTTTGCAAATCCCACAAGAACAGTCTTAGCGAAAGCCTTCTTGAGGGGAATGCTGTAACTCGGTGAGGTGCTTTAAGAGAACACACGGCAGTTTCTCAAAAAGCTTCTTTCCAGTTTTTAACGGAAGATATTTCCTTTTTCACCATAGCCCTCTAGGAGTTTTCTAATATCACTTTGCAAATTTCACAAGAATAGTCTCAGTGAACTGCTTCTTGAAGGGAAAGCTGTAACTCTGTGAGATGAACTAACAGAACACCAAGCAGTTTATCAGAAAGCTTCTTTACAGTTTTTATCGGAAAATATTTCCTTTTTCACCATTGCCCTCTATGAGATTCTAAATATCACTTTCCAAATTTCAGAAGAACAGTCTTAGTGAACGGCCTCATGAGGGGAAATCTGTGACACTTTGAGATGAATTAACAGAACACAAAGCAGTTTCTCAGAAAGCTTCTTTTCGGATTTTATCTTACTATATTTCCTTTTTCAACATAGCCCTCTATGGTCTTCCAAATATCACTTTGCAAATTACACAAGAACAGTCTTTGTGAAAGACTTCTTGAGGGGAAAGCTGTAACTCTCTGAGATGAATTAACAGAACACAAAGCAGTTTCTCAGAAAGCTTCTTTTCAGTTTTTATCTTAGGATATTTCCTTTTTCAGCATAGCCCTCTATGGGCTTCCAAAAACATTTTGCAAATTCCACAAGAACAGTCTTAGCGAAAGGATTCTGGAGATAAAAGCTGTAAATCTGTAAGATGAATTAAAAGAATTCAAAGCAGTTTCTCAGAAACCTTCTTTTCGTTTTTTATCTTAGGATATTTCCATTTTCACCATAGGGCTATAGGGTTTCCAAATATCACTTTGCAAATTCCAGAAGAAAAGTCTTAGCGAAAGGCTTCTTGCGGGTAAAGCTGTAACTCTGTAAGATGAATTAACAGAACACAAAACATTTTCTCAGAAACCTACTTTTCAGTTTTTACCTTAGGATATTTCCTTTTTCACCATAGCCCTCTATGGGATTCCAATTATCACTTTGAAAATTCCACATGAACAGTCTTAGCGAAAGTCTTCTTGAGGGGAAAGCTGTAACTCTGTGAGAGGAACTAACTGAACACAAAGGAGTTTCTCAGAAAGCTTCTTTCCAGTTTTTAACTGAGGATATTTCCTTTTTCACCATAGACCTCTATGGGCTTCCAAATATCACTTTGCAAATTCCACAAGAACAGTCTTAGCGAAAGGCTTCTTGAGGTAAAAGAGTAACTGTGAGTTGAATTAACAGAACACAAAGCAGTTTCTCAGAAAGCTTCTTTTCAGTTTTTATCTTGGGATGTTTCCTTTTTCACCATTGCCCTCTATGTGCCTCCAAATATCACTTTGCAATTCCACAAGAACAGTCTTAGTGAACGGCTTCCTGAGGGGAAAGCTGTAGCTCGGTGATATGTACTAACAGAACACACCGCATTTTCCCAGAATGGTTCTTTCCAGTTTTTAACGGAAGATATTTCCTTTTTCACCTTAGCCCTCTATGGGCTTCCAAATATCACTTTGCAAATTTCACAAAACAGTCTTAGTGAACGGTTTCTTGAGGGAAAAGCTGTAGCTCTGTGAGATGAACTAACAGAACACAAAGCACTTTTTCAGACAGCTTCTTTTCGGTAAGTATCTTACGATATTTCCATTTTCACCATAGCCCTCTATGGGCTTCCACATATCACTTTGGAAATTCCTCAAAAACAGTCTTAGCGGAATGCTTCTTGAGGGGAAAGCTGTAACTCTTTGAAATGAATTAACAGAACACAAAGCAGTTTCTCGGAAAGCTTCTTTTCATTTTTTAACTGAAGTTATTTCCATTTTCACCATAACCCTCTAAGGGATTCCAAATATCACTATGCAAATTCCACAAGAACAGTGGAAGCGAAAGACTTCTGGAGGGGAAAACTGGAACTCTGTGAGATGAATTAACAGAACACAAAGCAGTTTCTCAGATATCTTCTTTCCAGTTTTTAACGAAAGATATTTCCTTTTTCACCATAGCCCTCTAGGGACTTCCAAATATCACTTTGCAAATCCCACAAGAACAGTCTTAGCGAAAGCCTTCTTCAGGGAAAGCTGTAACTCGGTGAGATGCTTTAACAGAACACACGGCAGTTTCTCAAAAAGCTTCTTTCCAGTTTTTTACGGAAGATATTTCCTTTTTCACCATAACCCTCTAGGAGTTTTCTAATATCACTTTGCAAATTTCACAAGAATAGTCTCAGTGAACTGCTTCTTGAAGGGAAAGCTGTAACTCTGTGAGATGAACTAACAGAACACAAAGCAGTTTATCAGAAAGCTTCTTTACAGTTTTTATCGGAAAATATTTCCTTTTTCACCATTGCCCTCTATGAGATTCTAAATATCACTTTCCAAATTTCAGAAGAACAGTCTTAGTGAACGGCCTCATGAGGGGAAATCTGTGACACTTTGAGATGAATTAACAGAACACAAAGCAGTTTCTCAGAAAGCTTCTTTTCGGATTTTATCTTACTATATTTCCTTTTTCAACATAGCCCTCTATGGTCTTCCAAATATCACTTTGCAAATTACACAAGAACAGTCTTTGTGAAAGACTTCTTGAGGGGAAAGCTGTAACTCTCTGAGATGAATTAACAGAACACAAAGCAGTTTCTCAGAAAGCTTCTTTTCAGTTTTTATCTTAGGATATTTCCTTTTTCAGCATAGCCCTCTATGGGCTTCCAAAAACATTTTGCAAATTCCACAAGAACAGTCTTAGCGAAAGGATTCTGGAGATAAAAGCTGTAAATCTGTAAGATGAATTAAAAGAATTCAAAGCAGTTTCCCAGAAACCTTCTTTTCGTTTTTTATCTTAGGATATTTCCATTTTCACCATAGGGCTATAGGGTTTCCAAATATCACTTTGCAAATTCCAGAAGAAAAGTTTTAGTGAAAGGCTTCTTGAGGGTAAAGCTGTAACTCTGTAAGATGAATTAACAGAACACAAAACATTTTCTCAGAAACCTACTTTTCAGTTTTTACCTTAGGATATTTCCTTTTTCACCATAGCCCTCTATGGGATTCCAATTATCACTTTGAAAATTCCACATGAACAGTCTTAGCGAAAGTCTTCTTGAGGGGAAAGCTGTAACTCTGTGAGAGGAACTAACTGAACACAAAGGAGTTTCTCAGAAAGCTTCTTTCCAGTTTTTAACTGAGGATATTTCCTTTTTCACCATAGACCTCTATGGGCTTCCAAATATCACTTTGCAAATTCCACAAGAACAGTCTTAGCGAAAGGCTTCTTGAGGTAAAAGAGTAACTGTGAGTTGAATTAACAGAACACAAAGCAGTTTCTCAGAAAGCTTCTTTTCAGTTTTTATCTTGGGATGTTTCCTTTTTCACCATTGCCCTCTATGTGCCTCCAAATATCACTTTGCAGTTCCACAAGAACAGTCTTAGTGAACGGCTTCCTGAGGGGAAAGCTGTAGCTCGGTGATATGTAGTAACAGAACACACCGCATTTTCTCAGAATGGTTCTTTCCAGTTTTTAACGGAAGATATTTCCTTTTTCACCTTAGCCCTCTATGGGCTTCCAAATATCACTTTGCAAATTTCACAAAACAGTCTTAGTGAACGGTTTCTTGAGGGAAAAGCTGTAGCTCTGTGAGATGAACTAACAGAACACAAAGCACTTTTTCAGACAGCTTCTTTTCGGTAAGTATCTTACGATATTTCCATTTTCACCATAGCCCTCTATGGGCTTCCACATATCACTTTGGAAATTCCTCAAAAACAGTCTTAGCGGAATGCTTCTTGAGGGGAAAGCTGTAACTCTTTGAAATGAATTAACAGAACACAAAGCAGTTTCTCGGAAAGCTTCTTTTCATTTTTTAACTGAAGTTATTTCCATTTTCACCATAACCCTCTAAGGGATTCCAAATATCACTATGCAAATTCCACAAGAACAGTGGAAGCGAAAGACTTCTGGAGGGGAAAACTGGAACTCTGTGAGATGAATTAACAGAACACAAAGCAGTTTCTCAGATATCTTCTTTCCAGTTTTTAACGAAAGATATTTCCTTTTTCACCATAGCCCTCTAGGGACTTCCAAATATCACTTTGCAAATCCCACAAGAACAGTCTTAGCGAAAGCCTTCTTCAGGGAAAGCTGTAACTCGGTGAGATGCTTTAACAGAACACACGGCAGTTTCTCAAAAAGCTTCTTTCCAGTTTTTTACGGAAGATATTTCCTTTTTCACCATAGCCCTCTAGGAGTTTTCTAATATCACTTTGCAAATTTCACAAGAATAGTCTCAGTGAACTGCTTCTTGAAGGGAAAGCTGTAACTCTGTGAGATGAACTAACAGAACACAAAGCAGTTTATCAGAAAGCTTCTTTACAGTTTTTATCGGAAAATATTTCCTTTTTCACCATTGCCCTCTATGAGATTCTAAATATCACTTTCCAAATTTCAGAAGAACAGTCTTAGTGAACGGCCTCATGAGGGGAAATCTGTGACACTTTGAGATGAATTAACAGAACACAAAGCAGTTTCTCAGAAAGCTTCTTTTCGGATTTTATCTTACTATATTTCCTTTTTCAACATAGCCCTCTATGGTCTTCCAAATATCACTTTGCAAATTACACAAGAACAGTCTTTGTGAAAGACTTCTTGAGGGGAAAGCTGTAACTCTCTGAGATGAATTAACAGAACACAAAGCAGTTTCTCAGAAAGCTTCTTTTCAGTTTTTATCTTAGGATATTTCCTTTTTCAGCATAGCCCTCTATGGGCTTCCAAAAACATTTTGCAAATTCCACAAGAACAGTCTTAGCGAAAGGATTCTGGAGATAAAAGCTGTAAATCTGTAAGATGAATTAAAAGAATTCAAAGCAGTTTCCCAGAAACCTTCTTTTCGTTTTTTATCTTAGGATATTTCCATTTTCACCATAGGGCTATAGGGTTTCCAAATATCACTTTGCAAATTCCAGAAGAAAAGTTTTAGTGAAAGGCTTCTTGAGGGTAAAGCTGTAACACTGTAAGATGAATTAACAGAACACAAAACATTTTCTCAGAAACCTACTTTTCAGTTTTTACCTTAGGATATTTCCTTTTTCACCATAGCCCTCTATGGGATTCCAATTATCACTTTGAAAATTCGACATGAACATTCTTAGCGAAAGTCTTCTTGAGGGGAAAGCTGTAACTCTGTGAGAGGAACTAACTGAACACAAAGCAGTTTCTCAGAAAGCTTCTTTCCAGTTTTTAACTGAGGATATTTCCTTTTTCACCATAGACCTCTATGGGCTTCCAAATATCACTTTGCAAATTCCACAAGAACAGTCTTAGCGAAAGGCTTCTTGAGGGGAAAGCTCTAACTCTGTGAGATGAATTTACAGAACACAAAGCATTTTCTCACAAATCTTCTTTCCAGTTTTTAACGGAGGATATTTCCTTTCTCACCATAGTCCTCTATGGGCTTCCAAATATCACATTGCAAATCCCACAAGAACAGTCTTAGCGAAAGGCTTCTTGAGAGGAAAGCTGTAACTCAGTGAGACGTATTAACAGAAGACACGGCATTTTCTCAGAATGCTTCTTTCCAGTTTTTAACGGAAGATATTTCCTTTTTCACCATAGTCCTCTATGGGTTTCCAAATATCACTTTCCAAATTTCACAAAACAGTCTTAATGAACGGCTTCTTGAGGGAAAAGCTGTAGCTCTGTGAGATGAACTAACAGAACACCAAGCAGTTTTTCAGACAGCTTCTCTTCGGTAAGTATCTTAGGATGTTTCCATTTTCACCATAGCCCTCTATGGGCTTCCACATATCACTTTGGAAATTCCTCAAAAACAGTCTTAGCGGAATGCTTCTTGAGGGGAAAGCTGTAATTCTTTGAGATGAATTAACAGAACACAAAGCAGTTTCTCGGAAAGCTTCTTTTCATTTTTTAATTGAAGGTATTTCCATTTTCACCATAGCCCTCTATGGGATTCCAAATATCACTATGCAGATTCCACAAGAACTGTGGAAGCGAAAGACTTCGGGAGGGGAAAACTGTAACGCTGTGAGATGAATTAACAGAACACAAAGCAGTTTCTCAGATATCTTCTTTCCAGTTTTTAACGAAAGATATTTCCTTTTTCACCATAGTCCTCTATGGGCTTCCAAATATCACTTTGCAAATCCCACAAGAACAGTCTTAGCGAAAGCCTTCTTGAGGGGAATGCTGTAACTCGGTGAGATGCTTTAACAGAACACACGGCAGTTTCTCAAAAAGCTTCTTTCCAGTTTTTAATGGAAGATATGTCCTTTTTCACCATAGCCCTCTATGGGCTTCCAAATATCACTTTGCAAATTCCACAAGAACAGTTTTACCGAAAGGCTTCTTGATAAGAAAGCTGTAAATCTGTGAGATGAATTAACAGAACACAAAGCAGTTTCACAGAAAGCTTCATTTCAGTTTTTATCTTTGGATGTTTTCTTTTTCATCATAGCCCTCTATGTGCCTTCAAATATCACTTTGAAAATTCCACAAGGAAAGTCTTAGTGAACGGCTTCTTGAGGGGAAAACTGTAACTCTGTGAGATGAATTAACAGAACACAAAGCAGTTTCTCAGATAGCTTCTTTCCAGTTTCTAACGGAGGATATTTCCTTTTAAGCCATAGCCCTCTATGGGCTTCCAAATATCACTTTGCAAGTTTCACAAGAACAGTCTTAGCGAAACGCTTCCTGAGGGGAATGTTGTAACTCTGTGAGATGAATTAACAGAACACAAAGCAGTTTCTCAAAAAGCTTCTTTTCAGTTTTTTTTTTTTTTTTTTTTTTGAGACGGAGTCTTGCTCTGTCGCCCGGGCTGGAGTGCAGTGGCCGGATCTCAGCTCACTGCAAGCTCCGCCTCCCGCGTTTACGCCATTCTCCTGCCTCAGCCTCCCGAGTAGCGGGGACTACAGGCGCCCGCCACTTCGCCCGGCTA
The DNA here is from genome assembly GCF_047675955.1 of Chlorocebus sabaeus. Classification (NCBI taxonomy): domain Eukaryota; kingdom Metazoa; phylum Chordata; class Mammalia; order Primates; family Cercopithecidae; genus Chlorocebus; species Chlorocebus sabaeus. Next base: position 432,572 of record NW_027327463.1, read on the forward strand.
GTTTTTTGTGTTTTTAGTAGAGACGGGGTTTCACCGTGTTAGCCAGGATGGTCTCGATCTCCTGACCTCGTGATCCGCCCATCTCGGCCTCCCAAAGTGCTGGGATTACAGGCTTGAGCCACCACGCCCGGCCCTTCTTTTCAGTTTTTAACCGAAGATATTTCCTTTTTCAACATAACCCTGTATGGGCTTCCAAATATCACTTTGCAAATTCCACAAGAACAGTCTTAGCGAAAGGCTTTTAGAGGGAAATGTTGTAACTATGTGAGATGAATTAACAGAACACAAAGCAATTTCTCAGAAAGCTTCTTTTCAGTTTTTATCTTACGATATTTCCTTTTTCACCATAGACCTCTATGGGCTTCCAAATCTCACTTTGCAAATTCCACAAGAACAGTCTTAGCGAAAGAATTATTGAGTGGAAAGCTGTAACACTTTGAGGTGAATTAACAGAACAAAAAGGAGTTTCTCAGAAAGCTTCTTTCCGCTTTTTAACAGAAGATATTTCCTTTTTCACCATAGCGCTCTATGGGCTTCCAAATATCATTTTGCAAATCCCACAACAACAGTCTTAGGGAAAGGCTTCTTGAAGGGAAAGCTGTAACTGGGTGAGGTCTATTATCAGAACACATGGCAGTTTCTCAGAAAGCTTCTTTCCAGTTTTTAACTGAAGATATTTCCTTTTTCACCATAGCCCTCTATGGGCTTCCAAATATCACTTTGCAAATTCCACAAGAACAGTCTTCGGGAAAGGCTTCTGGAGGGGAATCCTGTAACTCTGTGAGATGAATTAACAGAACACAAAGCAGTTTCTCATAAAGCTTCTTTCCAGTTTTTAACTGAAGATATTTCCTTTTTCACCATAGCCCTCTAAGGGCCTCCAAATATCACATTGCAAATGCCACAAGAACAGTCTTAGCGAAAGGCTTCTAGAGGGGAAAGCTGTAACTCGGTTAGATGTATTAACAGAACACACGGCAGTATCTCAGAATGCTTCTTTCCAGTTTTTAACGGAAGATATTTCCTTTTTCACCATAGCCCTCTAAGGGCTTCCAAATATCACTTTGCAAATTCCAAAAGAGCAGTCTTAGTGAAAGACTTCTGGAGCGGAAAGCTGTAACTCTCTGAAATGAATTAACAGAACACAGAGCTGTTTCTCAGAAAGCTTCTTTCCAGTTTTCAACCGAAGATATTTTCTTTTTCCCATAGCCCTCTATGGGCTTCCAAATATCACTTAGAAAATTCCACAAGAACAGTCTTAGCGAAAGGCTTCTTGAGGTGAAAGCTGTAACACGGTGAGATGTTTTAACAGAACACACATCAGTTTCTCAGAAAGCTTCTTTCCAATTTTTAACGTAAGTTATTTCCTTTTTCACCATAGCCCTCTACGGGCTTCTAAGATCACTTTGCAAATTCCACAAGAACAGTCTTAGCGAAAGGCTTCTGGGAGCAACGCTGTAATTCTGTGAGATGAACTAACAAAACACGAAGCAGTTTCTCAGGTTTTTAATGGAAGAAATGTCCTTTTTCATCATAGCCCTCAATGGGCTTCCAAATTTCACTTTGCAAATTCCACAAGAACAGTCTTAGCGAAAGGCTTTTTGAGGGGAAAGCTGTAACTCTGGTGACGAATTAACAGAACACAAAGCAGTTTCTCAGAAAGCTTCTTTTCAGTTTTTGTCTTAGGATATTTCCTTTTTCACCGTAGCCCTCTATGGGCTTCCAAATATCACTTTGCATATTCCAAAAGAACAGCCTTAGTGATCGGATTCATGATAGAAAAGCTGTAACTCTGTGAGATTAATTAACGGAACACAAAGCAGTTTCACAGAAAGGTTCTTTCCAGTTTTTAGCGGAAGATATTTGCTTATTCACCATAGTCCACTATGGGCTTCAAAATATCACTTTGCAAATTCCACAAGAACAGTCTTAGTGAACGGCCTCTTGAGGGGAATTCTGTAACTCTCTGAGATGAATTAACAGAACACAAAGCAGTTTCTCAGAAATCTTCTTTCCAGTTTTTAACGAAAGATATTTCCTTTTTCACCCAAGTCCTCTATGGGATTACAAATATCAGTTTGCAAATTTCACAAGAACAGTCTTAGTGAAGGGCTTCTTGAGGGGAAAGCTGTAACACTGTGAGATGAACTAACACAACACAAAGCAGTTTCTCAGACAGCTTCTTTTCGGTTTTTATCTTAGGATATTTCCATTTTCAAAATAGCCCTCTATGGGCTTCCAAGTATCACTTTGCAAATTCCACAAGAACAGTCTTATAGAAAGGCTTCTTGAGGGGAAAGCTGTAACTCGGTGAGATATATTAACAGAACACACGGCAGTTTCTCAGAAAGCTTCTTTCCAGTTTTTAACGGAAGTTATTTCCCTTTTCACCATAGCCCTCCATGGGCTTCCAAATATCACTTTGCAAATTCCAGAAGAACAGTCTTAGCGAAAGGCTTCTGAAGGGGAAATCTGTAACTCTGTGAGTTGAATTAACAGAACACAAAGCAGTTTCTCACAAATCTTCTTTCCAGTTTTTAACGGAAGTTAGTTCCTTTTTCACCATAGTCCTCTATGGGCTTCCAAATATGACTTTGCAAATTCCACAAGAACAGTCTTAGCGAAAGGCTTCTTGAGGGGGGAAGCTGTAACTCTGTGAGATGAATTAACAGAACACAAAGCAGTCTCTCAGAAAGCTTCTTTCCAGTATTTAACTGAAGACATTTCCTTTTTCACTATAGACCTCTATGGGCTTCCAAATATCACTTTGGAAATCCCACAAGAACAGTCTTAGCGAAAGGCTTCTTGAGAGGAAAGCTGTACCTCGGTGATATGTACTAACAGAACACACCGTATTTTCTCAGAATGGTTCTTTCCAGTTTTTAACGGAAGATATTTCCTTTTTCACCTTAGCCCTCTATGGGCTTCCAAATATCACTTTGCAAATTTCACAAAACAGTCTTAGGTAACGGCTCCTTGAGGGGAAGGCTGTAACTCTGTGAGTGAACTAACAAAACACAAAGCAGCTTTCCATACACCTTCTTTTCGGTATTTATCTTAGGATATTTCCATTTTCACCATAGCCTACTATGGGTATCGAAATATCACTTTGGAAATTCCACAAAAACAGTCTTAGCGGAAGGATTCTTGAGGCAAAAGCAGTAACTCTTTGAGATGAATTAACAGAACACAAAGCAGTTTCTCAGAAAGCTTCTTTTCAGTTTTTATCTTAGGATATTTCCTTTTTCAGCATAGCCCTCTATGGGCTTCCAAAAACATTTTGCAAATTCCACAAGAACAGTCTTAGCGAAAGGATTCTGTAGATAAAAGCTGTAAATCTGTAAGATGAATTAAAAGAATTCAAAGCAGTTTCCCAGAAACCTTCTTTTCGTTTTTTATCTTAGGATATTTCCATTTTCACCATAGGGCTATAGGGTTTCCAAATATCACTTTGCAAATTACAGAAGAAAAGTTTTAGTGAAAGGCTTCTTGAGGGTAAAGCTGTAATTCTGTAAGATGAATTAACAGAACACAAAACATTTTCTCAGAAACCTACTTTTCAGTTTTTACCTTAGGATATTTCCTTTTTCACCATAGCCCTCTATGGGATTCCAATTATCACTTTGAAAATTCGACATGAACATTCTTAGCGAAACTCTTCTTGAGGGGAAAGCTGTAACTCTGTGAGAGGAACTAACTGAACACAAAGCAGTTTCTCAGAAAGCTTCTTTCCAGTTTTTAACTGAGGATATTTCCTTTTTCACCATAGACCTCTATGGGCTTCCAAATATCACTTTGCAAATTCCACAAGAACAGTCTTAGCGAAAGGCTTCTTGAGGGGAAAGCTCTAACTCTGTGAGATGAATTAACAGAACACAAAGCATTTTCTCACAAATCTTCTTTCCAGTTTCTAACGGAGGATATTTCCTTTCTCACCATAGTCCTCTATGGGCTTCCAAATATCACATTGCAAATCCCACAAGAACAGTCTTAGCGAAAGGCTTCTTGAGAGGAAAGCTGTAACTCCGTGAGACGTATTAACAGAAGACACGGCATTTTCTCAGAATGCTTCTTTCCAGTTTTTAACGGAAGATATTTCCTTTTTCACCATAGTCCTCTATGGGTTTCCAAATATCACTTTCCAAATTTCACAAAACAGTCTTAATGAACGGCTTCTTGAGGGAAAAGCTGTAGCTCTGTGAGATGAACTAACAGAACACCAAGCAGTTTTTCAGACAGCTTCTCTTCGGTAAGTATCTTAGGATGTTTCCATTTTCACCATAGCCCTCTATGGGCTTCCACATATCACTTTGGAAATTCCTCAAAAAGAGTCTTAGCGGAATGCTTCTTGAGGGGAAAGCTGTAATTCTTTGAGATGAATTAACAGAACACAAAGCAGTTTCTCGGAAAGCTTCTTTTCATTTTTTAATTGAAGGTATTTCCATTTTCACCATAGCCCTCTATGGGATTCCAAATATCACTATGCAGATTCCACAAGAACTGTGGAAGCGAAAGACTTCGGGAGGGGAAAACTGTAACGCTGTGAGATGAATTAACAGAACACAAAGCAGTTTCTCAGATATCTTCTTTCCAGTTTTTAACGAAAGATATTTCCTTTTTCACCATAGTCCTCTATGGGCTTCCAAATATCACTTTGCAAATCCCACAAGAACAGTCTTAGCGAAAGCCTTCTTGAGGGGAATGCTGTAACTCGGTGAGATGCTTTAACAGAACACACGGCAGTTTCTCAAAAAGCTTCTTTCCAGTTTTTAACGGAAGATATGTCCTTTTTCACCATAGCCCTCTATGGGCTTCCAAATATCACTTTGCAAATTCCACAAGAACAGTTTTACCGAAAGGCTTCTTGATAAGAAAGCTGTAAATCTGTGAGATGAATTAACAGAACACAAAGCAGTTTCACAGAAAGCTTCATTTCAGTTTTTATCTTTGGATGTTTTCTTTTTCATCATAGCCCTCTATGTGCCTTCAAATATCACTTTGAAAATTCCACAAGGAAAGTCTTAGTGAACGGCTTCTTGAGGGGAAAACTGTAACTCTGTGAGATGAATTAACAGAACACAAAGCAGTTTCTCAGATAGCTTCTTTCCCGTTTCTAACGGAGGATATTTCCTTTTAAGCCATAGCCCTCTATGGGCTTCCAAATATCACTTTGCAAGTTTCACAAGAACAGTCTTAGCGAAACGCTTCCTGAGGGGAATGTTGTAACTCTGTGAGATGAATTAACAGAACACAAAGCAGTTTCTCAAAAAGCTTCTTTTCAGTTTTTTTTTTTTTTTTTTTTTTTTTTGAGACGGAGTCTTGCTCTGTCGCCCGGGCTGGAGTGCAGTGGCCGGATCTCAGCTCACTGCAAGCTCCGCCTCCCGGGTTTACGCCATTCTCCTGCCTCAGCCTCCCGAGTAGCGGGGACTACAGGCGCCCGCCACTTCGCCCGGCTAGTTTTTTGTGTTTTTAGTAGAGACGGGGTTTCACCGTGTTAGCCAGGATGGTCTCGATCTCCTGACCTCGTGATCCGCCCATCTCGGCCTCCCAAAGTGCTGGGATTACAGGCTTGAGCCACCGCGCCCGGCCCTTCTTTTCAGTTTTTAACCGAAGATATTTCCTTTTTCAACATAACCCTGTATGGGCTTCCAAATATCACTTTGCAAATTCCACAAGAACAGTCTTAGCGAAAGGCTTTTAGAGGGAAATGTTGTAACTATGTGAGATGAATTAACAGAACACAAAGCAATTTCTCAGAAAGCTTCTTTTCAGTTTTTATCTTACGATATTTCCTTTTTCACCATAGACCTCTATGGGCTTCCAAATCTCACTTTGCAAATTCCACAAGAACAGTCTTAGCGAAAGAATTATTGAGTGGAAAGCTGTAACACTTTGAGGTGAATTAACAGAACAAAAAGGAGTTTCTCAGAAAGCTTCTTTCCGCTTTTTAACAGAAGATATTTCCTTTTTCACCATAGCGCTCTATGGGCTTCCCAATATCATTTTGCAAATCCCACAACAACAGTCTTAGCGAAAGGCTTCTTGAAGGGAAAGCTGTAACTGGGTGAGGTCTATTATCAGAACACATGGCAGTTTCTCAGAAAGCTTCTTTCCAGTTTTTAACTGAAGATATTTCCTTTTTCACCATAGCCCTCTATGGGCTTCCAAATATCACTTTGCAAATTCCACAAGAACAGTCTTCGGGAAAGGCTTCTGGAGGGGAATCCTGTAACTCTGTGAGATGAATTAACAGAACACAAAGCAGTTTCTCATAAAGCTTCTTTCCAGTTTTTAACTGAAGATATTTCCTTTTTCACCATAGCCCTCTAAGGGCCTCCAAATATCACATTGCAAATGCCACAAGAACAGTCTTAGCGAAAGGCTTCTAGAGGGGAAAGCTGTAACTCGGTTAGATGTATTAACAGAACACACGGCAGTATCTCAGAATGCTTCTTTCCAGTTTTTAACGGAAGATATTTCCTTTTTCACCATAGCCCTCTAAGGGCTTCCAAATATCACTTTGCAAATTCCAAAAGAGCAGTCTTAGTGAAAGACTTCTGGAGCGGAAAGCTGTAACTCTCTGAAATGAATTAACAGAACACAGAGCTGTTTCTCAGAAAGCTTCTTTCCAGTTTTCAACCGAAGATATTTTCTTTTTCCCATAGCCCTCTATGGGCTTCCAAATATCACTTAGAAAATTCCACAAGAACAGTCTTAGCGAAAGGCTTCTTGAGGTGAAAGCTGTAACACCGTGAGATGTTTTAACAGAACACACATCAGTTTCTCAGAAAGCTTCTTTCCAATTTTTAACGTAAGTTATTTCCTTTTTCACCATAGCCCTCTACGGGCTTCTAAGATCACTTTGCAAATTCCACAAGAACAGTCTTAGCGAAAGGCTTCTGGGAGCAACGCTGTAATTCTGTGAGATGAACTAACAAAACACGAAGCAGTTTCTCAGGTTTTTAATGGAAGAAATGTCCTGTTTCATCATAGCCCTCAATGGGCTTCCAAATTTCACTTTGCAAATTCCACAAGAACAGTCTTAGCGAAAGGCTTTTTGAGGGGAAAGCTGTAACTCTGGTGACGAATTAACAGAACACAAAGCAGTTTCTCAGAAAGCTTCTTTTCAGTTTTTGTCTTAGGATATTTCCTTTTTCACCGTAGCCCTCTATGGGCTTCCAAATATCACTTTGCATATTCCAAAAGAACAGCCTTAGTGATCGGATTCATGATAGAAAAGCTGTAACTCTGTGAGATTAATTAACGGAACACAAAGCAGTTTCACAGAAAGGTTCTTTCCAGTTTTTAGCGGAAGATATTTGCTTATTCACCATAGTCCACTATGGGCTTCAAAATATCACTTTGCAAATTCCACAAGAACAGTCTTAGTGAACGGCCTCTTGAGGGGAATTCTGTAACTCTCTGAGATGAATTAACAGAACACAAAGCAGTTTCTCAGAAATCTTCTTTCCAGTTTTTAACGAAAGATGTTTCCTTTTTCACCCAAGTCCTCTATGGGATTACAAATATCAGTTTGCAAATTTCACAAGAACAGTCTTAGTGAAGGGCTTCTTGAGGGGAAAGCTGTAACACTGTGAGATGAACTAACACAACACAAAGCAGTTTCTCAGACAGCTTCTTTTCGGTTTTATCTTAGGATATTTCCATTTTCAAAATAGCCCTCTATGGGCTTCCAAGTATCACTTTGCAAATTCCACAAGAACAGTCTTATAGAAAGGCTTCTTGAGGGGAAAGCTGTAACTCGGTGAGATATATTAACAGAACACACGGCAGTTTCTCAGAAAGCTTCTTTCCAGTTTTTAACGGAAGTTATTTCCCTTTTCACCATAGCCCTCCATGGGCTTCCAAATATCACTTTGCAAATTCCAGAAGAACAGTCTTAGCGAAAGGCTTCTGAAGGGGAAATCTGTAACTCTGTGAGTTGAATTAACAGAACACAAAGCAGTTTCTCACAAATCTTCTTTCCAGTTTTTAACGGAAGTTAGTTCCTTTTTCACCATAGTCCTCTATGGGCTTCCAAATATGACTTTGCAAATTCCACAAGAACAGTCTTAGCGAAAGGCTTCTTGAGGGGGGAAGCTGTAACTCTGTGAGATGAATTAACAGAACACAAAGCAGTCTCTCAGAAAGCTTCTTTCCAGTATTTAACTGAAGACATTTCCTTTTTCACTATAGACCTCTATGGGCTTCCAAATATCACTTTGGAAATCCCACAAGAACAGTCTTAGTGAAAGGCTTCTTGAGAGGAAAGCTGTACCTCGGTGATATGTACTAACAGAACACACCGCATTTTCTCAGAATGGTTCTTTCCAGTTTTTAACGGAAGATATTTCCTTTTTCACCTTAGCCCTCTATGGGCTTCCAAATATCACTTTGCTAATTTCAGAAAACAGTCTTAGTTAACGGCTCCTTGAGGGGAAAGCTGTAACTCTGTGAGTGAACTAACAAAACACAAAGCAGCTTTCCATACAGCTTCTTTTCGGTTTTTATCTTAGGATATTTCCATTTTCACCATAGCCTACTATGGGTATCGAAATATCACTTTGGAAATTCCACAAAAACAGTCTTAGCGGAAGGATTCTTGAGGCAAAAGCAGTAACTCTTTGAGATGAATTAACAGAACACAAAGCAGTTTCTCAGAAAGCTTCTTTTCAGTTTTTATCTTGGGATATTTCCTTTTTCAGCATAGCCCTCTATGGGCTTCCAAAAACATTTTGCAAATTCCACAAGAACAGTCTTAGCGAAAGGATTCTGTAGATAAAAGCTGTAAATCTGTAAGATGAATTAAAAGAATTCAAAGCAGTTTCTCAGAAACCTTCTTTTCGTTTTTTATCTTAGGATATTTCCATTTTCACCATAGGGCTATAGGGTTTCCAAATATCACTTTGCAAATTCCAGAAGAAAAGTTTTAGTGAAAGGCTTCTTGAGGGTAAAGCTGTAACTCTGTAAGATGAATTAACAGAACACAAAACATTTTCTCAGAAACCTACTTTTCAGTTTTTACCTTAGGATATTTCCTTTTTCACCATAGCCCTCTATGGGATTCCAATTATCACTTTGAAAATTCGACATGAACATTCTTAGCGAAAGTCTTCTTGAGGGGAAAGCTGTAACTCTGTGAGAGGAACTAACTGAACACAAAGCAGTTTCTCAGAAAGCTTCTTTCCAGTTTTTAACTGAGGATATTTCCTTTTTCACCATAGACCTCTATGGGCTTCCAAATATCACTTTGCAAATTCCACAAGAACAGTCTTAGCGAAAGGCTTCTTGAGGTGAAAGCTCTAACTCTGTGAGATGAATTAACAGAACACAAAGCATTTTCTCACAAATCTTCTTTCCAGTTTTTAACGGAGGATATTTCCTTTCTCACCATAGTCCTCTATGGGCTTCCAAATATCACATTGCAAATCCCACAAGAACAGTCTTAGCGAAAGGCTTCTTGAGAGGAAAGCTGTAACTCAGTGAGACGTATTAACAGAAGACACGGCATTTTCTCAGAATGCTTCTTTCCAGTTTTTAACGGAAGATATTTCCTTTTTCACCATAGTCCTCTATGGGTTTCCAAATATCACTTTCCAAATTTCACAAAACAGTCTTAATGAACGGCTTCTTGAGGGAAAAGCTGTAGCTCTGTGAGATGAACTAACAGAACACCAAGCAGTTTTTCAGACAGCTTCTCTTCGGTAAGTATCTTAGGATGTTTCCATTTTCACCATAGCCCTCTATGGGCTTCCACATATCACTTTGGAAATTCCTCAAAAAGAGTCTTAGCGGAATGCTTCTTGAGGGGAAAGCTGTAATTCTTTGAGATGAATTAACAGAACACAAAGCAGTTTCTCGGAAAGCTTCTTTTCATTTTTTAATTGAAGGTATTTCCATTTTCACCATAGCCCTCTATGGGATTCCAAATATCACTATGCAGATTCCACAAGAACTGTGCAAGCGAAAGACTTCGGGAAGGGAAAACTGTAACGCTGTGAGATGAATTAACAGAACACAAAGCAGTTTCTCAGATATCTTCTTTCCAGTTTTTAACGAAAGATATTTCCTTTTTCACCATAGTCCTCTATGGGCTTCCAAATATCACTTTGCAAATCCCACAAGAACAGTCTTAGCGAAAGCCTTCTTGAGGGGAATGCTGTAACTCGGTGAGATGCTTTAACAGAACACACGGCAGTTTCTCAAAAAGCTTCTTTCCAGTTGTTAACGGAAGATATTTCCTTTTTCACCATAGCCCTCTAGGAGTTTTCTAATATCACTTTGCAAATTTCACAAGAATAGTCTCAGTGAACTGCTTCTTGAAGGGAAAGCTGTAACTCTGTGAGATGAACTAACAGAACACCAAGCAGTTTATCAGAAAGCTTCTTTACAGTTTTTATCGGAAAATATTTCCTTTTTCACCATTGCCCTCTATGAGATTCTAAATATCACTTTCCAAATTTCAGAAGAACAGTCTTAGTGAACGGCCTCATGAGGGGAAATCTGTGACACTTTGAGATGAATTAACAGAACACAAAGCAGTTTCTCAGAAAGCTTCTTTTCGGATTTTATCTTACTATATTTCCTTTTTCAACATAGCCCTCTATGGTCTTCCAAATATCACTTTGCAAATTACACAAGAACAGTCTTTGTGAAAGACTTCTTGAGGGGAAAGCTGTAACTCTCTGAGATGAATTAACAGAACACAAAGCAGTTTCTCAGAAAGCTTCTTTTCAGTTTTTATCTTAGGATATTTCCTTTTTCAGCATAGCCCTCTATGGGCTTCCAAAAACATTTTGCAAATTCCACAAGAACAGTCTTAGCGAAAGGATTCTGGAGATAAAAGCTGTAAATCTGTAAGATGAATTAAAAGAATTCAAAGCAGTTTCTCAGAAACCTTCTTTTCGTTTTTTATCTTAGGATATTTCCATTTTCACCATAGGGCTATAGGGTTTCCAAATATCACTTTGCAAATTCCAGAAGAAAAGTCTTAGCGAAAGGCTTCTTGCGGGTAAAGCTGTAACTCTGTAAGATGAATTAACAGAACAGAAAACATTTTCTCAGAAACCTACTTTTCAGTTTTTACCTTAGGATATTTCCTTTTTCACCATAGCCCTCTATGGGATTCCAATTATCACTTTGAAAATTCCACATGAACAGTCTTAGCGAAAGTCTTCTTGAGGGGAAAGCTGTAACTCTGTGAGAGGAACTAACTGAACACAAAGGAGTTTCTCAGAAAGCTTCTTTCCAGTTTTTAACTGAGGATATTTCCTTTTTCACCATAGACCTCTATGGGCTTCCAAATATCACTTTGCAAATTCCACAAGAACAGTCTTAGCGAAAGGCTTCTTGAGGTAAAAGAGTAACTGTGAGTTGAATTAACAGAACACAAAGCAGTTTCTCAGAAAGCTTCTTTTCAGTTTTTATCTTGGGATGTTTCCTTTTTCACCATTGCCCTCTATGTGCCTCCAAATATCACTTTGCAATTCCACAAGAACAGTCTTAGTGAACGGCTTCCTGAGGGGAAAGCTGTAGCTCGGTGATATGTACTAACAGAACACACCGCATTTTCTCAGAATGGTTCTTTCCAGTTTTTAACGGAAGATATTTCCTTTTTCACCTTAGCCCTCTATGGGCTTCCAAATATCACTTTGCAAATTTCACAAAACAGTCTTAGTGAACGGTTTCTTGAGGGAAAAGCTGTAGCTCTGTGAGATGAACTAACAGAACACAAAGCACTTTTTCAGACAGCTTCTTTTCGGTAAGTATCTTACGATATTTCCATTTTCACCATAGCCCTCTATGGGCTTCCACATATCACTTTGGAAATTCCTCAAAAACAGTCTTAGCGGAATGCTTCTTGAGGGGAAAGCTGTAACTCTTTGAAATGAATTAACAGAACACAAAGCAGTTTCTCGGAAAGCTTCTTTTCATTTTTTAACTGAAGTTATTTCCATTTTCACCATAACCCTCTAAGGGATTCCAAATATCACTATGCAAATTCCACAAGAACAGTGGAAGCGAAAGACTTCTGGAGGGGAAAACTGGAACTCTGTGAGATGAATTAACAGAACACAAAGCAGTTTCTCAGATATCTTCTTTCCAGTTTTTAACGAAAGATATTTCCTTTTTCACCATAGCCCTCTAGGGACTTCCAAATATCACTTTGCAAATCCCACAAGAACAGTCTTAGCGAAAGCCTTCTTGAGGGGAAAGCTGTAACTCGGTGAGATGCTTTAACAGAACACACGGCAGTTTCTCAAAAAGCTTCTTTCCAGTTTTTTACGGAAGATATTTCCTTTTTCACCATAACCCTCTAGGAGTTTTCTAATATCACTTTGCAAATTTCACAAGAATAGTCTCAGTGAACTGCTTCTTGAAGGGAAAGCTGTAACTCTGTGAGATGAACTAACAGAACACAAAGCAGTTTATCAGAAAGCTTCTTTACAGTTTTTATCGGAAAATATTTCCTTTTTCACCATTGCCCTCTATGAGATTCTAAATATCACTTTCCAAATTTCAGAAGAACAGTCTTAGTGAACGGCCTCATGAGGGGAAATCTGTGACACTTTGAGATGAATTAACAGAACACAAAGCAGTTTCTCAGAAAGCTTCTTTTCGGATTTTATCTTACTATATTTCCTTTTTCAACATAGCCCTCTATGGTCTTCCAAATATCACTTTGCAAATTACACAAGAACAGTCTTTGTGAAAGACTTCTTGAGGGGAAAGCTGTAACTCTCTGAGATGAATTAACAGAACACAAAGCAGTTTCTCAGAAAGCTTCTTTTCAGTTTTTATCTTAGGATATTTCCTTTTTCAGCATAGCCCTCTATGGGCTTCCAAAAACATTTTGCAAATTCCACAAGAACAGTCTTAGCGAAAGGATTCTGGAGATAAAAGCTGTAAATCTGTAAGATGAATTAAAAGAATTCAAAGCAGTTTCCCAGAAACCTTCTTTTCGTTTTTTATCTTAGGATATTTCCATTTTCACCATAGGGCTATAGGGTTTCCAAATATCACTTTGCAAATTCCAGAAGAAAAGTTTTAGTGAAAGGCTTCTTGAGGGTAAAGCTGTAACACTGTAAGATGAATTAACAGAACACAAAACATTTTCTCAGAAACCTACTTTTCAGTTTTTACCTTAGGATATTTCCTTTTTCACCATAGCCCTCTATGGGATTCCAATTATCACTTTGAAAATTCGACATGAACATTCTTAGCGAAAGTCTTCTTGAGGGGAAAGCTGTAACTCTGTGAGAGGAACTAACTGAACACAAAGCAGTTTCTCAGAAAGCTTCTTTCCAGTTTTTAACTGAGGATATTTCCTTTTTCACCATAGACCTCTATGGGCTTCCAAATATCACTTTGCAAATTCCACAAGAACAGTCTTAGCGAAAGGCTTCTTGAGGGGAAAGCTCTATCTCTGTGAGATGAATTTACAGAACACAAAGCATTTTCTCACAAATCTTCTTTCCAGTTTTTAACGGAGGATATTTCCTTTCTCACCATAGTCCTCTATGGGCTTCCAAATATCACATTGCAAATCCCACAAGAACAGTCTTAGCGAAAGGCTTCTTGAGAGGAAAGCTGTAACTCAGTGAGACGTATTAACAGAAGACACGGCATTTTCTCAGAATGCTTCTTTCCAGTTTTTAACGGAAGATATTTCCTTTTTCACCATAGTCCTCTATGGGTTTCCAAATATCACTTTCCAAATTTCACAAAACAGTCTTAATGAACGGCTTCTTGAGGGAAAAGCTGTAGCTCTGTGAGATGAACTAACAGAACACCAAGCAGTTTTTCAGACAGCTTCTCTTCGGTAAGTATCTTAGGATGTTTCCATTTTCACCATAGCCCTCTATGGGCTTCCACATATCACTTTGGAAATTCCTCAAAAACAGTCTTAGCGGAATGCTTCTTGAGGGGAAAGCTGTAATTCTTTGAGATGAATTAACAGAACACAAAGCAGTTTCTCGGAAAGCTTCTTTTCATTTTTTAATTGAAGGTATTTCCATTTTCACCATAGCCCTCTATGGGATTCCAAATATCACTATGCAGATTCCACAAGAACTGTGCAAGCGAAAGACTTCGGGAGGGGAAAACTGTAACGCTGTGAGATGAATTAACAGAACACAAAGCAGTTTCTCAGATATCTTCTTTCCAGTTTTTAACGAAAGATATTTCCTTTTTCACCATAGTCCTCTATGGGCTTCCAAATATCACTTTGCAAATCCCACAAGAACAGTCTTAGCGAAAGCCTTCTTGAGGGGAATGCTGTAACTCGGTGAGATGCTTTAACAGAACACACGGCAGTTTCTCAAAAAGCTTCTTTCCAGTTTTTAATGGAAGATATGTCCTTTTTCACCATAGCCCTCTATGGGCTTCCAAATATCACTTTGCAAATTCCACAAGAACAGTTTTACCGAAAGGCTTCTTGATAAGAAAGCTGTAAATCTGTGAGATGAATTAACAGAACACAAAGCAGTTTCACAGAAAGCTTCATTTCAGTTTTTATCTTTGGATGTTTTCTTTTTCATCATAGCCCTCTATGTGCCTTCAAATATCACTTTGAAAATTCCACAAGGAAAGTCTTAGTGAACGGCTTCTTGAGGGGAAAACTGTAACTCTGTGAGATGAATTAACAGAACACAAAGCAGTTTCTCAGATAGCTTCTTTCCAGTTTCTAACGGAGGATATTTCCTTTTAAGCCATAGCCCTCTATGGGCTTCCAAATATCACTTTGCAAGTTTCACAAGAACAGTCTTAGCGAAACGCTTCCTGAGGGGAATGTTGTAACTCTGTGAGATGAATTAACAGAACACAAAGCAGTTTCTCAAAAAGCTTCTTTTCAGTTTTTTTTTTTTTTTTTTTTTTTTTTTTTTTTTTTTTTTTTTTGAGACGCAGTCTTGCTCTGTCGCCCGGGCTGGAGTGCAGTGGCCGGATCTCAGCTCACTGCAAGCTCCGCCTCCCGGGTTTACGCCATTCTCCTGCCTCAGCCTCCCGAGTAGCGGGGACTACAGGCGCCCGCCACTTCGCCCGGCTAGTTTTTTGTGTTTTTAGTAGAGACGGGGTTTCACCGTGTTAGCCAGGATGGTCTCGATCTCCTGACCTCGTGATCCGCCCATCTCGGCCTCCCAAAGTGCTGGGATTACAGGCTTGAGCCACCGCGCCCGGCCCTTCTTTTCAGTTTTTAACCGAAGATATTTCCTTTTTCAACATAACCCTGTATGGGCTTCCAAATATCACTTTGCAAATTCCACAAGAACAGTCTTAGCGAAAGGCTTTTAGAGGGAAATGTTGTAACTATGTGAGATGAATTAACAGAACACAAAGCAATTTCTCAGAAAGCTTCTTTTCAGTTTTTATCTTACGATATTTCCTTTTTCACCATAGACCTCTATGGGCTTCCAAATCTCACTTTGCAAATTCCACAAGAACAGTCTTAGCGAAAGAATTATTGAGTGGAAAGCTGTAACACTTTGAGGTGAATTAACAGAACAAAAAGGAGTTTCTCAGAAAGCTTCTTTCCGCTTTTTAACAGAAGATATTTCCTTTTTCACCATAGCGCTCTATGGGCTTCCCAATATCATTTTGCAAATCCCACAACAACAGTCTTAGCGAAAGGCTTCTTGAAGGGAAAGCTGTAACTGGGTGAGGTCTATTATCAGAACACATGGCAGTTTCTCAGAAAGCTTCTTTCCAGTTTTTAACTGAAGATATTTCCTTTTTCACCATAGCCCTCTATGGGCTTCCAAATATCACTTTGCAAATTCCACAAGAACAGTCTTCGGGAAAGGCTTCTGGAGGGGAATCCTGTAACTCTGTGAGATGAATTAACAGAACACAAAGCAGTTTCTCATAAAGCTTCTTTCCAGTTTTTAACTGAAGATATTTCCTTTTTCACCATAGCCCTCTAAGGGCCTCCAAATATCACATTGCAAATGCCACAAGAACAGTCTTAGCGAAAGGCTTCTAGAGGGGAAAGCTGTAACTCGGTTAGATGTATTAACAGAACACACGGCAGTATCTCAGAATGCTTCTTTCCAGTTTTTAACGGAAGATATTTCCTTTTTCACCATAGCCCTCTAAGGGCTTCCAAATATCACTTTGCAAATTCCAAAAGAGCAGTCTTAGTGAAAGACTTCTGGAGCGGAAAGCTGTAACTCTCTGAAATGAATTAACAGAACACAGAGCTGTTTCTCAGAAAGCTTCTTTCCAGTTTTCAACCGAAGATATTTTCTTTTTCCCATAGCCCTCTATGGGCTTCCAAATATCACTTAGAAAATTCCACAAGAACAGTCTTAGCGAAAGGCTTCTTGAGGTGAAAGCTGTAACACGGTGAGATGTTTTAACAGAACACACATCAGTTTCTCAGAAAGCTTCTTTCCAATTTTTAACGTAAGTTATTTCCTTTTTCACCATAGCCCTCTACGGGCTTCTAAGATCACTTTGCAAATTCCACAAGAACAGTCTTAGCGAAAGGCTTCTGGGAGCAACGCTGTAATTCTGTGAGATGAACTAACAAAACACGAAGCAGTTTCTCAGGTTTTTAATGGAAGAAATGTCCTTTTTCATCATAGCCCTCAATGGGCTTCCAAATTTCACTTTGCAAATTCCACAAGAACAGTCTTAGCGAAAGGCTTTTTGAGGGCAAAGCTGTAACTCTGGTGACGAATTAACAGAACACAAAGCAGTTTCTCAGAAAGCTTCTTTTCAGTTTTTGTCTTAGGATATTTCCTTTTTCACCGTAGCCCTCTATGGGCTTCCAAATATCACTTTGCATATTCCAAAAGAACAGCCTTAGTGATCGGATTCATGATAGAAAAGCTGTAACTCTGTGAGATTAATTAACGGAACACAAAGCAGTTTCTCAGAAAGGTTCTTTCCAGTTTTTAGCGGAAGATATTTGCTTATTCACCATAGTCCACTATGGGCTTCAAAATATCACTTTGCAAATTCCACAAGAACAGTCTTAGTGAACGGCCTCTTGAGGGGAATTCTGTAACTCTCTGAGATGAATTAACAGAACACAAAGCAGTTTCTCAGAAATCTTCTTTCCAGTTTTTAACGAAAGATATTTCCTTTTTCACCCAAGTCCTCTATGGGATTACAAATATCAGTTTGCAAATTTCACAAGAACAGTCTTAGTGAAGGGCTTCTTGAGGGGAAAGCTGTAACACTGTGAGATGAACTAACACAACACAAAGCAGTTTCTCAGACAGCTTCTTTTCGGTTTTTATCTTAGGATATTTCCATTTTCAAAATAGCCCTCTATGGGCTTCCAAGTATCACTTTGCAAATTCCACAAGAACAGTCTTATAGAAAGGCTTCTTGAGGGGAAAGCTGTAACTCGGTGAGATATATTAACAGAACACACGGCAGTTTCTCAGAAAGCTTCTTTCCAGTTTTTAACGGAAGTTATTTCCCTTTTCACCATAGCCCTCCATGGGCTTCCAAATATCACTTTGCAAATTCCAGAAGAACAGTCTTAGCGAAAGGCTTCTGAAGGGGAAATCTGTAACTCTGTGAGTTGAATTAACAGAACACAAAGCAGTTTCTCACAAATCTTCTTTCCAGTTTTTAACGGAAGTTAGTTCCTTTTTCACCATAGTCCTCTATGGGCTTCCAAATATGACTTTGCAAATTCCACAAGAACAGTCTTAGCGAAAGGCTTCTTGAGGGGGGAAGCTGTAACTCTGTGAGATGAATTAACAGAACACAAAGCAGTCTCTCAGAAAGCTTCTTTCCAGTATTTAACAGAAGACATTTCCTTTTTCACTATAGACCTCTATGGGCTTCCAAATATCACTTTGGATATCCGACAAGAACAGTCTTAGCGAAAGGCTTCTTGAGAGGAAAGCTGTACCTCGGTGATATGTACTAACAGAACACACCGCATTTTCTTAGAATGGTTCGTTCCAGTTTTTAACGGAAGATATTTCCTTTTTCACCTTAGCCCTCTATGGGCTTCCAAATATCACTTTGCAAATTTCACAAAACTGTCTTAGTTAACGGCTCCTTGAGGGGAAAGCTGTAACTCTGTGAGTGAACTAACAAAACACAAAGCAGCTTTCCATACAGCTTCTTTTCGGTTTTTATCTTAGGATATTTCCATTTTCACCATAGCCTACTATGGGTATCGAAATATCACTTTGGAAATTCCACAAAAACAGTCTTAGCGGAAGGATTCTTGAGGCAAAAGCAGTAACTCTTTGAGATGAATTAACAGAACACAAAGCAGTTTCTCAGAAAGCTTCTTTTCAGTTTTTAACTGAAGTTATTTCCTTTTTCACCATAGCCCTCTATGGGCTTCAAAATATCACTTTGTAAATTCCACAACAACAGCCTTAGCGAAAGGCTTCCTGAGGTAAAAGAGTAACTGTGAGTTGAATTAACAGAACACAAAGCAGTTTCTCAGAAAGCTTCTTTTCAGTTTTTATCTTAGGATGTTTCCTTTTTCACCATTGCCCTCTATGTGCCTCCAAATATCACTTTGCAATTCCACAAGAACAGTCTTAGTGAACGGCTTCCTGAGGGGAAAGCTGTAGCTCGGTGATATGTACTAACAGAACACACCGCATTTTCTCAGAATGGTTCTTTCCAGTTTTTAACGGAAGATATTTCCTTTTTCACCTTAGCCCTCTATGGGCTTCCAAATATCACTTTGCAAATTTCACAAAACAGTCTTAGTGAACGGCTTCTTGAGGGAAAAGCTGTAGCTCTGTGAGATGAACTAACAGAACACAAAGCACTTTTTCAGACAGCTTCTTTTCGGTAAGTATCTTACGATATTTCCATTTTCACCATAGCCCTCTATGGGCTTCCACATATCACTTTGGAAATTCCTCAAAAACAGTCTTAGCGGAAGGCTTCTTGAGGGGAAAGCTGTAACTCTTTGAGATGAATTAACAGAACACAAAGCAGTTTCTCGGAAAGCTTCTTTTCATTTTTTAAGTGAAGTTATTTCCATTTTCACCATAGCCCTCTATGGGATTCCAAATATCACTATGCAAATTCCACAAGAACAGTGGAAGCGAAAGACTTCTGGAGGGGAAAACTGTAACTCTGTGAGATGAATTAACAGAACACAAAGCAGTTTCTCAGATATCTTCTTTCCAGTTTTTAACGAAAGATATTTCCTTTTTCACCATAGCCCTCTAGGGACTTCCAAATATCACTTTGCAAATCCCACAAGAACAGTCTTAGCGAAAGCCTTCTTGAGGGGAAAGCTGTAACTCGGTGTGATGCTTTAACAGAACACACGGCAGTTTCTCAAAAAGCTTCTTTCCAGTTTTTAACGGAAGATATTTCCTTTTTCACCATAGCCCTCTAGGAGTTTTCTAATATCACTTTGCAAATTTCACAAGAATAGTCTCAGTGAACTGCTTCTTGAAGGGAAAGCTGTAACTCTGTGAGATGAACTAACAGAACACAAAGCAGTTTATCAGAAAGCTTCTTTACAGTTTTTATCGGAAAATATTTCCTTTTTCACCATTGCCCTCTATGAGATTCTAAATATCACTTTCCAAATTTCAGAAGAACAGTCTTAGTGAACGGCCTCATGAGGGGAAATCTGTGACACTTTGAGATGAATTAACAGAACACAAAGCAGTTTCTCAGAAAGCTTCTTTTCAGATTTTATCTTACTATATTTCCTTTTTCAACATAGCCCTCTATGGTCTTCCAAATATCACTTTGCAAATTACACAAGAACAGTCTTTGTGAAAGACTTCTTGAGGGGAAAGCTGTAACTCTCTGAGATGAATTAACAGAACACAAAGCAGTTTCTCAGAAAGCTTCTTTTCAGTTTTTATCTTAGGATATTTCCTTTTTCAGCATAGCCCTCTATGGGCTTCCAAAAACATTTTGCAAATTCCACAAGAACAGTCTTAGCGAAAGGATTCTGTAGATAAAAGCTGTAAAACTGTAAGATGAATTAAAAGAATTCAAAGCAGTTTCTCAGAAACCTTCTTTTCGTTTTTTATCTTAGGATATTTCCATTTTCACCACAGGGCTATAGGGTTTCCAAATATCACTTTGCAAATTCCAGAAGAAAAGTCTTAGCGAAAGGCTTCTTGAGGGTAAAGCTGTAACTCTGTAAGATGAATTAACAGAACACAAAACATTTTCTCAGAAACCTACTTTTCAGTTTTTACCTTAGGATATTTCCTTTTCACCATAGCCCTCTATGGGATTCCAATTATCACTTTGAAAATTCCACATGAACAGTCTTAGCGATAGTCTTCTTGAGGGGAAAGCTGTAACTCTGTGAGAGGAACTAACTGAACACAAAGGAGTTTCTCAGAAAGCTTCTTTCCAGTTTTTAACTGAGGATATTTCCTTTTTCACCATAGACCTCTATGGGCTTCCAAATATCACTTTGCAAATTCCACAAGAACAGTCTTAGCGAAAGGCTTCTTGAGGTAAAAGAGTAACTGTGAGTTGAATTAACAGAACACAAAGCAGTTTCTCAGAAAGCTTCTTTTCAGTTTTTATCTTAGGATGTTTCCTTTTTCACCATTGCCCTCTATGTGCCTCCAAATATCACTTTGCAATTCCACAAGAACAGTCTTAGTGAACGGCTTCCTGAGGGGAAAGCTGTAGCTCGGTGATATGTACTAACAGAACACACCGCATTTTCTCAGAATGGTTCTTTCCAGTTTTTAACGGAAGATATTTCCTTTTTCACCTTAGCCCTCTATGGACTTCCAAATATCACTTTGCAAATTTCACAAAACAGTCTTAGTGAACGGTTTCTTGAGGGAAAAGCTGTAGCTCTGTGAGATGAACTAACAGAACACAAAGCACTTTTTCAGACAGCTTCTTTTCAGTAAGTATCTTACGATATTTCCATTTTCACCATAGCCCTCTATGGGCTTCCACATATCACTTTGGAAATTCCTCAAAAACAGTCTTAGCGGAAGGCTTCTTGAGGGGAAAGCTGTAACTCTTTGAGATGAATTAACAGAACACAAAGCAGTTTCTCGGAAAGCTTCTTTTCATTTTTTAACTGAAGTTATTTCCATTTTCACCATAGCCCTCTATGGGATTCCAAATATCACTATGCAAATTCCACAAGAACAGTGGAAGCGAAAGACTTCTGGAGGGGAAAACTGGAACTCTGTGAGATGAATTAACAGAACACAAAGCAGTTTCTCAGATATCTTCTTTCCAGTTTTTAACGAAAGATATTTCCTTTTTCACCATAGCCCTCTAGGGACTTCCAAATATCACTTTGCAAATCCCACAAGAACAGTCTTAGCGAAAGCCTTCTTGAGGGGAAAGCTGTAACTCGGTGAGATGCTTTAACAGAACACACGGCAGTTTCTCAAAAAGCTTCTTTCCAGTTTTTAACGGAAGATATTTCCTTTTTCACCATAGCCCTCTAGGAGTTTTCTAATATCACTTTGCAAATTTCACAAGAATAGTCTCTGTGAACTGCTTCTTGAAGGGAAAGCTGTAACTCTGTGAGATGAACTAACAGAACACCAAACAGTTTATCAGAAAGCTTCTTTACAGTTTTTATCGGAAAATATTTCCTTTTTCACCATTGCCCTCTATGAGATTCTAAATATCACTTTCCAAATTTCAGAAGAACAGTCTTAGTGAACGGCCTCATGAGGGGAAATCTGTGACACTTTGAGATGAATTAACAGAACACAAAGCAGTTTCTCAGAAAGCTTCTTTTCGGATTTTATCTTACTATATTTCCTTTTTCAACATAGCCCTCTATGGTCTTCCAAATATCACTTTGCAAATTACACAAGAACAGACTTTGTGAAAGACTTCTTGAGGGGAAAGCTGTAACTCTCTGAGATGAATTAACAGAACACAAAGCAGTTTCTCAGAAAGCTTCTTTTCAGTTTTTATCTTAGGATATTTCCTTTTTCAGCATATCCCTCTATGGGCTTCCAAAAACATTTTGCAAATTCCACAAGAACAGTCTTAGCGAAAGGATTCTGGAGATAAAAGCTGTAAAACTGTAAGATGAATTAAAAGAATTCAAAGCAGTTTCTCAGAAACCTTCTTTTCGTTTTTTATCTTAGGATATTTCCATTTTCACCACAGGGCTATAGGGTTTCCAAATATCACTTTGCAAATTCCAGAAGAAAAGTCTTAGCGAAAGGCTTCTTGAGGGTAAAGCTATAACTCTGTAAGATGAATTAACAGAACACAAAACATTTTCTCAGAAACCTACTTTTCAGTTTTTACCTTAGGATATTTCCTTTTTCACCATAGCCCTCTATGGGATTCCAATTATCACTTTGAAAATTCCACATGAACAGTCTTAGCGAAAGTCTTCTTGAGGGGAAAGCTGTAACTCTGTGAGAGGAACTAACTGAACACAAAGGAGTTTCTCAGAAAGCTTCTTTCCAGTTTTTAACTGAGGATATTTCCTTTTTCACCATAGACCTCTATGGGCTTCCAAATATCACTTTGCAAATTCCACAAGAACAGTCTTAGCGAAAGGCTTCTTGAGGTAAAAGAGTAACTGTGAGTTGAATTAACAGAACACAAAGCAGTTTCTCAGAAAGCTTCTTTTCAGTTTTTATCTTAGGATGTTTCCTTTTTCACCATTGCCCTCTATGTGCCTCCAAATATCACTTTGCAATTCCACAAGAACAGTCTTAGTGAACGGCTTCCTGAGGGGAAAGCTGTAGCTCGGTGATATGTACTAACAGAACACACCGCATTTTCTCAGAATGGTTCTTTCCAGTTTTTAACGGAAGATATTTCCTTTTTCACCTTAGCCCTCTATGGGCTTCCAAATATCACTTTGCAAATTTCACAAAACAGTCTTAGTGAACGGCTTCTTGAGGGAAAATCTGTAGCTCTGTGAGATGAACTAACAGAACACAAAGCAGTTTTTCAGACAGCTTCTTTTCGGTAAGTATCTTACGATATTTCCATTTTCACCATAGCCCTCTATGGGCTTCCACATATCACTTTGGAAATTCCTCAAAAACAGTCTTAGCGGAAGGCTTCTTGAGGGGAAAGCTGTAACTCTTTGAAATGAATTAACAGAACACAAAGCAGTTTCTCGGAAAGCTTCTTTTCATTTTTTAACTGAAGTTATTTCCATTTTCACCATAGCCCTCTATGGGATTCCAAATATCACTATGCAAATTCCACAAGAACAGTGGAAGCGAAAGACTTCTGGAGGGGAAAACTGGAACTCTGTGAGATGAATTAACAGAACACAAAGCAGTTTCTCAGATATCTTCTTTCCAGTTTATAACGAAAGATATTTCCTTTTTCACCATAGCCCTCTAGGGACTTCCAAATATCACTTTGCAAATCCCACAAGAACAGTCTTAGCGAAAGCCTTCTTCAGGGAAAGCTGTAACTCGGTGAGATGCTTTAACAGAACACACGGCAGTTTCTCAAAAAGCTTCTTTCCAGTTTTTTACGGAAGATATTTCCTTTTTCACCATAGCCCTCTAGGAATTTTCTAATATCACTTTGCAAATTTCACAAGAATAGTCTCAGTGAACTGCTTCTTGACGGGAAAGCTGTAACTCTGTGAGATGAACTAACAGAACACAAAGCAGTTTATCAGAAAGCTTCTTTACAGTTTTTATCGGAAAATATTTCCTTTTTCACCATTGCCCTCTATGAGATTCTAAATATCACTTTCCAAATTTCAGAAGAACAGTCTTAGTGAACGGCCTCCTGAGGGGAAATCTGTGACACTTTGAAATGAATTAACAGAACACTAAACAGCTTCTCAGAAAGCTTCTTTTCAGTTTTTATCTTAGGATATTTACTTTTTCTCCATAGCCCTCTAAGGGATTCCAAATATCACTTTGCAAATTCCACAAGAACAGTGTTAGAGAAATATTCTTGAGGGGGAAGCTGTAACTCTGTGAGATGAATCAACAGAACACAAAGCAGTTTCTCAGAATGCTTCTTTTCAGTTTTTATCTTAGGATATTTCCTTTTTCACCATAGCCCACTAAGGGCTTCCAAATATCACTTTGCAAATTCCACAAGAACAGTCTTAACAAAAGGCTTCTTGAGGGGAAAGCTGTAATTCTGTGAGAAGAAACACCAGAACACAAAGCAGTTTCTCAGAAAGCTTCTTTCCAGTTTTTAAGGAAATATATTCACTTTTTCACATTAGCCCTCATTGGGCTTCCAAATATCACTTTCCAAATTCCACAAGAACAGCCTTAGCAAAAAGCTTCTTGAAGGGAAAGCTGTAACTCTGTGAGATAAATTAACAGAACATGAAGCAGTTTCTCAGAAATGTTCTTTACAGTTTTTAACAGAACATATTTCCTTTTTCACCATAGCCCTCTATGGGCTTTCAAATATCACTTTGCCAATTCCACAAGAACAGTCTTAGCGAAAGGCTTCTTGAGGGGAAAGCTGTAACACTGTGAGATGAATTAACAGAACACAAAGCAGTTTCTCAGAAAGCTTCTTTCCAGTTTTTAACGGAAGATATTACCTTTTTCACCATAGGCCTCTGTGGGCTTCGAAATATCACTCTGCAAATTCCACAACAACAGTCTTAGGGAAAGGCTTCATGAGGGGAAAGGTGTAACTCTCTGATATGAATTAACAGAACAAAAGCCGTTTCTCTGAAAGCTTCTTTTCGGTTTTTATCTTAGGATATTTCCTTTTTCACCTTAGCCCTCATTGGGCTTCCAAATATCAAATTTTAAAGTCCATTTGTACAGTCTTAGCGAAAGGCTTCTTCAGATGAAGCTGTAACACTGTGAGATGAATTAACAGAACACGAAGATGTTTCTCAGAAAGCTTCTTTTCAGTTTTTATCTTAGGATATTTCCTTTGTCACCAGAGCCCTCTATGGGCCTCCAAACAACACTTTGCAAATTCCACAAGAACAGTTTTAGCGAAAGGCTTCTGGAGGGCAAAGCTGTAACTCTGTGAGATGTATTAACCCAACACAAAGCAGTCTCTCAAAAAAGCTTCTTTTCAGTTTTTATCTTAAGATATTTCTTTTTTCACAATAGCCCTCTATGGACTTCCAAATATCACTTCGCAAATTCCACAAGAACACTGTTCGTGAAGGGTTTCTTGAGGGGAAAGCTGAAACTCTGTGAGATGAATTAACAGAACACAAAGCAGTTTCTCAGAAAATTTCTTTCCAGATTTTTTCTTAGGATATTTCCTTTTTCACCATAGCCCTCTATGGGCTTCCAAATATCACTTTGCAAATTACACAAGAGCAGTCTTAGGAAAAGGTTTCTTCAGGGGGTAGCTGTAACACAGTGAGAAGAATTAACACAACACAAAGCAGTTTCTCAGACAGCTTCTTTCCAGTTTTTAACAGAAGATATTTCCTTTTTCACAATAGCCCTCTATGGGCTTCCAACTATCACTTTGCAAATTCCACAAGAACAGCCTTAGCGAAAGGCTTTATGAAGGGAAAGCTGTAACTCTGTGAGATGAATTAACAGAACACAAAACAGTTTTTCAGAAGGCTTCTTTCCAGTTTTTAACGCAAGATATTTCCTATTCACCATAGCCCTACATGGGATTCCAAATATCACTTTGCAAATTCCACAAGAACAGTCTTAGCGAAAGGCTTCTTGAGGGAAAAGCTGTAACTCTGTGAGATGAAGTAACAGAACAGAAAGCAGTTTCTCAGAAAGCTTCTTTCCAGATTTTAACGGAAGATATTTCCTTTTTCACCATAGCCCTCTATGGGATTCCCAATATCACTTTTGAAATTCCCCAAGAACAGTCTTATGGAAAGGCTTCTTGTGGGGAAAGCTGTAACTCTGTGAGATGAATTAACAGAACACAAAGCAGTTTCTCAGACAGATTCTTTCCAGTGTTTAAAGGAAGATATTTACTTTTTCACCATAGCCCTCTATGGGCTTCCAAATATCACTTTGCAAATTCCACAAGAACAGACTTACCGAAAGGCGTCTTGAAGGGAAAGGCCCTCTATGGGCTTCCAATGATCACTTTGCAAATTCCTCAAGAACCGTCTTAGCGAAAGGCTTCTTGAGGGGAAAGCTGTAACTCTGTGAGATGAATTAACAGAAGAGAAAGCAGTTTCTCAGAACGATTCTTTCCAGTTTTTAACGGAAGATATTTATTTTTCGCCGTAGCCCTCTCTGGGCTTCCAAATATCACTTTGTAAATTCCACAAGAACCGTCTTAGCGAAAGGCTTCTTGAGGGGAAAGCTGTAACTCTGTGAGATGAATTTACAGACACGAAGCAGTTTCTCAGAAATCTTCTTTTCAGTTTTAACCTTAGGATATTTCCTTTTTCACCATAGCCATCTAAGGGCTTCCAAATATCACTCTGCAAATACCACAAGAACAGTCTTAGCGAAAGGCTTCTTGAGGGGAGATCTGTAACTCTGCGAGAAGAATTAACAGAACAAAAAGCAGTTTCTCAGAAATTTCTTTCCAGTTTTTAATGGAAGATATTTCCTTTTTCACCATAGCCCTGTATGGACTTCCAAATATCACTTTGCAAATTTCACAAGAACAGTCTTAGCAAAAGACAACTTGAGGGGAATGCTGTAACTATGTGAGATGAATAAACAGAATATAAACTGTTTCTCAGAACGCTTCTTTTCAGTTTTTAATATAAAATATTTCCTTGTTCACCATAGCCCTCTATGGAATTCCAAATATCACTTTACACATTCCACAACAACAGTCTTAGCGAAAGTCTTCTTGAGGGGAGAGCTGTATCACTTTGAAATGAATTAACAGAACACTGAACAGCTTGTCAGAAAGCTTCTTTTCAGTTTTTATCTTAGGATATTTCCTTTTTCTCCATAGCCCTCTAAGGGATTCCAAATATCACTTTGCAAATTCCACAAGAACAGACTTAGAGAAAGATTCTTGAGGGGGAAGCTGTAACTCTGTGAGATGAATCAACAGAACACAAAGCAGTTTCTCAGAATGCTTCTTTTCAGTTTTTATCTTAGGATATTTCCTTTTTCACCATAGACCACTAAGGGCTTCCAAATATCATTTTGCAAATTCCAGAAGAGCAGTCTTAACAAAAGGCTTCTTGAGGGGAAAGCTGTAATTCTGTGAGAAGAATCACCAGAACACAAAGCAGTTTCTCAGAAAGCTTCTTTCCAGTTTTTAAGGGAAGATATTCACTTTTTCACATTAGCCCTCATTGGGCTTCCAAATATCACTTTCCAAATTCCACAAGAACAGCCTTAGCAAAAAGCTTCTTGAAGGGAAAGCTGTAACTCTGTGAGATAAATTAACAGAACACGAAGCAGTATCTCAGAAAACTTCTTTACAGTTTTTAACAGAACATATTCCCTTTTTCACCATAGCCCTCTATGGGCTTTCAAATACCACTTTCCAAATTCCACAAGAACAGTCTTAGCTAAAGGCTTCTTGAGGGGAATGCTGTAACTCTGTGAGATAAATTAACAGAACACAAAGCAGTTTCTCAGAAAGCTTCTTTCCAGTTTTTAACGGAAGATATTTCATTTTTCACCATAGCCCTCTAAGGGCATCCAAATATCAGTTTCCATATTCCACAAGAACAGTCTTAGCGAAAGGCTTCTTGAGGGGAAAGCAGTAACTCTCTGAGGTGAATTAAGAGAACACAAAGCAGTTTGTCCGAAAGCTTCTTTACAGTTTTAACTGAAGATATTTCCTTTTTCACCATAGCCCTCTATGGTCTTCCAAATAACACTTTCGAAATTCCACAAGAACAGCCTTAGCGAAAGACTTCTTGAAGGGAAAGCTGTAACTCTGTGAGATGAATTAACAGAACACAAAGCAGTTTCTCAGAACGCTTCTTTCCAGTTTTTAATGGAAGATATTTAATTTCTCACCATATCCCTCTATGGCCTTCCAAATATCACTTTCCATATTCCACAAGAACAGTCTTAACGAAAGGCTTCTTGAGGGGAAAGCTGTAACACTGTGAGATGAATTAACAGAACACAAAACAGTTGCTCAGAAAGCTTCTTTCCAGTTTTTAACGGAAGATATTTCCTTTTTCACTGTAGCCCTCTGTGGGCTTTAAAATATCACCTTGCAAATTCCACAAGAACAGTCGTAGCGAAAGGCTTCTTGAGGGGAAAGCTGTAACTCTGTGAGATGAATTAACAGAACAGAAAGCAGTTTCTCAGAAAGCTTCTTTCCAGTTTTTAACTGAAGATATTTCCTTTTTCACCATAGCCCTCTATTGGCTTCCAAATATCACTTTGCCAATTCCACAAGAAGAGCCTTTGCGAAAGGCTTCTTGAAGGGAAAGCTGTAACACTGTGAGATGAATTAACAAATCACAAAGCAGTTTCTCAGAATGCTTCCTTTCATTTTTTATCTTAGGATATTTCCTTTTTCACTATAGCCTGCTGTGAGCTTCCAAATATCACTTTGCAAATTCCACAAAAACAGTCTTAGCAAAAGGCTTCTTGAGGGGAAAGCTGTAACGCTGTGAGAAGAATTAACAGAACACGAAGCAGGTTCTCAGAAAGCTTCTTTCCAGTTTATCGCGTAAGATTCTTCCTTTTTCGCACAGCTCTCTATGGGCTTACAAATATCACTTTCCAGATTCCACAAGACAGCCTTAGCGAAAGTCTTCTTGAAGGGAAAACTGTAATTCTGTGAGATGAATTAAGAGAAGACAAAGAAGTTTCTGAGAAAACTTCTTTCCAGTTTTTAACTGAAGATATTTCCTTTTTCACCTTACCCTCTATGGGCTTCCAAATATCACTTTCAAATT
Source organism: Chlorocebus sabaeus (assembly GCF_047675955.1). Lineage (NCBI taxonomy): Eukaryota > Metazoa > Chordata > Mammalia > Primates > Cercopithecidae > Chlorocebus > Chlorocebus sabaeus. The sequence goes on from NW_027327463.1 coordinate 461,271, forward strand.
TCACAAGAACAGCCGTAGCGAAAGGTTTCTTGAAGGGAAAACTGTAACTCTGTGAGATGAATTAACAGAACACAAAGCAGTTTCACAGAAAGCTTCTTTCCAGTTTTTAACGGAAAATATTTCCTTTTTCACCATAGCCCTCTAAGGGCTTCCAAATATCACTTTGCAAATTCCATAAGAACAGTCTAAGCGAAAGGCTTATTGAGGGAAAAGATGTAACTCTTTGAGATGAATTAACAGAACACAAAGCAGTATCTCAGAAAGCTTACTTTCAGATTTTAACTGAAGATATTTCCTTTTTCACCATAGCCCTCTAGGGATTCCAAATATCACTTTGCAAATTCCACAACAACAACTTTAGCGAAAGGCTTCTTAAGGGGAAAGCTGTAATTCTGTGAGTTGAATTAACAGAACACAAATCAGTTTCTCAGAAAACATCTTTTCAGTTTTTTTCTTAGGCTATTTCCTTTTTCACCAAAGCCCTCCAGGAGCTTCCAAATATCACTTTGCAAATTCCACAAGAAAAGTCTCAGTGAACGGCTTCCTCAGGGGAATGCTAAACTCTGTGAGATGAATTAACAGAACACAAAGCAGTTTTTCAGAAAGCTTCTTTTCAGTATTTATCTTAGGATATTTCCTTTTTCATCATAGCCCTCTAGGGGCTTCCAATTTCACTTTGCAAATTCCACAAGAACAGTCTTAGCGAAAGGCTTCTTGAGGGGAAAGCTCTAACACTGTGAGATGAATTTACAGAACACAAAGCAGTTTCTCAGAAATCTTCTTTCCAGTTTTTAACGCAAGATATTTCCTTTTTTACCTTAGCCCTCTATGGGCTTCCAAATATCACTTTGCAAATTTCACAAGAACAGTCTTAGTGAACGGATTATTGAGGGGAAGGCTGTAATTCTGTGAGGTGATCTAACAAAACACACAGCATTTTCACAGAAAGCTTCTTTTCAGTTTTTATCTTAGGCTATTTCCATTTTCACCATAGCCCTCTATGGGCTTCCAAATATCACTTTGCAAATCCCACAAGAACAGTCTTAGCGAAAGGTTTCTTGAGCGCAAAGCTGTAACGCGGTGAGATGTCTTACACGAACACACGGCAGTTTCTCAGAAAGCATCTTTCAAGTTTTTAACGGTAGATATTTACTTTTTCACCGTAGCCCTCTATGGGCCTCCAAATATCACTTTGCAAATTTCACAAGAACAGTCTTAGCGAAAAGCTTGTTGAGGGGAAAGCTGTAAGTCAGTGAGATGTATTAACACAACACACGGTAATTTCTCAGAATGCTTCTTTCCAGTTTTTAACGGAAGATATTTTGTTTTTCACCATAGCCCTCTATGGGCTTCCAAATGTCACATTGCAAATTTCACAAGAACAGCCTTACTGAACAGATTCTTGAGGGTAAAGCTGTAACTCAGTGAGATGAACTAACAGAACACAAAGCAGTTTCTCAGAAAGCTTCTTTTGGGTTTTTATCTTAGGATATTTCCATTTTCACCATAGCCTTCTACGGGCTTACAAATATCACTTTGCAAATTCCACAAGAACAGTCTTAGCGGAAGGCTTGTGGAGGAGAAAGCTCTATCTCTGTGAGATGAATTAACAGAACACAAAGCAGTTTCTAAGAAATCTTCTTTCCAGTTTTTAACGGAAGATATTTCCTTTTACACCATAGGCCCTAGGGGCTTCAAAATATCACTTTGCAAATTCCACAAGAACAGTCATAGCGAAGGGCTTCTTTAGGAGGGAGCTGTAACTCTCAGAGATGAATTAACAGAACACAAAGCAGTTTCTCAGAAAGCCTCTTTCCAGGTTTTAACTGAAGATATTTCCTTTTTCACCATAGACCTCTATGGGCTTCCAAATCTCACTTTGCAAATCCCACAGGAACAGTCTTAGCGAAAGGCTTCTGGAAGGGAAAGCTGTAACCATGTGAGATGAAATAACAGAACACAAAGGAGTTTCTCAGAAAGATTCTTTCCAGTTTTAAACGGAAGATATTTCCTTTTTCACCATAGCGCTCTATGGGTTTCCAAATATCAGTTTGCAAATTCCACAAGAACAGTCTTAGGGAAAGGCTTCTGGAGGAGAAAGCTGTAACGCTGTGAGATGAATTTCAGAACACAAAGCAGTATCTCAGAAACCTTCTTTCCAGTTTTTAACTGAAGATATTTCCTTATTCACCATAGTCCCCTATGGGCTTCCAAATATCTATCTGCAAATCCCACAAGAACAGTCTTAGCGAAAGGCTTCTTGAGGGGAAAGCTGTAACTCGGTGAGGTGTATTAACAGAACACACGGCAGTTTCTCAGAAAGTTTCTTTCCACTTTTTTTTTTTTTTTTTTGAGATGGAGTCTCGCTCTGTCGCCCAGGCTGGAGTGCAGTGGCCGGATCTCAGCTCACTGCAAGCTCCGCCTCCCGGGTTCATGCCATTCTCCTGCCTCAGCCTCCCGAGTAACTGGGACTACAGGCGCCCGCCACCTCGCCCGGCTAGTTTTTTTGTAGTTTTAGTAGAGACGGGGTTTCACCGTGTTAGCCAGGATGGTCTCGATCTTCTGACCTCGTGATCCGCCCGTCTCGGCCTCCCAAAGTGCTGGGATTACAGGCTTGAGCCACCGCGCCCGGCCTTTCTTTCCACTTTTTAACGGAAGATATTTCCTTTTTCACCATAGCCCTGTAGGGGCTTCCAAATATCACTTTGAAAATTCCAATAGAACAGTCTTAGCGAAAGGCTTCTTGAGGGGAAAGCTGTAATTTGGTGAGAAGTATTCTCAGAACACACGGCAGTTTCTGATAAAGTCTCTTTCCAGTTTTTAACGGAAGATATTTCCTTTTTCACCAAAGCCCTCTATGGGCTTCCAAATATCACTATGCAAATTTCACAAGAACAGTCTTAGTGAACGGCTTCTTGAGGGGAAAGCTGTAACTCTGTGAGACGAACTAACAGATCACAAAGCAGTTTCTCAGAGAGCTTCTTTTCGGTTTTTAATGGAAGATATTTCCTTTTTCACCATAGCCCTCTACGGGCTTCCAATTATCACATTGCAAATTCCACAAGAACAGTCTTAGCGAAAGACTTCTTCAGGGAAACTGTAACTCTTTCAGATGACTTAACAGAACACAAAGCAGTTTCTCAGAAAGATTCTTTCCAGTTTTAACTGAAGATATTTCCTTTTTCACCATAGCCCTCAATGGGCTTCCAAATATCAGTTTGCAAATATCACAAGAACAGTCTTAGCGAAAGGCTTCTTGAGGGGAATCCTGTAAGTCGGTGAGATGTATTAACACACCACACGGTAATTTCTCAGAATGCTTCTTTCCAGTTTTTAACGGAAGATATTTCCTATTTCACCATAGTCCTCTATGGGCTTCCAAATATCTTTTTGCAATATTCACAAGAACAGTCTTAGTGAACGGATTCTTGAGGGGAAAGGTGTAACTCTATGAGATGAACTAACAAAACACAAAGCAGTTTCTCACAAAGCTTCTTTTTGGTTTTTATCTTAGGATATTTCCATTTTCACCACAGCCCTCTATGGGCTTCCAAATATCACTTCACAATTTCCACAAGAACAGTCTTAGCGAAAGTCTTCTTGACGGAAAAGCTGTAACTCTGTGAGATGAATTAACAGAACACAAAACAGTTTCTCAGAAATCTTCTTTCCAGTTTTTAACGGAAGATATTTCCTTTTACACCGTAGCCCCATATGGGCTTCAAAATATCACTTTGCAAATTCCACAAGAACAGTGTTAGCGAAGGGCTTCTTGAGGAGACAGCTATAACTCTCCGAGATGAATTAACAGAACACTAAGCAGTTTCTCAGAAAGCCTCTTTCCAGTTTTTAACTGAAGATATTTCCTTTTTCACCATAGCCCTCTATGGGCTTCCAAATATCACTTCGCAAATCCCACAAGAACAGTCTTAGCAAAAGGCTTCTGGAAGGGAAAGCTGTAACACTGTAAGATGAATTAGCAGAACACAAATCAGTTTCTCAGAAAGCTTCTTTCAAGTTTTTAACGGAAGATATTTCCTTTTTCACCGTAGCCCTCTATGGGCTTCCAAATATCTCTTTGCAAATCCCACAAGAACAGTCCCAGTGAAAGGCTTCTTGAGGAGAAAGCTGTAACTCGGTGAGATGTATTACACGAACACACGGCAGTTTCTCAGAAAGCTCCTTTCCAGTTTTTAACGGAAGATATTTCCTTTTTCACCATAGCGCTCTATGGGCTTCCAAATATCACTTTGAAAATTCCACAAGAACAGCCTTAGGGAACGGCTTATGGAGGGGAAAGCTGTAACTCTGTGAGATGAATTAACAGAACACAAAGCAGTATCTCAGAAACCTTCTTTCCAGTTTTTAACTGAAGATATTTCCTTATTCACCATAGCCCTCTATGGGTTTCCAAATATCTCTCTGCAAATCCCACAAGAACAGTCTTAGCGAAACGCTTCTTGAGGGGAGAGCTGAAACTCGGTGAGGTGTTTTAACAGAACACACAGCAGTTTCTCAGAAAGCTTCTTTCCACTTTTTAACGGAAGATATTTCCTTTTTCACCATAGCCCTCTAGGGGCTTCCAAATATCAATTTGAAAATTCCACTAGAACAGTCTTAGCGAAAGGCTTCTTGAGGGGAAAGCTGTAATTTGGTGAGATGTATTAACAGATCACACGGCAGTATCTCAGAGAGCTTCTTTCCAGTTTTTAACTGAAGATATTTCCTTTTTCTCCGTAGCCCAACATTGGTTTGCAAATATCACTTTGCAAATTTCACAAGAATAGTCTTAGTGAACGGCTTCTTGAGGGGATAGCTGTAACACTGTGAGATGAACTAACAGAACACAAAGCACTTTCTCAGAAAGCTTCTTTACGGTTTTTAATGGAAGATATGGCGTTTTTCACCATTGCCCACTATGGGCTTCCAAATTTCACTTTGCAAATTCAAAAAGAAAAGTCTTAGTGAAAGGCTTCTTCAGGGTAAAGCTGTTACTCTGTGAGATGAATTAGCAGAACACAAAGCAGTTTCACAGAAAGTTTCTTTCCGGTTTTTAACTGAAGATATTTCATTTTTCCCCATAGCCCCCTATGTTCTTCTAAATATCACTTTGCAAATTTCACAAGAAGAGTCTTAGCGAAAGGCTTCTTGAGGAAAAAGCTGTAACTCTGTGAGATGAATTAACAGAATACTAAGCAGTTTCTCAGAAAGGTTCTTTTCAGTTTTTATCTTAGGCAATTTCCTTTTTCACCATAGCCGTCTATGGGCTTCCAAATATCACTTTGCAAATTAAACAAGAACAGTCTTAGCGAAGGGCTTCTGGAGGGGAAAGCTGTAACTCTGTGAGACGACTTAACAGGACACAAAGCAGTTTCTCAGAAATCTTCTTTCCAGTTTTTAACGGAAGATATTTCCTTTTTCACCATAGTCCTCTATGGGCTTCCAAATATCACTTTGCAAATTCCACAAGAATAGTCTTAGTGAACGGCTTCTTGAGGGGAAAGCTGTAACTCTGTGAGATGAATTAACAGAACACAAATCAGTTTCTCAGAAAGCTTCTTTTCGGATTAACGGAAGATATTGCTTTTTCACCGTACCCCTCTATGGGCTTCAAATTTCACTTTGCAAAATCCACAAGAACATTCTTAGCTAAAGGCTTCTTGAGGGTAAAGCTGTTACTCTGTAAGATGAATTAACAGAACACTAAGCAGTTTCTGTGAAAGCTTCTTTTCAGTTTTTATCTTAGGATATTTCCTTTCTCACCGTAGCCCTCTATAGGCTTCCAAATATCACTTTGCAAATTTCACAAGAACAGTCTTAGCGAAAGGCTTCTTGAGGGGAAAGCTGTAATTCTGTGACATGAATTAACAGAACACAAAGCAGTTTCTCAGAAAGCTTCCTTCCTGATTTTAACTGAAGATATTTCGTTTTTCAGCATAGCCCTCTATGGGCTTACAAATGTCTCTTTGCAAATTTCACAATAACAGACTTAGTGAAAGGCTTCTTGAGGGAAAAGCTGTAACCCTGTGAGATGAATTAACAGAACACAAAGCAGTTTCTCAGAGAGCTTCTTTCCAGTTTTTCACTGAAGATATTTTCTTTTTAACCATAGCCCTCTATGGGCTTCCAAATATCACTTTGCAAATCCCATAAGAACAGTCTAAGCCAAAGACTTCTTTTGGGGAAAGCTGTAACTTGGTGAGATGTATTAACAGAACACACGGCAGTTTCTCAGAAAGCTTCTTTCCAGATTTTAACGGAAGATATTTCCTTTTACACCATAGCCCTCTAACGGCATCCAAAGATCACTTTTCAAATTTCACAAGAACAGTCTTAGTGAACGACTTCTTGAAGGGAAAGCTGTAACTCTGTGAGATGAACTAAAAGAACACTAAGAACTTTTCAGAAAGCTTCTTTTCGGTTTTCATCTTAGGATATTTCCATTTTCACCTTAGCCATCTATGGGCTTCCAAATATCACTTTGCAACTTCCACAAGAACAGTCTTAGCGAAAGGCTTCTTGAGGGGAAAGCTGTAACTCTTTGAGATGAATTTACAGAACACAAATCAGTTTCTCAGAAAGCTTCTCTCCAGTTTTTAACTGAAGATATTTCCTTTTTCACCATAACCCTGCATGGGCTTCCAAATATCACTTTGCAAATTCCACAACAACTGCCTTAGCGTAAGGCTTCTTGAGGGAAAAGTTGTAATTCTGTGAGATGAATAAACAGAACACAAAGTAGTTTCTCAGAAAGCTTCTTTCCATTTTTTAACGGAAGGGATTTTTGAGAAGAAAGCTGTAACTCTGTCAGATGAATTAACAGAACACAAAGCATTTTCCGAGAAATCTTCTTTACAGTTTTTTTCTTAGGTAATTTGCTTTTTCACCATAGCCCTCTATGGGCTTCCAAATATCACTTTGCAATTTCCAGAAGAACAGTCTTTGTGGAGGGCTTCTGGAGGGGAAGGTTTTAGCTCTGTGACATGAATTAAGAGAACACAAAGCGAAAGGCTTCTTGAGGGGGAAGCTGTAATTCTGTGAGATGAATTAACAGAACAGAAAGCAGTTTCTCAGAAAGCTTCTTTCCAGTTTTTAACGGAAGACCTTTCCTTTTTCACGATAGCCCTCTATGGGTTTCCAAATATCACTTTGCAAATTTCACAAGAACAGTCTTACTGAACGGCTTCTTGAGGAGAAAGCTGAAACTCTGTGAGATGAACTAACAGAACACAAAGCAGTTTCTCAGAGAGCTTCTTTTCGGTTTTTAGCGAAAGATATTTACTTTTTCACCATAGCCCTCTATGGGCTTCCAAATATCACTTTTCAAATTCCACAAGAACTGTCTTAAGGAAGGGCTTTTGGAGGGGAAAGCTGTAACTCTGTGAGATAAATTAACAGAACAGAAAGCAGTTTCTCAGAAAGCTTCTTTCCAGTTTTTAACTGAAGATATTTCCTTTTTAACCATAGCCCTCTAGGGTTTCCCAATATCACTTTGCAAATTCCACAAGAATAGTCTTAGGGAAAGGATTCTGGAGCTGAATGCTGTAACTCTGTGAGACGAATTAACAGAACACAACACAGTTTCTCAGAAACGTTCTTTCCAATTTTTAACTGAAGAAATTTTCTTTTGCACCATAGCACTCTATGGGATTCCAAATATCACTTTGCAAATCGCAAAAGAACAGTCTTAGCGAAAGGCTTCTTCAGGGGAAAGCTGTAAATCTGTGAAATGAATTAACAGAACACAAGGCAGTTTCTCAGAAAGCTTCCTTTCAGTTTTTATCTGAGGTAATTTCCTTTTTCACCGTAGCCCTTTAAGGGCCTCCAAATCTCACTTTGCAAATTCCACAAGAAGTGTCTTGGTGGAGGGCTTCTGGAGGGAAAAGTTGTAACTCAGTGAGGTGAATTAACAGAACACAAAGCAGTTTCTCAGAAATCTTCTTTTCAGTTTTTAACGGAAGATATTTCCGTTTTCACCACAGCCCTCTATGGGCCTCCAAATATCACTTTGCAAATTCCACAAGAACAGTCTTAGCGAAAGGCTTCTTGAGGAGAAAGCTGTAATTCTGTGAGATGAATTAACAGAACACAAAGCAGCTTCTTAGAAAGCTTCTTTCCAGTTTTTAACTTAAGAAATTTCCTTTTTCAGCATAGCCCTATAGGGTCATCCAAATACCACTTTGCAAATCCCACAAAAACACTCTTAGCGAAAGACTTCTTGAGGGGAAGGCTGTAATTCTGTGAGATGAATTAACAGAACAGAAAGCAGTTTCTCAGAATGTTTCTATCCACAGTTTAACTGAAGATATTTCCTTTTTCACCGTAGCCCTCTATGGGCTTCCAAATATCACTTTGCAAATCCCACAAGAGCAGTCTTAGCGAAAGGCTTCTTGAGGGGAAAGCTGTAACTCCGTGAGGTGTATTAACAGAACACATGGCAGTTTCTCAGAAAGCTTCTTTCCAGTTTTTAACGGAAGACTTTGTCTTTTTCACCGTAGCCTCCTATGGGTTTCCAAATATCACTTTGCAAATTTCACAAGAGCTGTCTTAGTGAACGAATTCTTGAGAGGAAAGCTCTAACTCTGTGAGATGAATTACGAGAACCTAAAGCCATTTCTCAGAAAGCTTCTTTTCAATTTTTATCTTAGGATGTTTCCTTTTTCACCATAGGCCTCTATGGGCTTCCAAATATCACATTGCAAATTCCACAAGAACAGTCTTAGTGAAAGGCTTCTTGAGGGGAAAGGTGTAACTCGGTGAGATGTATTACACCAACACACGGCAGTTTCTCAGAAAGCTTCTTTTCAGTTTTTAACTAAAGATATTTCCTTTTTCACCATAGCCCTCTATGGGCTTCCAAATATCACTTTGCAAGTTCCCCTAGAACAGCCTTAGTGAACGGCTTGTTGAGGGGAAAGCTGTAACTCGATGGATGTATTAACAGAACACACGACAGTTCTTCAGAAAGCTTCTTTCCCGTTTTTACCGGAAGATATTTCCCTTTTCACTGTAGCCCTCTATGGGTTTGCAAATATCAATTTGCAAATTTCACAAGAATAGTCTTAGTGGGGCACCTTGAGGGCAAAACTGAAACTCTGTAACATGAACTAACAGAACACCAAGCAGTTTTGCAGAAAGATTCTTTTCGATTTTATCTTAGGATATTTCCATTTTCAACATAGCCCTCTATGGGCATCGAAATATCACTCTGCAAATTCCACAACAACAGCCTTAGCGAAAGGCTTCTTGAGGGGAAAGCTGTAACTTTGTGAGATGAATTAACAGAACACAAATCACTTTCTCAGAAGACTTCTTTCCAGTTTTTAACGGAAGATATTTCCTTTTTCACCATAGCCCTCTATGGGCTTCCAAATATCACCTTGCAAATTCCACAAGAACAGTCTTAGCCAAAGTCTTCTGGAGGGGAAAGCTGTAACTCTGTTAGATGAATTAACAGAACACAAAGCAGGTTTTCAGAAAGCTTCTTTTCAGTTTTTAACTGAAGTAATTTCCTTTTTCACCGTAGACCTCTATAAGCTTCCAAATATCACTTTGAAATCCCAAAAGAACAGTCTTAGCGAAAGGCTTCATTAAGGGAAAGGTGTATCTCGGTGAGGTGTATTAACAGAACACACGACATTTTCTCAGAAAGCTTCTTTCCCGTTTTTAACGGAAGATTTTTTTTTATCACCATAGCCCCCTACCGGATTCCAAATATCACTTTGCAAATTCCACAAGAGCAGTCTTAGCGAAAGGCTTCTGCAGGGGAAAGCTATAACTCTGTGAGATGAACTAAGAGAACACAAAACAGTTTCTCAGAAAGCTCCTTTACGGTTTTTAACTGAAGATATTTCCTTTTCCACCATAGCCCTCTATGGGATTCCAAATTTCATTTTTCAAATTCAACAAGAACAGTCTTATTGAACGGCTTCTTGAGGGGAAAGCTGTAACTCTGTGAGATGAATTAACAGAACACAAAGCAGTTTCTCAGAAAGCTTCTCTTCGGTTTTTATCTTAGGATATTTCCATTTTCACCATAGCCCTCTATGGGCTTCCAAATATCATTTTGTAAATTCCGCAAGAACAGTGTTATCGAAAGTCTTCTGTAGAGGAAAGCTGTATCTCTTTGAGATATGTTAACAGAACACCCGGCAGTTTCTCAGAAAGCTTCTTTCAAGTTTTTAACGGAAGATATTTCCTTTTTCACCATAGCCATCTATGGGGTTGAAAACATTAATATGCTAATTTCACAAGAATAGTCTTAGTGAACGGCTTCTTGAAGGAAAGCTGAAACTCTGTGAGATTAACTAACAGAACACAAAGCAGTTTTTGAGAAAGATTGTTTTCGGTTTTTAACCGAAGATATTTCCTTTTTCTTTTTTTTTTTTTTTTAATTTTTTTTTTTTTTTGAGACGGAGTATCGCTCTGTCGCCCAGGCTGGAGTGCAGTGGCGCAATCTCGGCTCACTGCAAGCTCCGCCTCCCGGGTTCACGCCATTCTCCTACCTCAGCCTCCCGAGTAGCTGGGACTACAGGCGCCCGCCACTGCCCACGGCTAATTTTTTTCTATGTTTTAGTAGAGACGGGGTTTCACCATGGTCTCGATCTCCTCACCTTGTGATCCGCCCGCCTCGGCCTCCCAAAGTGCTGGGATTACAGGCGTGAGCCACCGCGCCCGGCCTTTTTCACCATAGCGCTCTATGGGCTTCCAAATATCATTTTGCAAATTCCAAAGAACAGTCTAAGCGAAAGGCTTCTTGAGGGAAAGCTGTAACTCTGTGAGATGAATTAACAGAACACAAAGCAGTTTCTCAGAAATCTTCTTTCCAGTTTTTAACGGAAGATATTTCCTTTTTCACCATAGCCTTCAATGGGCTTCTAAATATCACCTTGCAAATTACACAAGAACAGACTTAACGAAAGTCTTCTTGATGTTACAGGTGTAACTCGGTGAGATGAATTAACAGAACACAAAGAAGTGTCACGGAAAGCTTCTTTCCAGTTTTCAACTGAGGATATTTCCTTTTCCAGCATAGCCCTCTACGGGCTTCCAAATATCACCTTGCAAATTCCACAAGAACAGTCTTAGCGATTCGCTTCTAGAGGGAAAAGCTGTAACTCTGTGAGATGAATTAGCAGAACACAAAGCAGTTTCTCAGAAAGCTTCTTTTCAGTTTTTATCTTAGAATATTTCCTTTTTCAAGATAGCTTTTTATGGGCTTCCAAATATCAATTTGCAAATTCCACAAGAACAGTCTTAGTGAATGGCTTCTGGAGGTGAAAGCTGTAACTCTGTGAGATGAATTAACAGAATACAAAGCAGTTACTCAGAAAGCTTCTTTCCAGTTTTCAACTGAGGATATTTCCTTTTCCAGCATAGCCCTCTACGGGCTTCCAAATATCACCTTGCAAATTCCACAAGAATAGTCTTAGCGATTCGCTTCTAGAGGGAAAAGCTGTAACTCTGTGAGATGAATTAGCAGAACACAAAGCAGTTTCTCAGAAAGCTTCTTTTCAGTTTTTATCTTAGAATATTTCCTTTTTCAAGATAGCTTTTTATGGGTTTCCAAATATCAATTTGCAAATTCCACAAGAACAGTCTTAGTGAATGGCTTCTGGAGGTGAAAGCTGTAACTCTGTGAGATGAATTAACAGAATACAAAGCAGTTTCTCAGAAAGCTTCTTTCCAGTTTTCACCTGAAGATATTTCCTTTTTCACCACAGCCCTCTATGGGCTTCCAAATATCACTTTGCAAATCCCACAAGAACAGACTTAGCGAAAGTCTTCTTGTGGGAAAAGCTGTAACTCGGTGAGATGCATTAACAGAACACAAGGCAGTATCTCAGAAAGCTTCTTTCCAGTTTTTAACATAGGTTATTTCCTTTTTCACCATAGCCCTCTATGGGCTTCCAAATATCACTTTTGAAATTTCACAAGAACAGTCTTAGTGAACGGCCTCTTGAGCGGAAAGCTGAAACTCTGTGAGATGAACCAACAGAACACAATGCAGTTTCTCAGTAATCTTCTTTTCTGTTTTTAACGGAAGATATTTCCTTTTTCACCATAGCCGTCTAGGGTCTTCCAAATATCACTTTGCGAATTCCACAAGAACAGATTTAGCAAAAGGCTTCTTGAGGGAAAGCTGTAACTCTGTGAGATGAATTAACAGAATACAAAGCAGTTTCTCAGAAAGCTTCTTTCCAGTTTTTAACTGAAGATATTTCTTTTTTCACCGTAGACTTCTATGGACTTCCAAATATCACTTTGCAAATTGCACAAGAAGAGTCTTAGCGAAAGGCTTCTTGACGGAAAGCTGTAACTCTGTGAGATGAATTAACAGAACACAAAGCAGTTTGTCAGAAATCTTCTTTCCAGTTTTTAACGGAAGATATTTCCTTTTTCAGCATAGCCCTCTATGGGCTTCCAAATATCACTTTGCAAATTCCACAAGAACAGTCTTAGCGAAAGACTTTTTGAAGCGAAAACTGTAACTCTGTGAGACGAATTAACAGAACACAAACAATTTCTCAGAAAGCTTCTTTCCCGATTTTAACTGAAGATATTTCCTTTTTCACCATAGCCCTCTATGGGCTTCCGAATATCACTTTGCAAATTTCACAAGAACAGTCTTAGCGAAAGGCTTCTTGAGGGGAAAGGGGTAACTCGTTCAGATGTATTAACAGAACACACGGAAATTTCTCAGAATGCTTCTTTCCAGTTTTTTACAAAAGATATTTGCTTTTTCACTATAGCCCACTATGGGCTTCCCAACATCACTTTTCAAATTTCACAAGAACAGTCTCAGCGAAAGGCTTCTTGAGGGGAAAGGTGTAACTCTGTGAGTTGCTTAACAGGACACAAAGCAGATTCTCCTAAAGCTTCTTTTCAGTTTTTAACTTAGAATATTTCTTTTTTCACCATAGCCCTCTATGGGCTTCCAAATATCACTTTGCAAATTCCACAAGAAAAGTCTTAATGAAAAGCTTCTTGAGGGGAAGCTGTAAGTCTCTGAGATGAATTAATAGAACACAAAGCAGTTTCTCAGAAAGCTTCTTTCCAGTTTTTAACCGAAGATATTTCCTTTTTCACCCTAGCCCTCTATGGGCTTCCAAATATGACTTTAAATATCCCACAAGAACATTCTTAGCGAAGGCTTCTCCTGGGTAAAGCTGTTACTCTGTCAGATGTATAATTAACAGAACACACGGCAGTTTCTCAGGAAGCTTCTTTTCAGTTTTTAACTGAAGATATTTCCTTTTTCATCATACCCCTCTATGAGCTTTCAAATATCACTTTGCAAATTCTACAGGAACAGTCTTAGCGAAAGTCTTCTGGAAGGGAAAGCTGTAACTCTGTGAGATGAATTAACAGAACACAGAGCAGTTTCTATGAAAGCTTCTTTTCAGTTTTTATCTTACGATATTTCCTTTTTCACCATAGCCCTGAATGGGCTTCGAAATATCACTTTGCAAATTCCAAAACAACAGTCTTAGTGAAAGGGTTCTGGAGGGGAAAGCTGTAACTCTCTGAGATGAATTAACAGAACACAAAGCAGTTTCTCAGAAACGTTCTTTCCAGTTTTTAACAGAAGATGTTCCCTTTTTCACCTTAGCCCTCTATGGTCTTCCAAATATCACTTTGCAAATTTTACGAAAACAGTCTTAGCGAAAGGCTTCTTGAGGGGAAAGCTGCAACTCTCTGAGATGAATTAACAGAACACAAAGCAGTTTCTCAGAAAGATTCTTTTCAGTTTTTAACGGAAGATATTTCTTTTTTCACCGTAGCCCTCTATGGGCTTCCAAATATCACTTTGAAAATGCCACAAGAACCCTCTTAGCAAAAGACTACTTGAGGCGAAACCTGTAACTCTGTGAGATAAATTAAAAGAACACAAAGCAGTTTCTCAGAAAACTTCTTTCCAGTTTTTAACGGAAGATATTTCCTTTTTCACCCTAGCCCTCAATGGGCTTCCAAATATCAGTTTGCACATCCCAAAAGAACAGTCATAGTGAAAGGCTTCTAGAGGGGAATGCTGCAACTCTGTGAGATGAATTAACAGAACACAAAGCAGTTTCTCAGAAAGCTTCTTTCCAGTTTTTAACGGAAGATATTTCCTTTTTAACCATAGCCCTGTATGGACTTCCAAATATCACTTTGCAAATTCCAAAACAACACCCTTAGCGAAAGGATTCTTGAGGGGAAAGCTGTAACTCTGTGAGTTGAATTGACAGAACACAAAGCAGTTTTTCAGAAAGCTTCTTTTCAGTTTTTATCTTAGGCTATTTCCTTTTTCACCATTGCCCTCTAGGGGCTTCCAAATATCACTTTGCAAATTACACAAGAACAATCTTAGTTAATGGCTTCTTGAGGGGAAAGCTGTAACTCTGTGTAATGAATTAACCGAACACAAAGCAGTTTCTCAGAAAGCTTCTTTTCAGTTTTTATCTTAGGATATTTCCTTTTCCATCATAGCCCTCTATGAGCTTCCAAATATCACTTTGCAAATTCCACAAGAACAGTCTTAGCGAAAGGCTTCTGGAGGGGAAAGCTGTAATTCTGTGAGATGAATTAACAGAACACAAAGCAGTTTCTATGAAAGCTTCTTTTCAGTTTTTATCTTAGGATATTTCCTTTTTCACCATAGCCCTGTATGGGCTTCCAAATATCACTTTGCAAATTCCAAAACAACAGTCTTAGCATAAGGTTTCTGGAGGCGAAAGCAGTAACTCTCTGTGATGAATTAACCGAACACAAAGCAGTTTCTCAGAAATCATCTTTCCAGTTTATAACAGAAGATGTTTCCTTTTTCACCTTAGCCCTCTATGGACTTCCAAATATCACTTTGCAACTCCGACAAGAAGTCTTAGCGAAAGGCTTCTTGTGGAGAAATCTGTAACTCGGTCAGATATATTAACAGAACACACAGCAGTTTCTCAAAAGCTTCTTTACAGTTTTTAACTGAAGATATTTCCTTTTTCACCATAGCCCTCTATGGGCCTCCAAATATCACTTTGCAAATTTCACAAGAGCAGTCTTAGCGAAAGGCTTCTTCAAGGGAAAGCTGTAACTCTGGGAGATGAATGAACAGAACACAAAGCAGTTTCTCAGAAAGTTTCTTTTCAGTTTTTATCTTAGGATATCTCATTTTCACCATAGTCCTCTATAGGCTTCGAATTATCACTTTGCAAATTCCACAAGAACACTCTTAGCGAAAGGCTTCTGGATTGGAAGCTGTAACTCTGTGAGATGTATTAACAGAACACACGGCAGTATCTCAGAAAGCTTCTTTCCAGTTTTTAACGGAAGATATTTCCTTTATCACCTTAGTCGTCTATGGGTTTCCAAATATCATTTTGCAAATTTCACAAGAATAGTCTTAGTGAATGGCTTCTTCAGGGGAAAGCTGAAACTCTGTGAGATGAACTAACAGAACTCAAAGCAGTTTCTCAGAAAGCTTCTTTCCAGTTTTTAAGGGAGGCGATTTCCTTTTTCACCATAGCCCTTTATGGGCTTCCAAATATCACTTTGCAAATTCCACTTGAAAAGTCTTAGCGGAAGGCTTCTTGAGGGGAAAGCTGTAACTCTTTGAGATGAATTAACAGAACACAAAGCAGTTTCTCAGAAAGCTTCTTTACAGATTTTAACTGAAGATATTTCCTTTTTCACCATAGCCCTCTATGTGCTTCCAAATATCACTTTGCAAATTCCACAACAACAACCTTAGCGAAAGAGTACTTGAGGAGAAAGCTGTACCTCTCTGAGTTGAATTAACACAACCAAAGGAGTTTCTCAGAAAGCTTCTTTTCAGTTTTTATCTTAAGATATTTCGTTTTTCACCATAGCCCTCTATGGGCTTCCAAATATCACTTTGCAAATTCCACAAGAAGAGTCTTACTGAACGGCTTCTTGAGGTTAAAGCTGAAACTCTGTGAGATGAATTAGCAGAAGACATAGCATTTTCTCAGAAAGCTTCTTTCCAGTTTTTAATGGATGATATTTCCTTTTTCACCGTAGCCCTCTAGAGGATTCCAAATATCACTTTGGAAATTCCACAAGAAGAGTCTTAGCGAAAGGCTTCTTGAGGGGAAAGCTGTACCTCTGTGAGTTGAATTAACACAACCAAAGGAGTTTCTCAGAAAGCTTCTTTTCAGTTTTTATCTTAAGATATTTCGTTTTTCACCATGGCCCTCTATGGGCTTCCAAATATCACTTTGCAAATTCCACAAGAAGAGCCTTACTGAACGGCTTCTTGAGGTTAAAGCTGAAACTCTGTGAGATGAATTAGCAGAAGACATAGCATTTTCTCAGAAAGCTTCTTTCCAGTTTTTAATGGATGATATTTCCTTTTTCACCGTAGCCCTCTAGAGGATTCCAAATATCACTTTGGAAATTCCACAAGAAGCGTCTTAGCGGAAGGCTTCTTGAGGGGAAAGCTGTAACTCTGTGAGATGAATTAACAGAACACAAAGCAGTTGCTCAGAAGGTTTCTTTCAAGTTTTTAACTGAAGATATTTCCTTTTTTGCCATAGCCCTCTATGGGTTCTCAAATATCACTTTGAAATTTCACAAGAAGGGTCTTAGTGAACGGCTTCTTGAGCGGAAAGCTGTAACTCTGTGAGATGAACTAACAAAACACAAAGCAGTTTCTCAGAAGTCTTCTTTTCAGTTTTTAACGGAAGGTATTTCCTTTTTCACTATAGCTCTCTAAGGGCTTCCAAATATCACTTTGTAAATTCCACAAGAACAGTCTTAGCGAAAGGCTTCTTGAGGGGAAAGCTGTAACTCTCTGATATGCATTAAGAGAACAAAAAGAAGTTTCTCAGAAAACTTCTTTCCAGTTTTTAACTGAAGATATTTCCTTTTTCGTATAGCCCTCTAAGAGCTTCCAAATATCACTTTGCTAATTACCCAAGAACAGTCTTAGCAAAGGGCTTCTTGAGTTAAAACCTGTAACGCTGTGAGATGAATTAACAGAACACAAAGCAGTTTCTCAGAAAGCATCTTTCCATTTTTTAATTGAAGATATTTCCTTTTTCACCGTAGCCTTCTAAGGGCTTCCAAATATCACTTTGCAAATTCCACAAGAACACTCTTAGCGAAATACTTCTTGAAAGAAAAGCTGTAACTCTGTGAGATGAATTAACAGAACACAAAACAGTTTCTCAGAAAGCTTCTTTTCAGTTTTTATCTTATTATATTTCCTTTTTCACCATAGCCCTCTATGGGCTTCCAAATATCTCTTTGCAAATTCCACAACAACAGTCTTAGCGAAAGGATTATGGAGGGGAAAGCTGTAACACTGTAACATGAATTAACAGAACACAAAGCAGTTTCTCAGAAGTTTCTTTCCAGTTTTAACTGAAGATATTTCCTTTTTCGTATAGCCCTCTAAGAGCTTCCAAATATCACTTTGCTAATTACCCAAGAACAGTCTTAGCAAAGGGCTTCTTGAGTTAAAACCTGTAACGCTGTGAGATGAATTAACAGAACACAAAGCAGTTTCTCAGAAAGCATCTTTCCATTTTTTAATTGAAGATATTTCCTTTTTCACCGTAGCCCTCTAAGGGCTTCCAAATATCACTTTGCAAATTCCACAAGAACACTCTTAGCGAAATACTTCTTGAAAGAAAAGCTGTAACTCTGTGAGATGAATTAACAGAACACAAAACAGTTTCTCAGAAAGCTTCTTTTCAGTTTTTATCTTATTATATTTCCTTTTTCACCATAGCCCTCTATGTGCTTCCAAATATCACTTTGCAAATTCCACAACAACAACCTTAGCGAAAGAGTACTTGAGGAGAAAGCTGTACCTCTCTGAGTTGAATTAACACAACCAAAGGAGTTTCTCAGAAAGCTTCTTTTCAGTTTTTATCTTAAGATATTTCGTTTTTCACCATAGCCCTCTATGGGCTTCCAAATATCACTTTGCAAATTCCACAAGAAGAGTCTTACTGAACGGCTTCTTGAGGTTAAAGCTGAAACTCTGTGAGATGAATTAGCAGAAGACATAGCATTTTCACAGAAAGCTTCTTTCCAGTTTTTAATGGATGATATTTCCTTTTTCACCGTAGCCCTCTAGAGGATTCCAAATATCACTTTGGAAATTCCACAAGAAGAGTCTTAGCGAAAGGCTTCTTGAGGGGAAAGCTGTACCTCTGTGAGTTGAATTAACACAACCAAAGGAGTTTCTCAGAAAGCTTCTTTTCAGTTTTTATCTTAAGATATTTCGTTTTTCACCATGGCCCTCTATGGGCTTCCAAATATCACTTTGCAAATTCCACAAGAAGAGTCTTACTGAACGGCTTCTTGTGGTTAAAGCTGAAACTCTGTGAGATGAATTAGCAGAAGACATAGCATTTTCTCAGAAAGCTTCTTTCCAGTTTTTAATGGATGATATTTCCTTTTTCACCGTAGCCCTCTAGAGGATTCCAAATATCACTTTGGAAATTCCACAAGAAGCGTCTTAGCGGAAGGCTTCTTGAGGGGAAAGCTGTAACTCTGTGAGATGAATTAACAGAACACAAAGCAGTTGCTCAGAAGGTTTCTTTCACGTTTTTAACTGAAGATATTTCCTTTTTTGCCATAGCCCTCTATGGGTTCTCAAATATCACTTTGAAATTTCACAAGAAGGGTCTTAGTGAACGGCTTCTTGAGCGGAAAGCTGTAACTCTGTGAGATGAACTAACAAAACACAAAGCAGTTTCTCAGAAGTCTTCTTTTCAGTTTTTAACGGAAGGTATTTCCTTTTTCACTATAGCTCTCTAAGGGCTTCCAAATATCACTTTGTAAATTCCACAAGAAGAGTCTTAGCGAAAGGCTTCTTGAGGGGAAAGCTGTAACTCTGTGATATGCATTAAGAGAACAAAAAGAAGTTTCTCAGAAAACTTCTTTCCAGTTTTTAACTGAAGATATTTCCTTTTTCGTATAGCCCTCTAAGAGCTTCCAAATATCACTTTGCTAATTACCCAAGAACAGTCTTAGCAAAGGGCTTCTTGAGTTAAAACCTGTAACGCTGTGAGATGAATTAACAGAACACAAAGCAGTTTCTCAGAAAGCATCTTTCCATTTTTTAATTGAAGATATTTCCTTTTTCACCGTAGCCTTCTAAGGGCATCCAAATATCACTTTGCAAATTCCACAAGAACACTCTTAGCGAAATACTTCTTGAAAGAAAAGCTGTAACTCTGTGAGATGAATTAACAGAACACAAAACAGTTTCTCAGAAAGCTTCTTTTCAGTTTTTATCTTATTATATTTCCTTTTTTACCATAGCCCTCTATGGGCTTCCAAATAACTCTTTGCAAATTCCACAACAACAGTCTTAGCGAAAGGATTATGGAGGGGAAAGCTGTAACACTGTAACATGAATTAACAGAACACAAAGCAGTTTCTCAGAAGTTTCTTTCCAGTTTTAACTGAAGATATTTCCTTTTTCGTATAGCCCTCTAAGAGCTTCCAAATATCACTTTGCTAATTACCCAAGAACAGTCTTAGCAAAAGGCTTCTTGAGTTAAAACCTGTAACGCTGTGAGATGAATTAACAGAACACAAAGCAGTTTCTCAGAAAGCATCTTTCCATTTTTTAATTGAAGATATTTCCTTTTTCACCGTAGCCCTCTAAGGGCTTCCAAATATCACTTTGCAAATTCCACAAGAACACTCTTAGCGAAATACTTCTTGAAAGAAAAGCTGTAACTCTGTGAGATGAATTAACAGAACACAAAACAGTTTCTCAGAAAGCTTCTTTTCAGTTTTTATCTTATTATATTTCCTTTTTCACCATAGCCCTCTATGGGCTTCCAAATATCTCTTTGCAAATTCCACAACAACAGTCTTAGCGAAAGGATTATGGAGGGGAAAGCTGTAACTCTGTGACATGAATTAACAAAACACAAAGCAGTTTTTCAGAAATCTCTCTTCCAGTTTTTAACGGAAGATATTTCCTTTTTCACCATAGGCCTCTATGTGCTTCCAAATATCACTTTGCAAATTCCACAAGAAGAGCCTTACAGAAAGGCTTCTTGAGAGGAAAGCTGTAACTCGGTGAGATGTATTAACAGAAAACACGGCAGTTTCTCAGAAAATTTCTTTCCAGTTATTAAAGGAAGATATTTTCTTTTTCACCGTAGCCTTCTATGGGTTTAAAAATATCACTTTGAAAATTTCACAAGAATAGTCCAAGTGAACGGCTTCTTGAGGGGAAAGCTGTAACTCTGTGAGATGAATTAACAGAACACAAAGTAGTTTGTCAGAAAGCTTCTTTCACGTTTCTAACTGAAGATATTTCGTTTTTCACCATAGCCTTCTACTGGCTTCCAAATATCACTTAGCAAGCTAAACAGTAACAGTATTAGAGAAAGGATTCTGGAGAGGAAATCTGTAACTCCATGAGATGAATTAACAGAACACAAAGCAGTTTCTCAGAATGCTTCTTTTCTGTTTTTATCTTAGGATATTTCCTTTTTCACCATAGTCCTCTAAGGGCTTTTAAATATCACTTTGCAAATTCCACAAGCACAGTCTTAGTGAACGGCTTCTTGAGGAGAAAGCTGTAACTCTGTGAGATGAATTAACAGAACAAAAAGCAGTTTCTCAGAAAGCTTCTTTCCAGTTTTTAACGAAAGATTTTAATTGTTCAACATAGCTCTCTATGGGCTTCAAAATATCACTTTGCAAATTGCCCAAGAACAGTCTTAGCGAAAGGCATCTTGAGGTAAAAGCTGTAACTCTGTGAGATGAATTAACAGAACACAAAACAGTTTCTCAGAAAGTTTCTTTTCTGTTTTTATCTTAGGATATTTCCTTTTTCACCATAGCCTTCTAAGGGCTTCCAAATATCACTTTGCAAATTCCACAAGAAAACTCTTAGCGAAAGGCTTCTCTACGGGACAGCTGTAACTCTGTTAGATGAATTAACAGAACACAAAGCTGATTCTCAGAAATCTTCTTTCCAGTTTTTAACGGAAAATATTTTCTTTTTCACCCTAGCCCTCTAGAGTCTTCCAAATATCAGTTTGCAAATTCCACAAGAACAGTCTTAGCGAAAGGCTTCTTTCAGGGAAAGCTGTAACTCTGTGAGATGAATTAACAGAACACGAAGCAGTTTCTCAGAAAGCTTCTTTCCAGTTTTTAACGGAAGATATTTCTGTTTTCCCCATATCTCTCTGGGATTCCAAATATCACTTTGCAAATTCCACAAGAACAGTCTTAGTGAAAGGATTCTGGAGGGGAAATCTGTAACTCTGTGAGATGAATTAACAGAACACAAAGCAGTTTCTCAGAAATCTTCTTTCCAGTTTTTAACGGAAGATATTTCCTTTTTCACCAGAGCCCCCTATAGGCTTCCAAATATCACTTTGCAAATTCCACAAGAACAGTCTTAGCGAAAGACTTCTTGAGGGGTAAGCTGTATCTCTGTGAGATGAATTAACAGAACACAAAGCAGTTTCTCAGAAGTCTTCTTTCCAGTTTTTAACGGATGATATTTCCTTTTTCACAGTAGACTTCAATGGGCTTCCAAATATCACTTTGCAAATTCCACAAGAACAGTCTTTGAGAAAAGCTTCTTGTGGGAAAATCTGTAACTCTGTGAGATGAATTAACGGAACACAAAGCAGTTTCTCAGAAACCTTCTTTCCAGTTTTCCACTGAAGATATTTCCTTTTTCACCATAGCCCACTACTGGCTTCCAAATATGACTTTGCAAATTCCACAAGAACAGTCCTAGCGAAAAATTTCTTGAGGGGAAAGCTGTAACTCGGTGTGATGTATTAACAGAACACATGGCAGTTTCTCAGAATGCTTCTTTCCAGTTTTAAACGGAAGATATTTACTTTTCAATATAGCCCTCTATGGTCTTCCAAATATCTCTTTGCAAATTACACAAGAACAGCCTTCGTGAACGGCTTCTTGAGGGGAAAGCTGTAACTCTGTGAGACGAAATAACAGAACACAAAGCAGATTCTCAGAAAGCTTCTTTTCGGTTTTTATCTTAGGATATGTCCACTTTCACCATAACCATGGATGGGCTTCCAAATATCACTTTGCAAATTCCACAAGAACAGTCTTTGAGAAAAGCTTCTTGTGGGAAAATCTGTAACTCTGTGAGATGAATTAACGGAACACAAAGCAGTTTCTCAGAAACCTTCTTTCCAGTTTTCCACTGAAGATATTTCCTTTTTCACCATAGCCCACTACTGGCTTCCAAATATGACTTTGCAAATTCCACAAGAACAGTCCTAGCGAAAAATTTCTTGAGGGGAAAGCTGTAACTCGGTGTGATGTATTAACAGAACACATGGCAGTTTCTCAGAATGCTTCTTTCCAGTTTTAAACGGAAGATATTTACTTTTCAATATAGCCCTCTATGGTCTTCCAAATATCTCTTTGCAAATTACACAAGAACAGCCTTCGTGAACGGCTTCTTGAGGGGAAAGCTGTAACTCTGTGAGACGAAATAACAGAACACAAAGCAGATTCTCAGAAAGCTTCTTTTCGGTTTTTATCTTAGGATATGTCCACTTTCACCATAACCATGGATGGGCTTCCAAATATCACTTTGCAAATTCCACAAGAACAGTCTTAGCGAAAGGCTTCTTGAGGGGAAAGCTCTAACTCTTTGAGATGAATTAACAGAACACAAAGCAGTTTCTCAGAAAGCTTCTTTTCAGTTTTTTTCTTAGGATATTTCCTTTTTCAGAATAGCACCTATGTTCTTCCAAATATCACATTGCAAATTCCACAAGAACAGTCTTAGCGAAAGGCTTCTTGAGGGGAAACTCTAACTCTTCGATATGAATTAACAGAACACAAAGCAGTTTCTCAGAAAGCTTCTTTTCAGTTTTTAACTGAAGATATTTCCTTTTTCACCATAGGCCTCTATGGGCTTCCAAATATCACTTTGCAAATTCCAAAAGAACAGTCTTAGCGAAAGGTTTCTTGAGGGGAATGCTGTAACTCTGTGAGTTGAATTAACAGAACACAAAGCAGTTTCTCAGAAAGCTTCTTTTCAGTTTTTATCATAGGATATTTCCTTTTTCACCATAGCCCTCTATGGGTTTCAAAATATCACTTTGCAAATTCCACAGGAACAGTCTTAGCAAAAGGCTTCTTTAGGGAAAATCTGTAACTCTGTGAGATGAATTAACAGAACACAAATCAGTTTATCAGAAAGCTTCTTTTCAGTTTTTTTCTTACGACATTTCCTTTTTCGCCATAGCCCACTATGGGCTTCCAAATATCACTATGTAAATTCCACAAGAACAGTCTGAGCGAAAGGCTTCTTGAGGGGAACGCTGTAACTCTGTGAAATCAATTAACAGAACACAAAGTTGTTTCTCAGAAAGCTTCTTTCCAGTTTTTAACGGAAGATATTTCCTTTTTCTCCATAGCCCTGTAGGGGCTTCTAAATATCACTTTCCAAATTACACAAGAACAGTCTTACCATAAGTCTTCTGGAGGGGAAAGCTGTAACTCTGTGGGATGAATTAACAGAACACAAAGCAGTTTCTCAGAAAGCTTCTTTTCTGTTTTTATCTTAGGATATTTCCTTTTTCACCGTAGCCCTCTATGGGCTTCCAACTATCTCTTTGCAAATTTCTCAAAAACAATCTTAGTGAACGGCTTCTTGAGGGGAAAGCTGTAACTCTGTGAGATGAACTAACAGAACACAAAGCAGATTTTCAGAGAGATTCTTTTCGGTTTTTATCTGAGGATATTTCCATTTTCACTGTAGACCTCTATGGGCTTCCAAATATCATTTTGCAAATTACACAAGAGGAGCCTTAGCTGAAGGCTTCTTGAGGGGAAAGTTGTAACTCTTTGAGATGAATTAACAGAACACATCGCAGTTTCTCAGAAAGCTTCTTTTCAGTTTTTAACGAAAGATATTTCCTTTCTCACCATAGCCCTCTATGGGTTTCCAAATATCACTTTGCAAATTCCACAAGAACAGTCTTAGCGAAAGGCTTCTTGAGAGGTAAGCTGTAACTCTGTGAGATGAATTAACAGAACACAAAGCAGTTTCTCAGAAAGCTTCTTTCCAGTTTTTAACTGAAGATATTAATTTTTGTACCATAGCCCCCTATAGACTTCCAAATATCACTTTGCAAATCCCACAATAACAGTCTTAGTGAAAGGCTTCTCGAGGGGAAAGCTGTAACTCAGTGAGATATATTAACAGAACACACGGCAGTTTCTCAGAAAGCTTCTTTCCAGTTTATAACGGAAGATATTTCCTTTTTCAACATAGCCCTCTGTGGGCTTCCAAATATCACTTTGCAAATCACTCAAGAACAGTCTTAGCGAAGGTCTTCTTGAGAGCAAAGCTGTAACTGTGTGAGATGTATCAATAGAACACACGGCAGTTTCTCAGAAAGCTTCTTTCCAGTTTTTAACGGAAGATATTTTGTTTTTCACCATAGCCCTCTATGGGTTTCCAAATATCACTTTGCAAATCCCACAAGAACAGTCTTATCGAAAGACTTCTTGAAGGGAAAGCTGTAATTCTGTGAGATGAATTATCAGAACACAAAGCAGTTTCTCAGAAAGCTTCTTTCCAGTTTTTAACTGAAGATATTCCCTTTTTCACCGAAGCCCTCTTGGGGCTTCCAAATATCACTTTGCAAATTCCACAAAAACACTCTTAGCGAATGAGTTCTGTAGGGGAATGCTGTAACTCTGTTAGATAAATTAACAGAACAGAAAGCAGTGTCTCAGAAATCTTCTTCCTAGTTTTTAACGGAAGATATTTCCTTTTTCTCCATATCCCACTATGGGCTTCCAAATATCACTTTGCAAATTCCACAAAACAGACTTACCGAAAAGCTTCTTGAGAAGAAAGCTGTAACTCTGTGAGATGAATTACTACAACACAAAGCAGTTTCTCAGTAAGTTTCTTTCCAGGTTTTAACTGAAGATATTTCCTTTTTCATCATGGCCCTCTATGGGCTTCCAAATATCACTTTGCAAATTGCACAAGAACAGTCTTAGCGAATGGCTTCTGGAGGGAAAATTTGTAACTCTGTGATACGAATTAAGAGAACACAAAGCAGTTCCTCAGAAAGCTTCTTTTCAGTTTTTATCTTAGGATATTTCCTTTTTCACCATAGCTCTCTTTGGGCTTCCAAATATCATTTTGCAAATTTCACAAGAACAGTCTAAGCGAAAGGCTTCTGGAGGGGAAAGTTTTAACTCTGTGAGATGAATTAACAGAAAACAAAGCAGTTTCTCAGATATCTTCTTTCCAGTTTTTAAAGGAAGATATGTCCTTTTTCACCATAGCCCTCTAAGGGCTACCAAATATCACTTTGTAAATTCCACAAGAACTGTCTTAGCGAAAGGCTTCTTGAGAAGAAAGCTGTAACTCTGTGAGATGAATTAACAGAACACAAAGCGGTTTCTCAGAAAATTTCCTTCCAGTTTTTAATGGAAGATATGTCCTTTTTCACCATAGCCCTCTATGGGCTTCCAAATATCATTTTGCAAATTCCACAAAAACAGTCTTAGCAAAAGGCTTCTGGAGGGGAATCCTGTAACTCTGTGAGATGAATTAACAGAACACAAAGCAGTTTCTCAGAAAGCATCTTTCCATTTTTTTAATTGAAGATATTTCCTTTTTCACCGTAGCCCTCTAAGGGCTTCCAAATATCACTTTGCAAATTCCACAAGAACACTCTTAGCGAAATACTTCTTGAAAGAAAAGCTGTAACTCTGTGAGATGAATTAACAGAACACAAAACAGTTTCTCAGAAAGCTTCTTTTCAGTTTTTATCTTATTATATTTCCTTTTTCACCATAGCCCTCTATGGGCTTCCAAATATCTCTTTGCAAATTCCACAACAACAGTCTTAGCGAAAGGATTATGGAGGGGAAAGCTGTAACTCTGTGACATGAATTAACAAAACACAAAGCAGTTTTTCAGAAATCTCTCTTCCAGTTTTTAACGGAAGATATTTCCTTTTTCACCATAGGCCTCTATGTGCTTCCAAATATCACTTTGCAAATTCCACAAGAAGAGCCTTACAGAAAGGCTTCTTGAGAGGAAAGCTGTAACTCGGTGAGATGTATTAACAGAAAACACGGCAGTTTCTCAGAAAATTTCTTTCCAGTTATTAAAGGAAGATATTTTCTTTTTCACCGTAGCCGTCTATGGGTTTAAAAATATCACTTTGAAAATTTCACAAGAATAGTCCAAGTGAACGGCTTCTTGAGGGGAAAGCTGTAACTCTGTGAGATGAATTAACAGAACACAAAGTAGTTTGTCAGAAAGCTTCTTTCACGTTTCTAACTGAAGATATTTCGTTTTTCACCATAGCCTTCTACTGGCTTCCAAATATCACTTAGCAAGCTAAACAGTAACAGTATTAGAGAAAGGATTCTGGAGAGGAAATCTGTAACTCCATGAGATGAATTAACAGAACACAAAGCAGTTTCTCAGAATGCTTCTTTTCTGTTTTTATCTTAGGATATTTCCTTTTTCACCATAGTCCTCTAAGGGCTTTTAAATATCACTTTGCAAATTCCACAAGCACAGTCTTAGTGAACGGCTTCTTGAGGAGAAAGCTGTAACTCTGTGAGATGAATTAACAGAACAAAAAGCAGTTTCTCAGAAAGCTTCTTTCCAGTTTTTAACGAAAGATTTTAATTGTTCAACATAGCTCTCTATGGGCTTCAAAATATCACTTTGCAAATTGCCCAAGAACAGTCTTAGCGAAAGGCATCTTGAGGTAAAAGCTGTAACTCTGTGAGATGAATTAACAGAACACAAAACAGTTTCTCAGAAAGTTTCTTTTCTGTTTTTATCTTAGGATATTTCCTTTTTCACCATAGCCTTCTAAGGGCTTCCAAATATCACTTTGCAAATTCCACAAGAAAACTCTTAGCGAAAGGCTTCTCTACGGGACAGCTGTAACTCTGTTAGATGAATTAACAGAACACAAAGCTGATTCTCAGAAATCTTCTTTCCAGTTTTTAACGGAAAATATTTTCTTTTTCACCCTAGCCCTCTAGAGTCTTCCAAATATCAGTTTGCAAATTCCACAAGAACAGTCTTAGCGAAAGGCTTCTTTCAGGGAAAGCTGTAACTCTGTGAGATGAATTAACAGAACACGAAGCAGTTTCTCAGAAAGCTTCTTTCCAGTTTTTAACGGAAGATATTTCTGTTTTCCCCATATCTCTCTGGGATTCCAAATATCACTTTGCAAATTCCACAAGAACAGTCTTAGTGAAAGGATTCTGGAGGGGAAATCTGTAACTCTGTGAGATGAATTAACAGAACACAAAGCAGTTTCTCAGAAATCTTCTTTCCAGTTTTTAACGGAAGATATTTCCTTTTTCACCAGAGCCCCCTATAGGCTTCCAAATATCACTTTGCAAATTCCACAAGAACAGTCTTAGCGAAAGACTTCTTGAGGGGTAAGCTGTATCTCTGTGAGATGAATTAACAGAACACAAAGCAGTTTCTCAGAAGTCTTCTTTCCAGTTTTTAACGGATGATATTTCCTTTTTCACAGTAGACTTCAATGGGCTTCCAAATATCACTTTGCAAATTCCACAAGAACAGTCTTTGAGAAAAGCTTCTTGTGGGAAAATCTGTAACTCTGTGAGATGAATTAACGGAACACAAAGCAGTTTCTCAGAAACCTTCTTTCCAGTTTTCCACTGAAGATATTTCCTTTTTCACCATAGCCCACTACTGGCTTCCAAATATGACTTTGCAAATTCCACAAGAACAGTCCTAGCGAAAAATTTCTTGAGGGGAAAGCTGTAACTCGGTGTGATGTATTAACAGAACACATGGCAGTTTCTCAGAATGCTTCTTTCCAGTTTTAAACGGAAGATATTTACTTTTCAATATAGCCCTCTATGGTCTTCCAAATATCTCTTTGCAAATTACACAAGAACAGCCTTCGTGAACGGCTTCTTGAGGGGAAAGCTGTAACTCTGTGAGACGAAATAACAGAACACAAAGCAGATTCTCAGAAAGCTTCTTTTCGGTTTTTATCTTAGGATATGTCCACTTTCACCATAACCATGGATGGGCTTCCAAATATCACTTTGCAAATTCCACAAGAACAGTCTTAGCGAAAGGCTTCTTGAGGGGAAAGCTCTAACTCTTTGAGATGAATTAACAGAACACAAAGCAGTTTCTCAGAAAGCTTCTTTTCAGTTTTTTTCTTAGGATATTTCCTTTTTCAGAATAGCACCTATGTTCTTCCAAATATCACATTGCAAATTCCACAAGAACAGTCTTAGCGAAAGGCTTCTTGAGGGGAAACTCTAACTCTTCGATATGAATTAACAGAACACAAAGCAGTTTCTCAGAAAGCTTCTTTTCAGTTTTTAACTGAAGATATTTCCTTTTTCACCGTAGCCCTCTAAGGGCTTCCAAATATCACTTTGCAAATTCCACAAGAACACTCTTAGCGAAATACTTCTTGAAAGAAAAGCTGTAACTCTGTGAGATGAATTAACAGAACACAAAACAGTTTCTCAGAAAGCTTCTTTTCAGTTTTTATCTTATTATATTTCCTTTTTCACCATAGCCCTCTATGGGCTTCCAAATATCTCTTTGCAAATTCCACAACAACAGTCTTAGCGAAAGGATTATGGAGGGGAAAGCTGTAACTCTGTGACATGAATTAACAAAACACAAAGCAGTTTTTCAGAAATCTCTCTTCCAGTTTTTAACGGAAGATATTTCCTTTTTCACCATAGGCCTCTATGTGCTTCCAAATATCACTTTGCAAATTCCACAAGAAGAGCCTTACAGAAAGGCTTCTTGAGAGGAAAGCTGTAACTCGGTGAGATGTATTAACAGAAAACACGGCAGTTTCTCAGAAAATTTCTTTCCAGTTATTAAAGGAAGATATTTTCTTTTTCACCGTAGCCTTCTATGGGTTTAAAAATATCACTTTGAAAATTTCACAAGAATAGTCCAAGTGAACGGCTTCTTGAGGGGAAAGCTGTAACTCTGTGAGATGAATTAACAGAACACAAAGTAGTTTGTCAGAAAGCTTCTTTCAAGTTTCTAACTGAAGATATTTCGTTTTTCACCATAGCCTTCTACTGGCTTCCAAATATCACTTAGCAAGCTAAACAGTAACAGTATTAGAGAAAGGATTCTGGAGAGGAAATCTGTAACTCCATGAGATGAATTAACAGAACACAAAGCAGTTTCTCAGAATGCTTCTTTTCTCTTTTTATCTTAGGATATTTCCTTTTTCACCATAGTCCTCTAAGGGCTTTTAAATATCACTTTGCAAATTCCACAAGCACAGTCTTAGTGAACGGCTTCTTGAGGAGAAAGCTGTAACTCTGTGAGATGAATTAACAGAACAAAAAGCAGTTTCTCAGAAAGCTTCTTTCCAGTTTTTAACGAAAGATTTTAATTGTTCAACATAGCTCTCTATGGGCTTCAAAATATCACTTTGCAAATTGCCCAAGAACAGTCTTAGCGAAAGGCATCTTGAGGTAAAAGCTGTAACTCTGTGAGATGAATTAACAGAACACAAAACAGTTTCTCAGAAAGTTTCTTTTCTGTTTTTATCTTAGGATATTTCCTTTTTCACCATAGCCTTCTAAGGGCTTCCAAATATCACTTTGCAAATTCCACAAGAAAACTCTTAGCGAAAGGCTTCTCTACGGGACAGCTGTAACTCTGTTAGATGAATTAACAGAACACAAAGCTGATTCTCAGAAATCTTCTTTCCAGTTTTTAACGGAAAATATTTTCTTTTTCACCCTAGCCCTCTAGAGTCTTCCAAATATCAGTTTGCAAATTCCACAAGAACAGTCTTAGCGAAAGGCTTCTTTCAGGGAAAGCTGTAACTCTGTGAGATGAATTAACAGAACACGAAGCAGTTTCTCAGAAAGCTTCTTTCCAGTTTTTAACGGAAGATATTTCTGTTTTCCCCATATCTCTCTGGGATTCCAAATATCACTTTGCAAATTCCACAAGAACAGTCTTAGTGAAAGGATTCTGGAGGGGAAATCTGTAACTCTGTGAGATGAATTAACAGAACACAAAGCAGTTTCTCAGAAATCTTCTTTCCAGTTTTTAACGGAAGATATTTCCTTTTTCACCAGAGCCCCCTATAGGCTTCCAAATATCACTTTGCAAATTCCACAAGAACAGTCTTAGCGAAAGACTTCTTGAGGGGTAAGCTGTATCTCTGTGAGATGAATTAACAGAACACAAAGCAGTTTCTCAGAAGTCTTCTTTCCAGTTTTTAACGGATGATATTTCCTTTTTCACAGTAGACTTCAATGGGCTTCCAAATATCACTTTGCAAATTCCACAAGAACAGTCTTTGAGAAAAGCTTCTTGTGGGAAAATCTGTAACTCTGTGAGATGAATTAACGGAACACAAAGCAGTTTCTCAGAAACCTTCTTTCCAGTTTTCCACTGAAGATATTTCCTTTTTCACCATAGCCCACTACTGGCTTCCAAATATGACTTTGCAAATTCCACAAGAACAGTCCTAGCGAAAAATTTCTTGAGGGGAAAGCTGTAACTCGGTGTGATGTATTAACAGAACACATGGCAGTTTCTCAGAATGCTTCTTTCCAGTTTTAAACGGAAGATATTTACTTTTCAATATAGCCCTCTATGGTCTTCCAAATATCTCTTTGCAAATTACACAAGAACAGCCTTCGTGAACGGCTTCTTGAGGGGAAAGCTGTAACTCTGTGAGACGAAATAACAGAACACAAAGCAGATTCTCAGAAAGCTTCTTTTCGGTTTTTATCTTAGGATATGTCCACTTTCACCATAACCATGGATGGGCTTCCAAATATCACTTTGCAAATTCCACAAGAACAGTCTTTGAGAAAAGCTTCTTGTGGGAAAATCTGTAACTCTGTGAGATGAATTAACGGAACACAAAGCAGTTTCTCAGAAACCTTCTTTCCAGTTTTCCACTGAAGATATTTCCTTTTTCACCATAGCCCACTACTGGCTTCCAAATATGACTTTGCAAATTCCACAAGAACAGTCCTAGCGAAAAATTTCTTGAGGGGAAAGCTGTAACTCGGTGTGATGTATTAACAGAACACATGGCAGTTTCTCAGAATGCTTCTTTCCAGTTTTAAACGGAAGATATTTACTTTTCAATATAGCCCTCTATGGTCTTCCAAATATCTCTTTGCAAATTACACAAGAACAGCCTTCGTGAACGGCTTCTTGAGGGGAAAGCTGTAACTCTGTGAGACGAAATAACAGAACACAAAGCAGATTCTCAGAAAGCTTCTTTTCGGTTTTTATCTTAGGATATGTCCACTTTCACCATAACCATGGATGGGCTTCCAAATATCACTTTGCAAATTCCACAAGAACAGTCTTAGCGAAAGGCTTCTTGAGGGGAAAGCTCTAACTCTTTGAGATGAATTAACAGAACACAAAGCAGTTTCTCAGAAAGCTTCTTTTCAGTTTTTTTCTTAGGATATTTCCTTTTTCAGAATAGCACCTATGTTCTTCCAAATATCACATTGCAAATTCCACAAGAACAGTCTTAGCGAAAGGCTTCTTGAGGGGAAACTCTAACTCTTCGATATGAATTAACAGAACACAAAGCAGTTTCTCAGAAAGCTTCTTTTCAGTTTTTAACTGAAGATATTTCCTTTTTCACCATAGGCCTCTATGGGCTTCCAAATATCACTTTGCAAATTCCAAAAGAACAGTCTTAGCGAAAGGTTTCTTGAGGGGAATGCTGTAACTCTGTGAGTTGAATTAACAGAACACAAAGCAGTTTCTCAGAAAGCTTCTTTTCAGTTTTTATCATAGGATATTTCCTTTTTCACCATAGCCCTCTATGGGTTTCAAAATATCACTTTGCAAATTCCACAGGAACAGTCTTAGCAAAAGGCTTCTTTAGGGAAAATCTGTAACTCTGTGAGATGAATTAACAGAACACAAATCAGTTTATCAGAAAGCTTCTTTTCAGTTTTTTTCTTACGACATTTCCTTTTTCGCCATAGCCCACTATGGGCTTCCAAATATCACTATGTAAATTCCACAAGAACAGTCTGAGCGAAAGGCTTCTTGAGGGGAACGCTGTAACTCTGTGAAATCAATTAACAGAACACAAAGTTGTTTCTCAGAAAGCTTCTTTCCAGTTTTTAACGGAAGATATTTCCTTTTTCTCCATAGCCCTGTAGGGGCTTCTAAATATCACTTTCCAAATTACACAAGAACAGTCTTACCATAAGTCTTCTGGAGGGGAAAGCTGTAACTCTGTGGGATGAATTAACAGAACACAAAGCAGTTTCTCAGAAAGCTTCTTTTCTGTTTTTATCTTAGGATATTTCCTTTTTCACCGTAGCCCTCTATGGGCTTCCAACCATCTCTTTGCAAATTTCTCAAAAACAATCTTAGTGAACGGCTTCTTGAGGGGAAAGCTGTAACTCTGTGAGATGAACTAACAGAACACAAAGCAGATTTTCAGAAAGATTCTTTTCGGTTTTTATCTGAGGATATTTCCATTTTCACTGTAGACCTCTATGGGCTTCCAAATATCATTTTGCAAATTACACAAGAGGAGCCTTAGCTGAAGGCTTCTTGAGGGGAAAGTTGTAACTCTTTGAGATGAATTAACAGAACACATCGCAGTTTCTCAGAAAGCTTCTTTTCAGTTTTTAACGAAAGATATTTCCTTTCTCACCATAGCCCTCTATGGGTTTCCAAATATCACTTTGCAAATTCCACAAGAACAGTCTTAGCGAAAGGCTTCTTGAGAGGTAAGCTGTAACTCTGTGAGATGAATTAACAGAACACAAAGCAGTTTCTCAGAAAGCTTCTTTCCAGTTTTTAACTGAAGATATTAATTTTTTTACCATAGCCCCCTATAGACTTCCAAATATCACTTTGCAAATCCCACAATAACAGTCTTAGTGAAAGGCTTCTCGAGGGGAAAGCTGTAACTCAGTGAGATATATTAACAGAACACACGGCAGTTTCTCAGAAAGCTTCTTTCCAGTTTATAACGGAAGATATTTCCTTTTTCAACATAGCCCTCTGTGGGCTTCCAAATATCACTTTGCAAATCACTCAAGAACAGTCTTAGCGAAGGTCTTCTTGAGAGCAAAGCTGTAACTGTGTGAGATGTATCAATAGAACACACGGCAGTTTCTCAGAAAGCTTCTTTCCAGTTTTTAACGGAAGATATTTTGTTTTTCACCATAGCCCTCTATGGGTTTCCAAATATCACTTTGCAAATCCCACAAGAACAGTCTTATCGAAAGACTTCTTGAAGGGAAAGCTGTAATTCTGTGAGATGAATTATCAGAACACAAAGCAGTTTCTCAGAAAGCTTCTTTCCAGTTTTTAACTGAAGATATTCCCTTTTTCACCGAAGCCCTCTTGGGGCTTCCAAATATCACTTTGCAAATTCCACAAAAACACTCTTAGCGAATGAGTTCTGTAGGGGAATGCTGTAACTCTGTTAGATAAATTAACAGAACAGAAAGCAGTGTCTCAGAAATCTTCTTCCTAGTTTTTAACGGAAGATATTTCCTTTTTCTCCATATCCCACTATGGGCTTCCAAATATCACTTTGCAAATTCCACAAAACAGACTTACCGAAAAGCTTCTTGAGAAGAAAGCTGTAACTCTGTGAGATGAATTACTACAACACAAAGCAGTTTCTCAGTAAGTTTCTTTCCAGGTTTTAACTGAAGATATTTCCTTTTTCATCATGGCCCTCTATGGGCTTCCAAATATCACTTTGCAAATTGCACAAGAACAGTCTTAGCGAATGGCTTCTGGAGGGAAAATTTGTAACTCTGTGATACGAATTAAGAGAACACAAAGCAGTTCCTCAGAAAGCTTCTTTTCAGTTTTTATCTTAGGATATTTCCTTTTTCACCATAGCTCTCTTTGGGCTTCCAAATATCATTTTGCAAATTTCACAAGAACAGTCTAAGCGAAAGGCTTCTGGAGGGGAAAGTTTTAACTCTGTGAGATGAATTAACAGAAAACAAAGCAGTTTCTCAGATATCTTCTTTCCAGTTTTTAAAGGAAGATATGTCCTTTTTCACCATAGCCCTCTAAGGGCTACCAAATATCACTTTGTAAATTCCACAAGAACTGTCTTAGCGAAAGGCTTCTTGAGAAGAAAGCTGTAACTCTGTGAGATGAATTAACAGAACACAAAGCGGTTTCTCAGAAAATTTCCTTCCAGTTTTTAATGGAAGATATGTCCTTTTTCACCATAGCCCTCTATGGGCTTCCAAATATCATTTTGCAAATTCCACAAAAACAGTCTTAGCAAAAGGCTTCTGGAGGGGAATCCTGTAACTCTGTGAGATGAATTAACAGAACACAAAGCAGTTTCTCAGAAAGCATCTTTCCATTTTTTAATTGAAGATATTTCCTTTTTCACCGTAGCCCTCTAAGGGCTTCCAAATATCACTTTGCAAATTCCACAAGAACACTCTTAGCGAAATACTTCTTGAAAGAAAAGCTGTAACTCTGTGAGATGAATTAACAGAACACAAAACAGTTTCTCAGAAAGCTTCTTTTCAGTTTTTATCTTATTATATTTCCTTTTTCACCATAGCCCTCTATGGGCTTCCAAATATCTCTTTGCAAATTCCACAACAACAGTCTTAGCGAAAGGATTATGGAGGGGAAAGCTGTAACTCTGTGACATGAATTAACAAAACACAAAGCAGTTTTTCAGAAATCTCTCTTCCAGTTTTTAACGGAAGATATTTCCTTTTTCACCATAGGCCTCTATGTGCTTCCAAATATCACTTTGCAAATTCCACAAGAAGAGCCTTACAGAAAGGCTTCTTGAGAGGAAAGCTGTAACTCGGTGAGATGTATTAACAGAAAACACGGCAGTTTCTCAGAAAATTTCTTTCCAGTTATTAAAGGAAGATATTTTCTTTTTCACCGTAGCCGTCTATGGGTTTAAAAATATCACTTTGAAAATTTCACAAGAATAGTCCAAGTGAACGGCTTCTTGAGGGGAAAGCTGTAACTCTGTGAGATGAATTAACAGAACACAAAGTAGTTTGTCAGAAAGCTTCTTTCACGTTTCTAACTGAAGATATTTCGTTTTTCACCATAGCCTTCTACTGGCTTCCAAATATCACTTAGCAAGCTAAACAGTAACAGTATTAGAGAAAGGATTCTGGAGAGGAAATCTGTAACTCCATGAGATGAATTAACAGAACACAAAGCAGTTTCTCAGAATGCTTCTTTTCTGTTTTTATCTTAGGATATTTCCTTTTTCACCATAGTCCTCTAAGGGCTTTTAAATATCACTTTGCAAATTCCACAAGCACAGTCTTAGTGAACGGCTTCTTGAGGAGAAAGCTGTAACTCTGTGAGATGAATTAACAGAACAAAAAGCAGTTTCTCAGAAAGCTTCTTTCCAGTTTTTAACGAAAGATTTTAATTGTTCAACATAGCTCTCTATGGGCTTCAAAATATCACTTTGCAAATTGCCCAAGAACAGTCTTAGCGAAAGGCATCTTGAGGTAAAAGCTGTAACTCTGTGAGATGAATTA
This sequence comes from Chlorocebus sabaeus, assembly GCF_047675955.1. Taxonomy (NCBI): domain Eukaryota; kingdom Metazoa; phylum Chordata; class Mammalia; order Primates; family Cercopithecidae; genus Chlorocebus; species Chlorocebus sabaeus. The sequence continues at coordinate 496,785 of NW_027327463.1, forward strand.
ACAGAACACAAAACAGTTTCTCAGAAAGTTTCTTTTCTGTTTTTATCTTAGGATATTTCCTTTTTCACCATAGCCTTCTAAGGGCTTCCAAATATCACTTTGCAAATTCCACAAGAAAACTCTTAGCGAAAGGCTTCTCTACGGGACAGCTGTAACTCTGTTAGATGAATTAACAGAACACAAAGCTGATTCTCAGAAATCTTCTTTCCAGTTTTTAACGGAAAATATTTTCTTTTTCACCCTAGCCCTCTAGAGTCTTCCAAATATCAGTTTGCAAATTCCACAAGAACAGTCTTAGCGAAAGGCTTCTTTCAGGGAAAGCTGTAACTCTGTGAGATGAATTAACAGAACACGAAGCAGTTTCTCAGAAAGCTTCTTTCCAGTTTTTAACGGAAGATATTTCTGTTTTCCCCATATCTCTCTGGGATTCCAAATATCACTTTGCAAATTCCACAAGAACAGTCTTAGTGAAAGGATTCTGGAGGGGAAATCTGTAACTCTGTGAGATGAATTAACAGAACACAAAGCAGTTTCTCAGAAATCTTCTTTCCAGTTTTTAACGGAAGATATTTCCTTTTTCACCAGAGCCCCCTATAGGCTTCCAAATATCACTTTGCAAATTCCACAAGAACAGTCTTAGCGAAAGACTTCTTGAGGGGTAAGCTGTATCTCTGTGAGATGAATTAACAGAACACAAAGCAGTTTCTCAGAAGTCTTCTTTCCAGTTTTTAACGGATGATATTTCCTTTTTCACAGTAGACTTCAATGGGCTTCCAAATATCACTTTGCAAATTCCACAAGAACAGTCTTTGAGAAAAGCTTCTTGTGGGAAAATCTGTAACTCTGTGAGATGAATTAACGGAACACAAAGCAGTTTCTCAGAAACCTTCTTTCCAGTTTTCCACTGAAGATATTTCCTTTTTCACCATAGCCCACTACTGGCTTCCAAATATGACTTTGCAAATTCCACAAGAACAGTCCTAGCGAAAAATTTCTTGAGGGGAAAGCTGTAACTCGGTGTGATGTATTAACAGAACACATGGCAGTTTCTCAGAATGCTTCTTTCCAGTTTTAAACGGAAGATATTTACTTTTCAATATAGCCCTCTATGGTCTTCCAAATATCTCTTTGCAAATTACACAAGAACAGCCTTCGTGAACGGCTTCTTGAGGGGAAAGCTGTAACTCTGTGAGACGAAATAACAGAACACAAAGCAGATTCTCAGAAAGCTTCTTTTCGGTTTTTATCTTAGGATATGTCCACTTTCACCATAACCATGGATGGGCTTCCAAATATCACTTTGCAAATTCCACAAGAACAGTCTTAGCGAAAGGCTTCTTGAGGGGAAAGCTCTAACTCTTTGAGATGAATTAACAGAACACAAAGCAGTTTCTCAGAAAGCTTCTTTTCAGTTTTTTTCTTAGGATATTTCCTTTTTCAGAATAGCACCTATGTTCTTCCAAATATCACATTGCAAATTCCACAAGAACAGTCTTAGCGAAAGGCTTCTTGAGGGGAAACTCTAACTCTTCGATATGAATTAACAGAACACAAAGCAGTTTCTCAGAAAGCTTCTTTTCAGTTTTTAACTGAAGATATTTCCTTTTTCACCGTAGCCCTCTAAGGGCTTCCAAATATCACTTTGCAAATTCCACAAGAACACTCTTAGCGAAATACTTCTTGAAAGAAAAGCTGTAACTCTGTGAGATGAATTAACAGAACACAAAACAGTTTCTCAGAAAGCTTCTTTTCAGTTTTTATCTTATTATATTTCCTTTTTCACCATAGCCCTCTATGGGCTTCCAAATATCTCTTTGCAAATTCCACAACAACAGTCTTAGCGAAAGGATTATGGAGGGGAAAGCTGTAACTCTGTGACATGAATTAACAAAACACAAAGCAGTTTTTCAGAAATCTCTCTTCCAGTTTTTAACGGAAGATATTTCCTTTTTCACCATAGGCCTCTATGTGCTTCCAAATATCACTTTGCAAATTCCACAAGAAGAGCCTTACAGAAAGGCTTCTTGAGAGGAAAGCTGTAACTCGGTGAGATGTATTAACAGAAAACACGGCAGTTTCTCAGAAAATTTCTTTCCAGTTATTAAAGGAAGATATTTTCTTTTTCACCGTAGCCTTCTATGGGTTTAAAAATATCACTTTGAAAATTTCACAAGAATAGTCCAAGTGAACGGCTTCTTGAGGGGAAAGCTGTAACTCTGTGAGATGAATTAACAGAACACAAATTAGTTTGTCAGAAAGCTTCTTTCAAGTTTCTAACTGAAGATATTTCGTTTTTCACCATAGCCTTCTACTGGCTTCCAAATATCACTTAGCAAGCTAAACAGTAACAGTATTAGAGAAAGGATTCTGGAGAGGAAATCTGTAACTCCATGAGATGAATTAACAGAACACAAAGCAGTTTCTCAGAATGCTTCTTTTCTGTTTTTATCTTAGGATATTTCCTTTTTCACCATAGTCCTCTAAGGGCTTTTAAATATCACTTTGCAAATTCCACAAGCACAGTCTTAGTGAACGGCTTCTTGAGGAGAAAGCTGTAACTCTGTGAGATGAATTAACAGAACAAAAAGCAGTTTCTCAGAAAGCTTCTTTCCAGTTTTTAACGAAAGATTTTAATTGTTCAACATAGCTCTCTATGGGCTTCAAAATATCACTTTGCAAATTGCCCAAGAACAGTCTTAGCGAAAGGCATCTTGAGGTAAAAGCTGTAACTCTGTGAGATGAATTAACAGAACACAAAACAGTTTCTCAGAAAGTTTCTTTTCTGTTTTTATCTTAGGATATTTCCTTTTTCACCATAGCCTTCTAAGGGCTTCCAAATATCACTTTGCAAATTCCACAAGAAAACTCTTAGCGAAAGGCTTCTCTACGGGACAGCTGTAACTCTGTTAGATGAATTAACAGAACACAAAGCTGATTCTCAGAAATCTTCTTTCCAGTTTTTAACGGAAAATATTTTCTTTTTCACCCTAGCCCTCTAGAGTCTTCCAAATATCAGTTTGCAAATTCCACAAGAACAGTCTTAGCGAAAGGCTTCTTTCAGGGAAAGCTGTAACTCTGTGAGATGAATTAACAGAACACGAAGCAGTTTCTCAGAAAGCTTCTTTCCAGTTTTTAACGGAAGATATTTCTGTTTTCCCCATATCTCTCTGGGATTCCAAATATCACTTTGCAAATTCCACAAGAACAGTCTTAGTGAAAGGATTCTGGAGGGGAAATCTGTAACTCTGTGAGATGAATTAACAGAACACAAAGCAGTTTCTCAGAAATCTTCTTTCCAGTTTTTAACGGAAGATATTTCCTTTTTCACCAGAGCCCCCTATAGGCTTCCAAATATCACTTTGCAAATTCCACAAGAACAGTCTTAGCGAAAGACTTCTTGAGGGGTAAGCTGTATCTCTGTGAGATGAATTAACAGAACACAAAGCAGTTTCTCAGAAGTCTTCTTTCCAGTTTTTAACGGATGATATTTCCTTTTTCACAGTAGACTTCAATGGGCTTCCAAATATCACTTTGCAAATTCCACAAGAACAGTCTTTGAGAAAAGCTTCTTGTGGGAAAATCTGTAACTCTGTGAGATGAATTAACGGAACACAAAGCAGTTTCTCAGAAACCTTCTTTCCAGTTTTCCACTGAAGATATTTCCTTTTTCACCATAGCCCACTACTGGCTTCCAAATATGACTTTGCAAATTCCACAAGAACAGTCCTAGCGAAAAATTTCTTGAGGGGAAAGCTGTAACTCGGTGTGATGTATTAACAGAACACATGGCAGTTTCTCAGAATGCTTCTTTCCAGTTTTAAACGGAAGATATTTACTTTTCAATATAGCCCTCTATGGTCTTCCAAATATCTCTTTGCAAATTACACAAGAACAGCCTTCGTGAACGGCTTCTTGAGGGGAAAGCTGTAACTCTGTGAGACGAAATAACAGAACACAAAGCAGATTCTCAGAAAGCTTCTTTTCGGTTTTTATCTTAGGATATGTCCACTTTCACCATAACCATGGATGGGCTTCCAAATATCACTTTGCAAATTCCACAAGAACAGTCTTAGCGAAAGGCTTCTTGAGGGGAAAGCTCTAACTCTTTGAGATGAATTAACAGAACACAAAGCAGTTTCTCAGAAAGCTTCTTTTCAGTTTTTTTCTTAGGATATTTCCTTTTTCAGAATAGCACCTATGTTCTTCCAAATATCACATTGCAAATTCCACAAGAACAGTCTTAGCGAAAGGCTTCTTGAGGGGAAACTCTAACTCTTCGATATGAATTAACAGAACACAAAGCAGTTTCTCAGAAAGCTTCTTTTCAGTTTTTAACTGAAGATATTTCCTTTTTCACCATAGGCCTCTATGGGCTTCCAAATATCACTTTGCAAATTCCAAAAGAACAGTCTTAGCGAAAGGTTTCTTGAGGGGAATGCTGTAACTCTGTGAGTTGAATTAACAGAACACAAAGCAGTTTCTCAGAAAGCTTCTTTTCAGTTTTTATCATAGGATATTTCCTTTTTCACCATAGCCCTCTATGGGTTTCAAAATATCACTTTGCAAATTCCACAGGAACAGTCTTAGCAAAAGGCTTCTTTAGGGAAAATCTGTAACTCTGTGAGATGAATTAACAGAACACAAATCAGTTTATCAGAAAGCTTCTTTTCAGTTTTTTTCTTACGACATTTCCTTTTTCGCCATAGCCCACTATGGGCTTCCAAATATCACTATGTAAATTCCACAAGAACAGTCTGAGCGAAAGGCTTCTTGAGGGGAACGCTGTAACTCTGTGAAATCAATTAACAGAACACAAAGTTGTTTCTCAGAAAGCTTCTTTCCAGTTTTTAACGGAAGATATTTCCTTTTTCTCCATAGCCCTGTAGGGGCTTCTAAATATCACTTTCCAAATTACACAAGAACAGTCTTACCATAAGTCTTCTGGAGGGGAAAGCTGTAACTCTGTGGGATGAATTAACAGAACACAAAGCAGTTTCTCAGAAAGCTTCTTTTCTGTTTTTATCTTAGGATATTTCCTTTTTCACCGTAGCCCTCTATGGGCTTCCAACTATCTCTTTGCAAATTTCTCAAAAACAATCTTAGTGAACGGCTTCTTGAGGGGAAAGCTGTAACTCTGTGAGATGAACTAACAGAACACAAAGCAGATTTTCAGAAAGATTCTTTTCGGTTTTTATCTGAGGATATTTCCATTTTCACTGTAGACCTCTATGGGCTTCCAAATATCATTTTGCAAATTACACAAGAGGAGCCTTAGCTGAAGGCTTCTTGAGGGGAAAGTTGTAACTCTTTGAGATGAATTAACAGAACACATCGCAGTTTCTCAGAAAGCTTCTTTTCAGTTTTTAACGAAAGATATTTCCTTTCTCACCATAGCCCTCTATGGGTTTCCAAATATCACTTTGCAAATTCCACAAGAACAGTCTTAGCGAAAGGCTTCTTGAGAGGTAAGCTGTAACTCTGTGAGATGAATTAACAGAACACAAAGCAGTTTCTCAGAAAGCTTCTTTCCAGTTTTTAACTGAAGATATTTATTTTTTTACCATAGCCCCCTATAGACTTCCAAATATCACTTTGCAAATCCCACAATAACAGTCTTAGTGAAAGGCTTCTCGAGGGGAAAGCTGTAACTCAGTGAGATATATTAACAGAACACACGGCAGTTTCTCAGAAAGCTTCTTTCCAGTTTATAACGGAAGATATTTCCTTTTTCAACATAGCCCTCTGTGGGCTTCCAAATATCACTTTGCAAATCACTCAAGAACAGTCTTAGCGAAGGTCTTCTTGAGAGCAAAGCTGTAACTGTGTGAGATGTATCAATAGAACACACGGCAGTTTCTCAGAAAGCTTCTTTCCAGTTTTTAACGGAAGATATTTTGTTTTTCACCATAGCCCTCTATGGGTTTCCAAATATCACTTTGCAAATCCCACAAGAACAGTCTTATCGAAAGACTTCTTGAAGGGAAAGCTGTAATTCTGTGAGATGAATTATCAGAACACAAAGCAGTTTCTCAGAAAGCTTCTTTCCAGTTTTTAACTGAAGATATTCCCTTTTTCACCGAAGCCCTCTTGGGGCTTCCAAATATCACTTTGCAAATTCCACAAAAACACTCTTAGCGAATGAGTTCTGTAGGGGAATGCTGTAACTCTGTTAGATAAATTAACAGAACAGAAAGCAGTGTCTCAGAAATCTTCTTCCTAGTTTTTAACGGAAGATATTTCCTTTTTCTCCATATCCCACTATGGGCTTCCAAATATCACTTTGCAAATTCCACAAAACAGACTTACCGAAAAGCTTCTTGAGAAGAAAGCTGTAACTCTGTGAGATGAATTACTACAACACAAAGCAGTTTCTCAGTAAGTTTCTTTCCAGGTTTTAACTGAAGATATTTCCTTTTTCATCATGGCCCTCTATGGGCTTCCAAATATCACTTTGCAAATTGCACAAGAACAGTCTTAGCGAATGGCTTCTTGAGGGAAAATTTGTAACTCTGTGATACGAATTAAGAGAACACAAAGCAGTTCCTCAGAAAGCTTCTTTTCAGTTTTTATCTTAGGATATTTCCTTTTTCACCATAGCTCTCTTTGGGCTTCCAAATATCATTTTGCAAATTTCACAAGAACAGTCTAAGCGAAAGGCTTCTGGAGGGGAAAGTTTTAACTCTGTGCGATGAATTAACAGAAAACAAAGCAGTTTCTCAGATATCTTCTTTCCAGTTTTTAAAGGAAGATATGTCCTTTTTCACCATAGCCCTCTAAGGGCTACCAAATATCACTTTGTAAATTCCACAAGAACTGTCTTAGCGAAAGGCTTCTTGAGAAGAAAGCTGTAACTCTGTGAGATGAATTAACAGAACACAAAGCGGTGTCTCAGAAAATTTCCTTCCAGTTTTTAATGGAAGATATGTCCTTTTTCACCATAGCCCTCTATGGGCTTCCAAATATCATTTTGCAAATTCCACAAAAACAGTCTTAGCAAAAGGCTTCCGGAGGGGAATCCTGTAACTCTGTGAGGTGAATTAACAGAACACAAAGCAGTTTCTCAGAAAGCATCTTTCCATTTTTTAATTGAAGATATTTCCTTTTTCACCGTAGCCCTCTAAGGGCTTCCAAATATCACTTTGCAAATTCCACAAGAACACTCTTAGCGAAATACTTCTTGAAAGAAAAGCTGTAACTCTGTGAGATGAATTAACAGAACACAAAACAGTTTCTCAGAAAGCTTCTTTTCAGTTTTTATCTTATTATATTTCCTTTTTCACCATAGCCCTCTATGGGCTTCCAAATATCTCTTTGCAAATTCCACAACAACAGTCTTAGCGAAAGGATTATGGAGGGGAAAGCTGTAACTCTGTGACATGAATTAACAAAACACAAAGCAGTTTTTCAGAAATCTCTCTTCCAGTTTTTAACGGAAGATATTTCCTTTTTCACCATAGGCCTCTATGTGCTTCCAAATATCACTTTGCAAATTCCACAAGAAGAGCCTTACAGAAAGGCTTCTTGAGAGGAAAGCTGTAACTCGGTGAGATGTATTCACAGAAAACACGGCAGTTTCTCAGAAAATTTCTTTCCAGTTATTAAAGGAAGATATTTTCTTTTTCACCGTAGCCTTCTATGGGTTTAAAAATATCACTTTGAAAATTTCACAAGAATAGTCCAAGTGAACGGCTTCTTGAGGGGAAAGCTGTAACTCTGTGAGATGAATTAACAGAACACAAAGTAGTTTGTCAGAAAGCTTCTTTCAAGTTTCTAACTGAAGATATTTCGTTTTTCACCATAGCCTTCTACTGGCTTCCAAATATCACTTAGCAAGCTAAACAGTAACAGTATTAGAGAAAGGATTCTGGAGAGGAAATCTGTAACTCCATGAGATGAATTAACAGAACACAAAGCAGTTTCTCAGAATGCTTCTTTTCTCTTTTTATCTTAGGATATTTCCTTTTTCACCATAGTCCTCTAAGGGCTTTTAAATATCACTTTGCAAATTCCACAAGCACAGTCTTAGTGAACGGCTTCTTGAGGAGAAAGCTGTAACTCTGTGAGATGAATTAACAGAACAAAAAGCAGTTTCTCAGAAAGCTTCTTTCCAGTTTTTAACGAAAGATTTTAATTGTTCAACATAGCTCTCTATGGGCTTCAAAATATCACTTTGCAAATTGCCCAAGAACAGTCTTAGCGAAAGGCATCTTGAGGTAAAAGCTGTAACTCTGTGAGATGAATTAACAGAACACAAAACAGTTTCTCAGAAAGTTTCTTTTCTGTTTTTATCTTAGGATATTTCCTTTTTCACCATAGCCTTCTAAGGGCTTCCAAATATCACTTTGCAAATTCCACAAGAAAACTCTTAGCGAAAGGCTTCTCTACAGGACAGCTGTAACTCTGTTAGATGAATTAACAGAACACAAAGCTGATTCTCAGAAATCTTCTTTCCAGTTTTTAACGGAAAATATTTTCTTTTTCACCCTAGCCCTCTAGAGTCTTCCAAATATCAGTTTGCAAATTCCACAAGAACAGTCTTAGCGAAAGGCTTCTTTCAGGGAAAGCTGTAACTCTGTGAGATGAATTAACAGAACACGAAGCAGTTTCTCAGAAAGCTTCTTTCCAGTTTTTAACGGAAGATATTTCTGTTTTCCCCATATCTCTCTGGGATTCCAAATATCACTTTGCAAATTCCACAAGAACAGTCTTAGTGAAAGGATTCTGGAGGGGAAATCTGTAACTCTGTGAGATGAATTAACAGAACACAAAGCAGTTTCTCAGAAATCTTCTTTCCAGTTTTTAACGGAAGATATTTCCTTTTTCACCAGAGCCCCCTATAGGCTTCCAAATATCACTTTGCAAATTCCACAAGAACAGTCTTAGCGAAAGACTTCTTGAGGGGTAAGCTGTATCTCTGTGAGATGAATTAACAGAACACAAAGCAGTTTCTCAGAAGTCTTCTTTCCAGTTTTTAACGGATGATATTTCCTTTTTCACAGTAGACTTCAATGGGCTTCCAAATATCACTTTGCAAATTCCACAAGAACAGTCTTTGAGAAAAGCTTCTTGTGGGAAAATCTGTAACTCTGTGAGATGAATTAACGGAACACAAAGCAGTTTCTCAGAAACCTTCTTTCCAGTTTTCCACTGAAGATATTTCCTTTTTCACCATAGCCCACTACTGGCTTCCAAATATGACTTTGCAAATTCCACAAGAACAGTCCTAGCGAAAAATTTCTTGAGGGGAAAGCTGTAACTCGGTGTGATGTATTAACAGAACACATGGCAGTTTCTCAGAATGCTTCTTTCCAGTTTTAAACGGAAGATATTTACTTTTCAATATAGCCCTCTATGGTCTTCCAAATATCTCTTTGCAAATTACACAAGAACAGCCTTCGTGAACGGCTTCTTGAGGGGAAAGCTGTAACTCTGTGAGACGAAATAACAGAACACAAAGCAGATTCTCAGAAAGCTTCTTTTCGGTTTTTATCTTAGGATATGTCCACTTTCACCATAACCATGGATGGGCTTCCAAATATCACTTTGCAAATTCCACAAGAACAGTCTTAGCGAAAGGCTTCTTGAGGGGAAAGCTCTAACTCTTTGAGATGAATTAACAGAACACAAAGCAGTTTCTCAGAAAGCTTCTTTTCAGTTTTTTTCTTAGGATATTTCCTTTTTCAGAATAGCACCTATGTTCTTCCAAATATCACATTGCAAATTCCACAAGAACAGTCTTAGCGAAAGGCTTCTTGAGGGGAAACTCTAACTCTTCGATATGAATTAACAGAACACAAAGCAGTTTCTCAGAAAGCTTCTTTTCAGTTTTTAACTGAAGATATTTCCTTTTTCACCATAGGCCTCTATGGGCTTCCAAATATCACTTTGCAAATTCCAAAAGAACAGTCTTAGCGAAAGGTTTCTTGAGGGGAATGCTGTAACTCTGTGAGTTGAATTAACAGAACACAAAGCAGTTTCTCAGAAAGCTTCTTTTCAGTTTTTATCATAGGATATTTCCTTTTTCACCATAGCCCTCTATGGGTTTCAAAATATCACTTTGCAAATTCCACAGGAACAGTCTTAGCAAAAGGCTTCTTTAGGGAAAATCTGTAACTCTGTGAGATGAATTAACAGAACACAAATCAGTTTATCAGAAAGCTTCTTTTCAGTTTTTTTCTTACGACATTTCCTTTTTCGCCATAGCCCACTATGGGCTTCCAAATATCACTATGTAAATTCCACAAGAACAGTCTGAGCGAAAGGCTTCTTGAGGGGAACGCTGTAACTCTGTGAAATCAATTAACAGAACACAAAGTTGTTTCTCAGAAAGCTTCTTTCCAGTTTTTAACGGAAGATATTTCCTTTTTCTCCATAGCCCTGTAGGGGCTTCTAAATATCACTTTCCAAATTACACAAGAACAGTCTTACCATAAGTCTTCTGGAGGGGAAAGCTGTAACTCTGTGGGATGAATTAACAGAACACAAAGCAGTTTCTCAGAAAGCTTCTTTTCTGTTTTTATCTTAGGATATTTCCTTTTTCACCGTAGCCCTCTATGGGCTTCCAACTATCTCTTTGCAAATTTCTCAAAAACAATCTTAGTGAACGGCTTCTTGAGGGGAAAGCTGTAACTCTGTGAGATGAACTAACAGAACACAAAGCAGATTTTCAGAAAGATTCTTTTCGGTTTTTATCTGAGGATATTTCCATTTTCACTGTAGACCTCTATGGGCTTCCAAATATCATTTTGCAAATTACACAAGAGGAGCCTTAGCTGAAGGCTTCTTGAGGGGAAAGTTGTAACTCTTTGAGATGAATTAACAGAACACATCGCAGTTTCTCAGAAAGCTTCTTTTCAGTTTTTAACGAAAGATATTTCCTTTCTCACCATAGCCCTCTATGGGTTTCCAAATATCACTTTGCAAATTCCACAAGAACAGTCTTAGCGAAAGGCTTCTTGAGAGGTAAGCTGTAACTCTGTGAGATGAATTAACAGAACACAAAGCAGTTTCTCAGAAAGCTTCTTTCCAGTTTTTAACTGAAGATATTTATTTTTTTACCATAGCCCCCTATAGACTTCCAAATATCACTTTGCAAATCCCACAATAACAGTCTTAGTGAAAGGCTTCTCGAGGGGAAAGCTGTAACTCAGTGAGATATATTAACAGAACACACGGCAGTTTCTCAGAAAGCTTCTTTCCAGTTTATAACGGAAGATATTTCCTTTTTCAACATAGCCCTCTGTGGGCTTCCAAATATCACTTTGCAAATCACTCAAGAACAGTCTTAGCGAAGGTCTTCTTGAGAGCAAAGCTGTAACTGTGTGAGATGTATCAATAGAACACACGGCAGTTTCTCAGAAAGCTTCTTTCCAGTTTTTAACGGAAGATATTTTGTTTTTCACCATAGCCCTCTATGGGTTTCCAAATATCACTTTGCAAATCCCACAAGAACAGTCTTATCGAAAGACTTCTTGAAGGGAAAGCTGTAATTCTGTGAGATGAATTATCAGAACACAAAGCAGTTTCTCAGAAAGCTTCTTTCCAGTTTTTAACTGAAGATATTCCCTTTTTCACCGAAGCCCTCTTGGGGCTTCCAAATATCACTTTGCAAATTCCACAAAAACACTCTTAGCGAATGAGTTCTGTAGGGGAATGCTGTAACTCTGTTAGATAAATTAACAGAACAGAAAGCAGTGTCTCAGAAATCTTCTTCCTAGTTTTTAACGGAAGATATTTCCTTTTTCTCCATATCCCACTATGGGCTTCCAAATATCACTTTGCAAATTCCACAAAACAGACTTACCGAAAAGCTTCTTGAGAAGAAAGCTGTAACTCTGTGAGATGAATTACTACAACACAAAGCAGTTTCTCAGTAAGTTTCTTTCCAGGTTTTAACTGAAGATATTTCCTTTTTCATCATGGCCCTCTATGGGCTTCCAAATATCACTTTGCAAATTGCACAAGAACAGTCTTAGCGAATGGCTTCTTGAGGGAAAATTTGTAACTCTGTGATACGAATTAAGAGAACACAAAGCAGTTCCTCAGAAAGCTTCTTTTCAGTTTTTATCTTAGGATATTTCCTTTTTCACCATAGCTCTCTTTGGGCTTCCAAATATCATTTTGCAAATTTCACAAGAACAGTCTAAGCGAAAGGCTTCTGGAGGGGAAAGTTTTAACTCTGTGCGATGAATTAACAGAAAACAAAGCAGTTTCTCAGATATCTTCTTTCCAGTTTTTAAAGGAAGATATGTCCTTTTTCACCATAGCCCTCTAAGGGCTACCAAATATCACTTTGTAAATTCCACAAGAACTGTCTTAGCGAAAGGCTTCTTGAGAAGAAAGCTGTAACTCTGTGAGATGAATTAACAGAACACAAAGCGGTGTCTCAGAAAATTTCCTTCCAGTTTTTAATGGAAGATATGTCCTTTTTCACCATAGCCCTCTATGGGCTTCCAAATATCATTTTGCAAATTCCACAAAAACAGTCTTAGCAAAAGGCTTCCGGAGGGGAATCCTGTAACTCTGTGAGGTGAATTAACAGAACACAAAGCAGTTTCTCAGAAAGCATCTTTCCATTTTTTAATTGAAGATATTTCCTTTTTCACCGTAGCCCTCTAAGGGCTTCCAAATATCACTTTGCAAATTCCACAAGAACACTCTTAGCGAAATACTTCTTGAAAGAAAAGCTGTAACTCTGTGAGATGAATTAACAGAACACAAAACAGTTTCTCAGAAAGCTTCTTTTCAGTTTTTATCTTATTATATTTCCTTTTTCACCATAGCCCTCTATGGGCTTCCAAATATCTCTTTGCAAATTCCACAACAACAGTCTTAGCGAAAGGATTATGGAGGGGAAAGCTGTAACTCTGTGACATGAATTAACAAAACACAAAGCAGTTTTTCAGAAATCTCTCTTCCAGTTTTTAACGGAAGATATTTCCTTTTTCACCATAGGCCTCTATGTGCTTCCAAATATCACTTTGCAAATTCCACAAGAAGAGCCTTACAGAAAGGCTTCTTGAGAGGAAAGCTGTAACTCGGTGAGATGTATTCACAGAAAACACGGCAGTTTCTCAGAAAATTTCTTTCCAGTTATTAAAGGAAGATATTTTCTTTTTCACCGTAGCCTTCTATGGGTTTAAAAATATCACTTTGAAAATTTCACAAGAATAGTCCAAGTGAACGGCTTCTTGAGGGGAAAGCTGTAACTCTGTGAGATGAATTAACAGAACACAAAGTAGTTTGTCAGAAAGCTTCTTTCAAGTTTCTAACTGAAGATATTTCGTTTTTCACCATAGCCTTCTACTGGCTTCCAAATATCACTTAGCAAGCTAAACAGTAACAGTATTAGAGAAAGGATTCTGGAGAGGAAATCTGTAACTCCATGAGATGAATTAACAGAACACAAAGCAGTTTCTCAGAATGCTTCTTTTCTCTTTTTATCTTAGGATATTTCCTTTTTCACCATAGTCCTCTAAGGGCTTTTAAATATCACTTTGCAAATTCCACAAGCACAGTCTTAGTGAACGGCTTCTTGAGGAGAAAGCTGTAACTCTGTGAGATGAATTAACAGAACAAAAAGCAGTTTCTCAGAAAGCTTCTTTCCAGTTTTTAACGAAAGATTTTAATTGTTCAACATAGCTCTCTATGGGCTTCAAAATATCACTTTGCAAATTGCCCAAGAACAGTCTTAGCGAAAGGCATCTTGAGGTAAAAGCTGTAACTCTGTGAGATGAATTAACAGAACACAAAACAGTTTCTCAGAAAGTTTCTTTTCTGTTTTTATCTTAGGATATTTCCTTTTTCACCATAGCCTTCTAAGGGCTTCCAAATATCACTTTGCAAATTCCACAAGAAAACTCTTAGCGAAAGGCTTCTCTACAGGACAGCTGTAACTCTGTTAGATGAATTAACAGAACACAAAGCTGATTCTCAGAAATCTTCTTTCCAGTTTTTAACGGAAAATATTTTCTTTTTCACCCTAGCCCTCTAGAGTCTTCCAAATATCAGTTTGCAAATTCCACAAGAACAGTCTTAGCGAAAGGCTTCTTTCAGGGAAAGCTGTAACTCTGTGAGATGAATTAACAGAACACGAAGCAGTTTCTCAGAAAGCTTCTTTCCAGTTTTTAACGGAAGATATTTCTGTTTTCCCCATATCTCTCTGGGATTCCAAATATCACTTTGCAAATTCCACAAGAACAGTCTTAGTGAAAGGATTCTGGAGGGGAAATCTGTAACTCTGTGAGATGAATTAACAGAACACAAAGCAGTTTCTCAGAAATCTTCTTTCCAGTTTTTAACGGAAGATATTTCCTTTTTCACCAGAGCCCCCTATAGGCTTCCAAATATCACTTTGCAAATTCCACAAGAACAGTCTTAGCGAAAGACTTCTTGAGGGGTAAGCTGTATCTCTGTGAGATGAATTAACAGAACACAAAGCAGTTTCTCAGAAGTCTTCTTTCCAGTTTTTAACGGATGATATTTCCTTTTTCACAGTAGACTTCAATGGGCTTCCAAATATCACTTTGCAAATTCCACAAGAACAGTCTTTGAGAAAAGCTTCTTGTGGGAAAATCTGTAACTCTGTGAGATGAATTAACGGAACACAAAGCAGTTTCTCAGAAACCTTCTTTCCAGTTTTCCACTGAAGATATTTCCTTTTTCACCATAGCCCACTACTGGCTTCCAAATATGACTTTGCAAATTCCACAAGAACAGTCCTAGCGAAAAATTTCTTGAGGGGAAAGCTGTAACTCGGTGTGATGTATTAACAGAACACATGGCAGTTTCTCAGAATGCTTCTTTCCAGTTTTAAACGGAAGATATTTACTTTTCAATATAGCCCTCTATGGTCTTCCAAATATCTCTTTGCAAATTACACAAGAACAGCCTTCGTGAACGGCTTCTTGAGGGGAAAGCTGTAACTCTGTGAGACGAAATAACAGAACACAAAGCAGATTCTCAGAAAGCTTCTTTTCGGTTTTTATCTTAGGATATGTCCACTTTCACCATAACCATGGATGGGCTTCCAAATATCACTTTGCAAATTCCACAAGAACAGTCTTAGCGAAAGGCTTCTTGAGGGGAAAGCTCTAACTCTTTGAGATGAATTAACAGAACACAAAGCAGTTTCTCAGAAAGCTTCTTTTCAGTTTTTTTCTTAGGATATTTCCTTTTTCAGAATAGCACCTATGTTCTTCCAAATATCACATTGCAAATTCCACAAGAACAGTCTTAGCGAAAGGCTTCTTGAGGGGAAACTCTAACTCTTCGATATGAATTAACAGAACACAAAGCAGTTTCTCAGAAAGCTTCTTTTCAGTTTTTAACTGAAGATATTTCCTTTTTCACCATAGGCCTCTATGGGCTTCCAAATATCACTTTGCAAATTCCAAAAGAACAGTCTTAGCGAAAGGTTTCTTGAGGGGAATGCTGTAACTCTGTGAGTTGAATTAACAGAACACAAAGCAGTTTCTCAGAAAGCTTCTTTTCAGTTTTTATCATAGGATATTTCCTTTTTCACCATAGCCCTCTATGGGTTTCAAAATATCACTTTGCAAATTCCACAGGAACAGTCTTAGCAAAAGGCTTCTTTAGGGAAAATCTGTAACTCTGTGAGATGAATTAACAGAACACAAATCAGTTTATCAGAAAGCTTCTTTTCAGTTTTTTTCTTACGACATTTCCTTTTTCGCCATAGCCCACTATGGGCTTCCAAATATCACTATGTAAATTCCACAAGAACAGTCTGAGCGAAAGGCTTCTTGAGGGGAACGCTGTAACTCTGTGAAATCAATTAACAGAACACAAAGTTGTTTCTCAGAAAGCTTCTTTCCAGTTTTTAACGGAAGATATTTCCTTTTTCTCCATAGCCCTGTAGGGGCTTCTAAATATCACTTTCCAAATTACACAAGAACAGTCTTACCATAAGTCTTCTGGAGGGGAAAGCTGTAACTCTGTGGGATGAATTAACAGAACACAAAGCAGTTTCTCAGAAAGCTTCTTTTCTGTTTTTATCTTAGGATATTTCCTTTTTCACCGTAGCCCTCTATGGGCTTCCAACTATCTCTTTGCAAATTTCTCAAAAACAATCTTAGTGAACGGCTTCTTGAGGGGAAAGCTGTAACTCTGTGAGATGAACTAACAGAACACAAAGCAGATTTTCAGAAAGATTCTTTTCGGTTTTTATCTGAGGATATTTCCATTTTCACTGTAGACCTCTATGGGCTTCCAAATATCATTTTGCAAATTACACAAGAGGAGCCTTAGCTGAAGGCTTCTTGAGGGGAAAGTTGTAACTCTTTGAGATGAATTAACAGAACACATCGCAGTTTCTCAGAAAGCTTCTTTTCAGTTTTTAACGAAAGATATTTCCTTTCTCACCATAGCCCTCTATGGGTTTCCAAATATCACTTTGCAAATTCCACAAGAACAGTCTTAGCGAAAGGCTTCTTGAGAGGTAAGCTGTAACTCTGTGAGATGAATTAACAGAACACAAAGCAGTTTCTCAGAAAGCTTCTTTCCAGTTTTTAACTGAAGATATTAATTTTTGTACCATAGCCCCCTATAGACTTCCAAATATCACTTTGCAAATCCCACAATAACAGTCTTAGTGAAAGGCTTCTCGAGGGGAAAGCTGTAACTCAGTGAGATATATTAACAGAACACACGGCAGTTTCTCAGAAAGCTTCTTTCCAGTTTATAACGGAAGATATTTCCTTTTTCAACATAGCCCTCTGTGGGCTTCCAAATATCACTTTGCAAATCACTCAAGAACAGTCTTAGCGAAGGTCTTCTTGAGAGCAAAGCTGTAACTGTGTGAGATGTATCAATAGAACACACGGCAGTTTCTCAGAAAGCTTCTTTCCAGTTTTTAACGGAAGATATTTTGTTTTTCACCATAGCCCTCTATGGGTTTCCAAATATCACTTTGCAAATCCCACAAGAACAGTCTTATCGAAAGACTTCTTGAAGGGAAAGCTGTAATTCTGTGAGATGAATTATCAGAACACAAAGCAGTTTCTCAGAAAGCTTCTTTCCAGTTTTTAACTGAAGATATTCCCTTTTTCACCGAAGCCCTCTTGGGGCTTCCAAATATCACTTTGCAAATTCCACAAAAACACTCTTAGCGAATGAGTTCTGTAGGGGAATGCTGTAACTCTGTTAGATAAATTAACAGAACAGAAAGCAGTGTCTCAGAAATCTTCTTCCTAGTTTTTAACGGAAGATATTTCCTTTTTCTCCATATCCCACTATGGGCTTCCAAATATCACTTTGCAAATTCCACAAAACAGACTTACCGAAAAGCTTCTTGAGAAGAAAGCTGTAACTCTGTGAGATGAATTACTACAACACAAAGCAGTTTCTCAGTAAGTTTCTTTCCAGGTTTTAACTGAAGATATTTCCTTTTTCATCATGGCCCTCTATGGGCTTCCAAATATCACTTTGCAAATTGCACAAGAACAGTCTTAGCGAATGGCTTCTGGAGGGAAAATTTGTAACTCTGTGATACGAATTAAGAGAACACAAAGCAGTTCCTCAGAAAGCTTCTTTTCAGTTTTTATCTTAGGATATTTCCTTTTTCACCATAGCTCTCTTTGGGCTTCCAAATATCATTTTGCAAATTTCACAAGAACAGTCTAAGCGAAAGGCTTCTGGAGGGGAAAGTTTTAACTCTGTGAGATGAATTAACAGAAAACAAAGCAGTTTCTCAGATATCTTCTTTCCAGTTTTTAAAGGAAGATATGTCCTTTTTCACCATAGCCCTCTAAGGGCTACCAAATATCACTTTGTAAATTCCACAAGAACTGTCTTAGCGAAAGGCTTCTTGAGAAGAAAGCTGTAACTCTGTGAGATGAATTAACAGAACACAAAGCGGTTTCTCAGAAAATTTCCTTCCAGTTTTTAATGGAAGATATGTCCTTTTTCACCATAGCCCTCTATGGGCTTCCAAATATCATTTTGCAAATTCCACAAAAACAGTCTTAGCAAAAGGCTTCTGGAGGGGAATCCTGTAACTCTGTGAGATGAATTAACAGAACACAAAGCAGTTTCTCAGAAAGCATCTTTCCATTTTTTAATTGAAGATATTTCCTTTTTCACCGTAGCCCTCTAAGGGCTTCCAAATATCACTTTGCAAATTCCACAAGAACACTCTTAGCGAAATACTTCTTGAAAGAAACGCTGTAACTCTGTGAGATGAATTAACAGAACACAAAACAGTTTCTCAGAAAGCTTCTTTTCAGTTTTTATCTTATTATATTTCCTTTTTCACCATAGCCCTCTATGGGCTTCCAAATATCATTTTGCAAATTCCACAAAAACAGTCTTAGCAAAAGGCTTCCGGAGGGGAATCCTGTAACTCTGTGAGGTGAATTAACAGAACACAAAGCAGTTTCTCAGAAAGCATCTTTCCATTTTTTAATTGAAGATATTTCCTTTTTCACCGTAGCCCTCTAAGGGCTTCCAAATATCACTTTGCAAATTCCACAAGAACACTCTTAGCGAAATACTTCTTGAAAGAAAAGCTGTAACTCTGTGAGATGAATTAACAGAACACAAAACAGTTTCTCAGAAAGCTTCTTTTCAGTTTTTATCTTATTATATTTCCTTTTTCACCATAGCCCTCTATGGGCTTCCAAATATCTCTTTGCAAATTCCACAACAACAGTCTTAGCGAAAGGATTATGGAGGGGAAAGCTGTAACTCTGTGACATGAATTAACAAAACACAAAGCAGTTTTTCAGAAATCTCTCTTCCAGTTTTTAACGGAAGATATTTCCTTTTTCACCATAGGCCTCTATGTGCTTCCAAATATCACTTTGCAAATTCCACAAGAAGAGCCTTACAGAAAGGCTTCTTGAGAGGAAAGCTGTAACTCGGTGAGATGTATTAACAGAAAACACGGCAGTTTCTCAGAAAATTTCTTTCCAGTTATTAAAGGAAGATATTTTCTTTTTCACCGTAGCCGTCTATGGGTTTAAAAATATCACTTTGAAAATTTCACAAGAATAGTCCAAGTGAACGGCTTCTTGAGGGGAAAGCTGTAACTCTGTGAGATGAATTAACAGAACACAAAGTAGTTTGTCAGAAAGCTTCTTTCACGTTTCTAACTGAAGATATTTCGTTTTTCACCATAGCCTTCTACTGGCTTCCAAATATCACTTAGCAAGCTAAACAGTAACAGTATTTGAGAAAGGATTCTGGAGAGGAAATCTGTAACTCCATGAGATGAATTAACAGAACACAAAGCAGTTTCTCAGAATGCTTCTTTTCTGTTTTTATCTTAGGATATTTCCTTTTTCACCATAGTCCTCTAAGGGCTTTTAAATATCACTTTGCAAATTCCACAAGCACAGTCTTAGTGAACGGCTTCTTGAGGAGAAAGCTGTAACTCTGTGAGATGAATTAACAGAACAAAAAGCAGTTTCTCAGAAAGCTTCTTTCCAGTTTTTAACGAAAGATTTTAATTGTTCAACATAGCTCTCTATGGGCTTCAAAATATCACTTTGCAAATTGCCCAAGAACAGTCTTAGCGAAAGGCATCTTGAGGTAAAAGCTGTAACTCTGTGAGATGAATTAACAGAACACAAAACAGTTTCTCAGAAAGTTTCTTTTCTGTTTTTATCTTAGGATATTTCCTTTTTCACCATAGCCTTCTAAGGGCTTCCAAATATCACTTTGCAAATTCCACAAGAAAACTCTTAGCGAAAGGCTTCTCTACGGGACAGCTGTAACTCTGTTAGATGAATTAACAGAACACAAAGCTGATTCTCAGAAATCTTCTTTCCAGTTTTTAACGGAAAATATTTTCTTTTTCACCCTAGCCCTCTAGAGTCTTCCAAATATCAGTTTGCAAATTCCACAAGAACAGTCTTAGCGAAAGGCTTCTTTCAGGGAAAGCTGTAACTCTGTGAGATGAATTAACAGAACACGAAGCAGTTTCTCAGAAAGCTTCTTTCCAGTTTTTAACGGAAGATATTTCTGTTTTCCCCATATCTCTCTGGGATTCCAAATATCACTTTGCAAATTCCACAAGAACAGTCTTAGTGAAAGGATTCTGGAGGGGAAATCTGTAACTCTGTGAGATGAATTAACAGAACACAAAGCAGTTTCTCAGAAATCTTCTTTCCAGTTTTTAACGGAAGATATTTCCTTTTTCACCAGAGCCCCCTATAGGCTTCCAAATATCACTTTGCAAATTCCACAAGAACAGTCTTAGCGAAAGACTTCTTGAGGGGTAAGCTGTATCTCTGTGAGATGAATTAACAGAACACAAAGCAGTTTCTCAGAAGTCTTCTTTCCAGTTTTTAACGGATGATATTTCCTTTTTCACAGTAGACTTCAATGGGCTTCCAAATATCACTTTGCAAATTCCACAAGAACAGTCTTTGAGAAAAGCTTCTTGTGGGAAAATCTGTAACTCTGTGAGATGAATTAACGGAACACAAAGCAGTTTCTCAGAAACCTTCTTTCCAGTTTTCCACTGAAGATATTTCCTTTTTCACCATAGCCCACTACTGGCTTCCAAATATGACTTTGCAAATTCCACAAGAACAGTCCTAGCGAAAAATTTCTTGAGGGGAAAGCTGTAACTCGGTGTGATGTATTAACAGAACACATGGCAGTTTCTCAGAATGCTTCTTTCCAGTTTTAAACGGAAGATATTTACTTTTCAATATAGCCCTCTATGGTCTTCCAAATATCTCTTTGCAAATTACACAAGAACAGCCTTCGTGAACGGCTTCTTGAGGGGAAAGCTGTAACTCTGTGAGACGAAATAACAGAACACAAAGCAGATTCTCAGAAAGCTTCTTTTCGGTTTTTATCTTAGGATATGTCCACTTTCACCATAACCATGGATGGGCTTCCAAATATCACTTTGCAAATTCCACAAGAACAGTCTTAGCGAAAGGCTTCTTGAGGGGAAAGCTCTAACTCTTTGAGATGAATTAACAGAACACAAAGCAGTTTCTCAGAAAGCTTCTTTTCAGTTTTTTTCTTAGGATATTTCCTTTTTCAGAATAGCACCTATGTTCTTCCAAATATCACATTGCAAATTCCACAAGAACAGTCTTAGCGAAAGGCTTCTTGAGGGGAAACTCTAACTCTTCGATATGAATTAACAGAACACAAAGCAGTTTCTCAGAAAGCTTCTTTTCAGTTTTTAACTGAAGATATTTCCTTTTTCACCGTAGCCCTCTAAGGGCTTCCAAATATCACTTTGCAAATTCCACAAGAACACTCTTAGCGAAATACTTCTTGAAAGAAAAGCTGTAACTCTGTGAGATGAATTAACAGAACACAAAACAGTTTCTCAGAAAGCTTCTTTTCAGTTTTTATCTTATTATATTTCCTTTTTCACCATAGCCCTCTATGGGCTTCCAAATATCTCTTTGCAAATTCCACAACAACAGTCTTAGCGAAAGGATTATGGAGGGGAAAGCTGTAACTCTGTGACATGAATTAACAAAACACAAAGCAGTTTTTCAGAAATCTCTCTTCCAGTTTTTAACGGAAGATATTTCCTTTTTCACCATAGGCCTCTATGTGCTTCCAAATATCACTTTGCAAATTCCACAAGAAGAGCCTTACAGAAAGGCTTCTTGAGAGGAAAGCTGTAACTCGGTGAGATGTATTAACAGAAAACACGGCAGTTTCTCAGAAAATTTCTTTCCAGTTATTAAAGGAAGATATTTTCTTTTTCACCGTAGCCTTCTATGGGTTTAAAAATATCACTTTGAAAATTTCACAAGAATAGTCCAAGTGAACGGCTTCTTGAGGGGAAAGCTGTAACTCTGTGAGATGAATTAACAGAACACAAAGTAGTTTGTCAGAAAGCTTCTTTCAAGTTTCTAACTGAAGATATTTCGTTTTTCACCATAGCCTTCTACTGGCTTCCAAATATCACTTAGCAAGCTAAACAGTAACAGTATTAGAGAAAGGATTCTGGAGAGGAAATCTGTAACTCCATGAGATGAATTAACAGAACACAAAGCAGTTTCTCAGAATGCTTCTTTTCTCTTTTTATCTTAGGATATTTCCTTTTTCACCATAGTCCTCTAAGGGCTTTTAAATATCACTTTGCAAATTCCACAAGCACAGTCTTAGTGAACGGCTTCTTGAGGAGAAAGCTGTAACTCTGTGAGATGAATTAACAGAACAAAAAGCAGTTTCTCAGAAAGCTTCTTTCCAGTTTTTAACGAAAGATTTTAATTGTTCAACATAGCTCTCTATGGGCTTCAAAATATCACTTTGCAAATTGCCCAAGAACAGTCTTAGCGAAAGGCATCTTGAGGTAAAAGCTGTAACTCTGTGAGATGAATTAACAGAACACAAAACAGTTTCTCAGAAAGTTTCTTTTCTGTTTTTATCTTAGGATATTTCCTTTTTCACCATAGCCTTCTAAGGGCTTCCAAATATCACTTTGCAAATTCCACAAGAAAACTCTTAGCGAAAGGCTTCTCTACGGGACAGCTGTAACTCTGTTAGATGAATTAACAGAACACAAAGCTGATTCTCAGAAATCTTCTTTCCAGTTTTTAACGGAAAATATTTTCTTTTTCACCCTAGCCCTCTAGAGTCTTCCAAATATCAGTTTGCAAATTCCACAAGAACAGTCTTAGCGAAAGGCTTCTTTCAGGGAAAGCTGTAACTCTGTGAGATGAATTAACAGAACACGAAGCAGTTTCTCAGAAAGCTTCTTTCCAGTTTTTAACGGAAGATATTTCTGTTTTCCCCATATCTCTCTGGGATTCCAAATATCACTTTGCAAATTCCACAAGAACAGTCTTAGTGAAAGGATTCTGGAGGGGAAATCTGTAACTCTGTGAGATGAATTAACAGAACACAAAGCAGTTTCTCAGAAATCTTCTTTCCAGTTTTTAACGGAAGATATTTCCTTTTTCACCAGAGCCCCCTATAGGCTTCCAAATATCACTTTGCAAATTCCACAAGAACAGTCTTAGCGAAAGACTTCTTGAGGGGTAAGCTGTATCTCTGTGAGATGAATTAACAGAACACAAAGCAGTTTCTCAGAAGTCTTCTTTCCAGTTTTTAACGGATGATATTTCCTTTTTCACAGTAGACTTCAATGGGCTTCCAAATATCACTTTGCAAATTCCACAAGAACAGTCTTTGAGAAAAGCTTCTTGTGGGAAAATCTGTAACTCTGTGAGATGAATTAACGGAACACAAAGCAGTTTCTCAGAAACCTTCTTTCCAGTTTTCCACTGAAGATATTTCCTTTTTCACCATAGCCCACTACTGGCTTCCAAATATGACTTTGCAAATTCCACAAGAACAGTCCTAGTGAAAAATTTCTTGAGGGGAAAGCTGTAACTCGGTGTGATGTATTAACAGAACACATGGCAGTTTCTCAGAATGCTTCTTTCCAGTTTTAAACGGAAGATATTTACTTTTCAATATAGCCCTCTATGGTCTTCCAAATATCTCTTTGCAAATTACACAAGAACAGCCTTCGTGAACGGCTTCTTGAGGGGAAAGCTGTAACTCTGTGAGACGAAATAACAGAACACAAAGCAGATTCTCAGAAAGCTTCTTTTCGGTTTTTATCTTAGGATATGTCCACTTTCACCATAACCATGGATGGGCTTCCAAATATCACTTTGCAAATTCCACAAGAACAGTCTTAGCGAAAGGCTTCTTGAGGGGAAAGCTCTAACTCTTTGAGATGAATTAACAGAACACAAAGCAGTTTCTCAGAAAGCTTCTTTTCAGTTTTTTTCTTAGGATATTTCCTTTTTCAGAATAGCACCTATGTTCTTCCAAATATCACATTGCAAATTCCACAAGAACAGTCTTAGCGAAAGGCTTCTTGAGGGGAAACTCTAACTCTTCGATATGAATTAACAGAACACAAAGCAGTTTCTCAGAAAGCTTCTTTTCAGTTTTTAACTGAAGATATTTCCTTTTTCACCATAGGCCTCTATGGGCTTCCAAATATCACTTTGCAAATTCCAAAAGAACAGTCTTAGCGAAAGGTTTCTTGAGGGGAATGCTGTAACTCTGTGAGTTGAATTAACAGAACACAAAGCAGTTTCTCAGAAAGCTTCTTTTCAGTTTTTATCATAGGATATTTCCTTTTTCACCATAGCCCTCTATGGGTTTCAAAATATCACTTTGCAAATTCCACAGGAACAGTCTTAGCAAAAGGCTTCTTTAGGGAAAATCTGTAACTCTGTGAGATGAATTAACAGAACACAAATCAGTTTATCAGAAAGCTTCTTTTCAGTTTTTTTCTTACGACATTTCCTTTTTCGCCATAGCCCACTATGGGCTTCCAAATATCACTATGTAAATTCCACAAGAACAGTCTGAGCGAAAGGCTTCTTGAGGGGAACGCTGTAACTCTGTGAAATCAATTAACAGAACACAAAGTTGTTTCTCAGAAAGCTTCTTTCCAGTTTTTAACGGAAGATATTTCCTTTTTCTCCATAGCCCTGTAGGGGCTTCTAAATATCACTTTCCAAATTACACAAGAACAGTCTTACCATAAGTCTTCTGGAGGGGAAAGCTGTAACTCTGTGGGATGAATTAACAGAACACAAAGCAGTTTCTCAGAAAGCTTCTTTTCTGTTTTTATCTTAGGATATTTCCTTTTTCACCGTAGCCCTCTATGGGCTTCCAACTATCTCTTTGCAAATTTCTCAAAAACAATCTTAGTGAACGGCTTCTTGAGGGGAAAGCTGTAACTCTGTGAGATGAACTAACAGAACACAAAGCAGATTTTCAGAAAGATTCTTTTCGGTTTTTATCTGAGGATATTTCCATTTTCACTGTAGACCTCTATGGGCTTCCAAATATCATTTTGCAAATTACACAAGAGGAGCCTTAGCTGAAGGCTTCTTGAGGGGAAAGTTGTAACTCTTTGAGATGAATTAACAGAACACATCGCAGTTTCTCAGAAAGCTTCTTTTCAGTTTTTAACGAAAGATATTTCCTTTCTCACCATAGCCCTCTATGGGTTTCCAAATATCACTTTGCAAATTCCACAAGAACAGTCTTAGCGAAAGGCTTCTTGAGAGGTAAGCTGTAACTCTGTGAGATGAATTAACAGAACACAAAGCAGTTTCTCAGAAAGCTTCTTTCCAGTTTTTAACTGAAGATATTAATTTTTGTACCATAGCCCCCTATAGACTTCCAAATATCACTTTGCAAATCCCACAATAACAGTCTTAGTGAAAGGCTTCTCGAGGGGAAAGCTGTAACTCAGTGAGATATATTAACAGAACACACGGCAGTTTCTCAGAAAGCTTCTTTCCAGTTTATAACGGAAGATATTTCCTTTTTCAACATAGCCCTCTGTGGGCTTCCAAATATCACTTTGCAAATCACTCAAGAACAGTCTTAGCGAAGGTCTTCTTGAGAGCAAAGCTGTAACTGTGTGAGATGTATCAATAGAACACACGGCAGTTTCTCAGAAAGCTTCTTTCCAGTTTTTAACGGAAGATATTTTGTTTTTCACCATAGCCCTCTATGGGTTTCCAAATATCACTTTGCAAATCCCACAAGAACAGTCTTATCGAAAGACTTCTTGAAGGGAAAGCTGTAATTCTGTGAGATGAATTATCAGAACACAAAGCAGTTTCTCAGAAAGCTTCTTTCCAGTTTTTAACTGAAGATATTCCCTTTTTCACCGAAGCCCTCTTGGGGCTTCCAAATATCACTTTGCAAATTCCACAAAAACACTCTTAGCGAATGAGTTCTGTAGGGGAATGCTGTAACTCTGTTAGATAAATTAACAGAACAGAAAGCAGTGTCTCAGAAATCTTCTTCCTAGTTTTTAACGGAAGATATTTCCTTTTTCTCCATATCCCACTATGGGCTTCCAAATATCACTTTGCAAATTCCACAAAACAGACTTACCGAAAAGCTTCTTGAGAAGAAAGCTGTAACTCTGTGAGATGAATTACTACAACACAAAGCAGTTTCTCAGTAAGTTTCTTTCCAGGTTTTAACTGAAGATATTTCCTTTTTCATCATGGCCCTCTATGGGCTTCCAAATATCACTTTGCAAATTGCACAAGAACAGTCTTAGCGAATGGCTTCTGGAGGGAAAATTTGTAACTCTGTGATACGAATTAAGAGAACACAAAGCAGTTCCTCAGAAAGCTTCTTTTCAGTTTTTATCTTAGGATATTTCCTTTTTCACCATAGCTCTCTTTGGGCTTCCAAATATCATTTTGCAAATTTCACAAGAACAGTCTAAGCGAAAGGCTTCTGGAGGGGAAAGTTTTAACTCTGTGAGATGAATTAACAGAAAACAAAGCAGTTTCTCAGATATCTTCTTTCCAGTTTTTAAAGGAAGATATGTCCTTTTTCACCATAGCCCTCTAAGGGCTACCAAATATCACTTTGTAAATTCCACAAGAACTGTCTTAGCGAAAGGCTTCTTGAGAAGAAAGCTGTAACTCTGTGAGATGAATTAACAGAACACAAAGCGGTTTCTCAGAAAATTTCCTTCCAGTTTTTAATGGAAGATATGTCCTTTTTCACCATAGCCCTCTATGGGCTTCCAAATATCATTTTGCAAATTCCACAAAAACAGTCTTAGCAAAAGGCTTCTGGAGGGGAATCCTGTAACTCTGTGAGATGAATTAACAGAACACAAAGCAGTTTCTCAGAAAGCATCTTTCCATTTTTTAATTGAAGATATTTCCTTTTTCACCGTAGCCCTCTAAGGGCTTCCAAATATCACTTTGCAAATTCCACAAGAACACTCTTAGCGAAATACTTCTTGAAAGAAACGCTGTAACTCTGTGAGATGAATTAACAGAACACAAAACAGTTTCTCAGAAAGCTTCTTTTCAGTTTTTATCTTATTATATTTCCTTTTTCACCATAGCCCTCTATGGGCTTCCAAATATCATTTTGCAAATTCCACAAAAACAGTCTTAGCAAAAGGCTTCCGGAGGGGAATCCTGTAACTCTGTGAGGTGAATTAACAGAACACAAAGCAGTTTCTCAGAAAGCATCTTTCCATTTTTTAATTGAAGATATTTCCTTTTTCACCGTAGCCCTCTAAGGGCTTCCAAATATCACTTTGCAAATTCCACAAGAACACTCTTAGCGAAATACTTCTTGAAAGAAAAGCTGTAACTCTGTGAGATGAATTAACAGAACACAAAACAGTTTCTCAGAAAGCTTCTTTTCAGTTTTTATCTTATTATATTTCCTTTTTCACCATAGCCCTCTATGGGCTTCCAAATATCTCTTTGCAAATTCCACAACAACAGTCTTAGCGAAAGGATTATGGAGGGGAAAGCTGTAACTCTGTGACATGAATTAACAAAACACAAAGCAGTTTTTCAGAAATCTCTCTTCCAGTTTTTAACGGAAGATATTTCCTTTTTCACCATAGGCCTCTATGTGCTTCCAAATATCACTTTGCAAATTCCACAAGAAGAGCCTTACAGAAAGGCTTCTTGAGAGGAAAGCTGTAACTCGGTGAGATGTATTAACAGAAAACACGGCAGTTTCTCAGAAAATTTCTTTCCAGTTATTAAAGGAAGATATTTTCTTTTTCACCGTAGCCGTCTATGGGTTTAAAAATATCACTTTGAAAATTTCACAAGAATAGTCCAAGTGAACGGCTTCTTGAGGGGAAAGCTGTAACTCTGTGAGATGAATTAACAGAACACAAAGTAGTTTGTCAGAAAGCTTCTTTCACGTTTCTAACTGAAGATATTTCGTTTTTCACCATAGCCTTCTACTGGCTTCCAAATATCACTTAGCAAGCTAAACAGTAACAGTATTTGAGAAAGGATTCTGGAGAGGAAATCTGTAACTCCATGAGATGAATTAACAGAACACAAAGCAGTTTCTCAGAATGCTTCTTTTCTGTTTTTATCTTAGGATATTTCCTTTTTCACCATAGTCCTCTAAGGGCTTTTAAATATCACTTTGCAAATTCCACAAGCACAGTCTTAGTGAACGGCTTCTTGAGGAGAAAGCTGTAACTCTGTGAGATGAATTAACAGAACAAAAAGCAGTTTCTCAGAAAGCTTCTTTCCAGTTTTTAACGAAAGATTTTAATTGTTCAACATAGCTCTCTATGGGCTTCAAAATATCACTTTGCAAATTGCCCAAGAACAGTCTTAGCGAAAGGCATCTTGAGGTAAAAGCTGTAACTCTGTGAGATGAATTAACAGAACACAAAACAGTTTCTCAGAAAGTTTCTTTTCTGTTTTTATCTTAGGATATTTCCTTTTTCACCATAGCCTTCTAAGGGCTTCCAAATATCACTTTGCAAATTCCACAAGAAAACTCTTAGCGAAAGGCTTCTCTACGGGACAGCTGTAACTCTGTTAGATGAATTAACAGAACACAAAGCTGATTCTCAGAAATCTTCTTTCCAGTTTTTAACGGAAAATATTTTCTTTTTCACCCTAGCCCTCTAGAGTCTTCCAAATATCAGTTTGCAAATTCCACAAGAACAGTCTTAGCGAAAGGCTTCTTTCAGGGAAAGCTGTAACTCTGTGAGATGAATTAACAGAACACGAAGCAGTTTCTCAGAAAGCTTCTTTCCAGTTTTTAACGGAAGATATTTCTGTTTTCCCCATATCTCTCTGGGATTCCAAATATCACTTTGCAAATTCCACAAGAACAGTCTTAGTGAAAGGATTCTGGAGGGGAAATCTGTAACTCTGTGAGATGAATTAACAGAACACAAAGCAGTTTCTCAGAAATCTTCTTTCCAGTTTTTAACGGAAGATATTTCCTTTTTCACCAGAGCCCCCTATAGGCTTCCAAATATCACTTTGCAAATTCCACAAGAACAGTCTTAGCGAAAGACTTCTTGAGGGGTAAGCTGTATCTCTGTGAGATGAATTAACAGAACACAAAGCAGTTTCTCAGAAGTCTTCTTTCCAGTTTTTAACGGATGATATTTCCTTTTTCACAGTAGACTTCAATGGGCTTCCAAATATCACTTTGCAAATTCCACAAGAACAGTCTTTGAGAAAAGCTTCTTGTGGGAAAATCTGTAACTCTGTGAGATGAATTAACGGAACACAAAGCAGTTTCTCAGAAACCTTCTTTCCAGTTTTCCACTGAAGATATTTCCTTTTTCACCATAGCCCACTACTGGCTTCCAAATATGACTTTGCAAATTCCACAAGAACAGTCCTAGCGAAAAATTTCTTGAGGGGAAAGCTGTAACTCGGTGTGATGTATTAACAGAACACATGGCAGTTTCTCAGAATGCTTCTTTCCAGTTTTAAACGGAAGATATTTACTTTTCAATATAGCCCTCTATGGTCTTCCAAATATCTCTTTGCAAATTACACAAGAACAGCCTTCGTGAACGGCTTCTTGAGGGGAAAGCTGTAACTCTGTGAGACGAAATAACAGAACACAAAGCAGATTCTCAGAAAGCTTCTTTTCGGTTTTTATCTTAGGATATGTCCACTTTCACCATAACCATGGATGGGCTTCCAAATATCACTTTGCAAATTCCACAAGAACAGTCTTAGCGAAAGGCTTCTTGAGGGGAAAGCTCTAACTCTTTGAGATGAATTAACAGAACACAAAGCAGTTTCTCAGAAAGCTTCTTTTCAGTTTTTTTCTTAGGATATTTCCTTTTTCAGAATAGCACCTATGTTCTTCCAAATATCACATTGCAAATTCCACAAGAACAGTCTTAGCGAAAGGCTTCTTGAGGGGAAACTCTAACTCTTCGATATGAATTAACAGAACACAAAGCAGTTTCTCAGAAAGCTTCTTTTCAGTTTTTAACTGAAGATATTTCCTTTTTCACCGTAGCCCTCTAAGGGCTTCCAAATATCACTTTGCAAATTCCACAAGAACACTCTTAGCGAAATACTTCTTGAAAGAAAAGCTGTAACTCTGTGAGATGAATTAACAGAACACAAAACAGTTTCTCAGAAAGCTTCTTTTCAGTTTTTATCTTATTATATTTCCTTTTTCACCATAGCCCTCTATGGGCTTCCAAATATCTCTTTGCAAATTCCACAACAACAGTCTTAGCGAAAGGATTATGGAGGGGAAAGCTGTAACTCTGTGACATGAATTAACAAAACACAAAGCAGTTTTTCAGAAATCTCTCTTCCAGTTTTTAACGGAAGATATTTCCTTTTTCACCATAGGCCTCTATGTGCTTCCAAATATCACTTTGCAAATTCCACAAGAAGAGCCTTACAGAAAGGCTTCTTGAGAGGAAAGCTGTAACTCGGTGAGATGTATTAACAGAAAACACGGCAGTTTCTCAGAAAATTTCTTTCCAGTTATTAAAGGAAGATATTTTCTTTTTCACCGTAGCCTTCTATGGGTTTAAAAATATCACTTTGAAAATTTCACAAGAATAGTCCAAGTGAACGGCTTCTTGAGGGGAAAGCTGTAACTCTGTGAGATGAATTAACAGAACACAAATTAGTTTGTCAGAAAGCTTCTTTCAAGTTTCTAACTGAAGATATTTCGTTTTTCACCATAGCCTTCTACTGGCTTCCAAATATCACTTAGCAAGCTAAACAGTAACAGTATTAGAGAAAGGATTCTGGAGAGGAAATCTGTAACTCCATGAGATGAATTAACAGAACACAAAGCAGTTTCTCAGAATGCTTCTTTTCTGTTTTTATCTTAGGATATTTCCTTTTTCACCATAGTCCTCTAAGGGCTTTTAAATATCACTTTGCAAATTCCACAAGCACAGTCTTAGTGAACGGCTTCTTGAGGAGAAAGCTGTAACTCTGTGAGATGAATTAACAGAACAAAAAGCAGTTTCTCAGAAAGCTTCTTTCCAGTTTTTAACGAAAGATTTTAATTGTTCAACATAGCTCTCTATGGGCTTCAAAATATCACTTTGCAAATTGCCCAAGAACAGTCTTAGCGAAAGGCATCTTGAGGTAAAAGCTGTAACTCTGTGAGATGAATTAACAGAACACAAAACAGTTTCTCAGAAAGTTTCTTTTCTGTTTTTATCTTAGGATATTTCCTTTTTCACCATAGCCTTCTAAGGGCTTCCAAATATCACTTTGCAAATTCCACAAGAAAACTCTTAGCGAAAGGCTTCTCTACGGGACAGCTGTAACTCTGTTAGATGAATTAACAGAACACAAAGCTGATTCTCAGAAATCTTCTTTCCAGTTTTTAACGGAAAATATTTTCTTTTTCACCCTAGCCCTCTAGAGTCTTCCAAATATCAGTTTGCAAATTCCACAAGAACAGTCTTAGCGAAAGGCTTCTTTCAGGGAAAGCTGTAACTCTGTGAGATGAATTAACAGAACACGAAGCAGTTTCTCAGAAAGCTTCTTTCCAGTTTTTAACGGAAGATATTTCTGTTTTCCCCATATCTCTCTGGGATTCCAAATATCACTTTGCAAATTCCACAAGAACAGTCTTAGTGAAAGGATTCTGGAGGGGAAATCTGTAACTCTGTGAGATGAATTAACAGAACACAAAGCAGTTTCTCAGAAATCTTCTTTCCAGTTTTTAACGGAAGATATTTCCTTTTTCACCAGAGCCCCCTATAGGCTTCCAAATATCACTTTGCAAATTCCACAAGAACAGTCTTAGCGAAAGACTTCTTGAGGGGTAAGCTGTATCTCTGTGAGATGAATTAACAGAACACAAAGCAGTTTCTCAGAAGTCTTCTTTCCAGTTTTTAACGGATGATATTTCCTTTTTCACAGTAGACTTCAATGGGCTTCCAAATATCACTTTGCAAATTCCACAAGAACAGTCTTTGAGAAAAGCTTCTTGTGGGAAAATCTGTAACTCTGTGAGATGAATTAACGGAACACAAAGCAGTTTCTCAGAAACCTTCTTTCCAGTTTTCCACTGAAGATATTTCCTTTTTCACCATAGCCCACTACTGGCTTCCAAATATGACTTTGCAAATTCCACAAGAACAGTCCTAGCGAAAAATTTCTTGAGGGGAAAGCTGTAACTCGGTGTGATGTATTAACAGAACACATGGCAGTTTCTCAGAATGCTTCTTTCCAGTTTTAAACGGAAGATATTTACTTTTCAATATAGCCCTCTATGGTCTTCCAAATATCTCTTTGCAAATTACACAAGAACAGCCTTCGTGAACGGCTTCTTGAGGGGAAAGCTGTAACTCTGTGAGACGAAATAACAGAACACAAAGCAGATTCTCAGAAAGCTTCTTTTCGGTTTTTATCTTAGGATATGTCCACTTTCACCATAACCATGGATGGGCTTCCAAATATCACTTTGCAAATTCCACAAGAACAGTCTTAGCGAAAGGCTTCTTGAGGGGAAAGCTCTAACTCTTTGAGATGAATTAACAGAACACAAAGCAGTTTCTCAGAAAGCTTCTTTCCAGTTTTTAACGGAAGATATTTCTGTTTTCCCCATATCTCTCTGGGATTCCAAATATCACTTTGCAAATTCCACAAGAACAGTCTTAGTGAAAGGATTCTGGAGGGGAAATCTGTAACTCTGTGAGATGAATTAACAGAACACAAAGCAGTTTCTCAGAAATCTTCTTTCCAGTTTTTAACGGAAGATATTTCCTTTTTCACCAGAGCCCCCTATAGGCTTCCAAATATCACTTTGCAAATTCCACAAGAACAGTCTTAGCGAAAGACTTCTTGAGGGGTAAGCTGTATCTCTGTGAGATGAATTAACAGAACACAAAGCAGTTTCTCAGAAGTCTTCTTTCCAGTTTTTAACGGATGATATTTCCTTTTTCACAGTAGACTTCAATGGGCTTCCAAATATCACTTTGCAAATTCCACAAGAACAGTCTTTGAGAAAAGCTTCTTGTGGGAAAATCTGTAACTCTGTGAGATGAATTAACGGAACACAAAGCAGTTTCTCAGAAACCTTCTTTCCAGTTTTCCACTGAAGATATTTCCTTTTTCACCATAGCCCACTACTGGCTTCCAAATATGACTTTGCAAATTCCACAAGAACAGTCCTAGCGAAAAATTTCTTGAGGGGAAAGCTGTAACTCGGTGTGATGTATTAACAGAACACATGGCAGTTTCTCAGAATGCTTCTTTCCAGTTTTAAACGGAAGATATTTACTTTTCAATATAGCCCTCTATGGTCTTCCAAATATCTCTTTGCAAATTACACAAGAACAGCCTTCGTGAACGGCTTCTTGAGGGGAAAGCTGTAACTCTGTGAGACGAAATAACAGAACACAAAGCAGATTCTCAGAAAGCTTCTTTTCGGTTTTTATCTTAGGATATGTCCACTTTCACCATAACCATGGATGGGCTTCCAAATATCACTTTGCAAATTCCACAAGAACAGTCTTAGCGAAAGGCTTCTTGAGGGGAAAGCTCTAACTCTTTGAGATGAATTAACAGAACACAAAGCAGTTTCTCAGAAAGCTTCTTTTCAGTTTTTTTCTTAGGATATTTCCTTTTTCAGAATAGCACCTATGTTCTTCCAAATATCACATTGCAAATTCCACAAGAACAGTCTTAGCGAAAGGCTTCTTGAGGGGAAACTCTAACTCTTCGATATGAATTAACAGAACACAAAGCAGTTTCTCAGAAAGCTTCTTTTCAGTTTTTAACTGAAGATATTTCCTTTTTCACCATAGGCCTCTATGGGCTTCCAAATATCACTTTGCAAATTCCAAAAGAACAGTCTTAGCGAAAGGTTTCTTGAGGGGAATGCTGTAACTCTGTGAGTTGAATTAACAGAACACAAAGCAGTTTCTCAGAAAGCTTCTTTTCAGTTTTTATCATAGGATATTTCCTTTTTCACCATAGCCCTCTATGGGTTTCAAAATATCACTTTGCAAATTCCACAGGAACAGTCTTAGCAAAAGGCTTCTTTAGGGAAAATCTGTAACTCTGTGAGATGAATTAACAGAACACAAATCAGTTTATCAGAAAGCTTCTTTTCAGTTTTTTTCTTACGACATTTCCTTTTTCGCCATAGCCCACTATGGGCTTCCAAATATCACTATGTAAATTCCACAAGAACAGTCTGAGCGAAAGGCTTCTTGAGGGGAACGCTGTAACTCTGTGAAATCAATTAACAGAACACAAAGTTGTTTCTCAGAAAGCTTCTTTCCAGTTTTTAACGGAAGATATTTCCTTTTTCTCCATAGCCCTGTAGGGGCTTCTAAATATCACTTTCCAAATTACACAAGAACAGTCTTACCATAAGTCTTCTGGAGGGGAAAGCTGTAACTCTGTGGGATGAATTAACAGAACACAAAGCAGTTTCTCAGAAAGCTTCTTTTCTGTTTTTATCTTAGGATATTTCCTTTTTCACCGTAGCCCTCTATGGGCTTCCAACTATCTCTTTGCAAATTTCTCAAAAACAATCTTAGTGAACGGCTTCTTGAGGGGAAAGCTGTAACTCTGTGAGATGAACTAACAGAACACAAAGCAGATTTTCAGAAAGATTCTTTTCGGTTTTTATCTGAGGATATTTCCATTTTCACTGTAGACCTCTATGGGCTTCCAAATATCATTTTGCAAATTACACAAGAGGAGCCTTAGCTGAAGGCTTCTTGAGGGGAAAGTTGTAACTCTTTGAGATGAATTAACAGAACACATCGCAGTTTCTCAGAAAGCTTCTTTTCAGTTTTTAACGAAAGATATTTCCTTTCTCACCATAGCCCTCTATGGGTTTCCAAATATCACTTTGCAAATTCCACAAGAACAGTCTTAGCGAAAGGCTTCTTGAGAGGTAAGCTGTAACTCTGTGAGATGAATTAACAGAACACAAAGCAGTTTCTCAGAAAGCTTCTTTCCAGTTTTTAACTGAAGATATTAATTTTTGTACCATAGCCCCCTATAGACTTCCAAATATCACTTTGCAAATCCCACAATAACAGTCTTAGTGAAAGGCTTCTCGAGGGGAAAGCTGTAACTCAGTGAGATATATTAACAGAACACACGGCAGTTTCTCAGAAAGCTTCTTTCCAGTTTATAACGGAAGATATTTCCTTTTTCAACATAGCCCTCTGTGGGCTTCCAAATATCACTTTGCAAATCACTCAAGAACAGTCTTAGCGAAGGTCTTCTTGAGAGCAAAGCTGTAACTGTGTGAGATGTATCAATAGAACACACGGCAGTTTCTCAGAAAGCTTCTTTCCAGTTTTTAACGGAAGATATTTTGTTTTTCACCATAGCCCTCTATGGGTTTCCAAATATCACTTTGCAAATCCCACAAGAACAGTCTTATCGAAAGACTTCTTGAAGGGAAAGCTGTAATTCTGTGAGATGAATTATCAGAACACAAAGCAGTTTCTCAGAAAGCTTCTTTCCAGTTTTTAACTGAAGATATTCCCTTTTTCACCGAAGCCCTCTTGGGGCTTCCAAATATCACTTTGCAAATTCCACAAAAACACTCTTAGCGAATGAGTTCTGTAGGGGAATGCTGTAACTCTGTTAGATAAATTAACAGAACAGAAAGCAGTGTCTCAGAAATCTTCTTCCTAGTTTTTAACGGAAGATATTTCCTTTTTCTCCATATCCCACTATGGGCTTCCAAATATCACTTTGCAAATTCCACAAAACAGACTTACCGAAAAGCTTCTTGAGAAGAAAGCTGTAACTCTGTGAGATGAATTACTACAACACAAAGCAGTTTCTCAGTAAGTTTCTTTCCAGGTTTTAACTGAAGATATTTCCTTTTTCATCATGGCCCTCTATGGGCTTCCAAATATCACTTTGCAAATTGCACAAGAACAGTCTTAGCGAATGGCTTCTTGAGGGAAAATTTGTAACTCTGTGATACGAATTAAGAGAACACAAAGCAGTTCCTCAGAAAGCTTCTTTTCAGTTTTTATCTTAGGATATTTCCTTTTTCACCATAGCTCTCTTTGGGCTTCCAAATATCATTTTGCAAATTTCACAAGAACAGTCTAAGCGAAAGGCTTCTGGAGGGGAAAGTTTTAACTCTGTGCGATGAATTAACAGAAAACAAAGCAGTTTCTCAGATATCTTCTTTCCAGTTTTTAAAGGAAGATATGTCCTTTTTCACCATAGCCCTCTAAGGGCTACCAAATATCACTTTGTAAATTCCACAAGAACTGTCTTAGCGAAAGGCTTCTTGAGAAGAAAGCTGTAACTCTGTGAGATGAATTAACAGAACACAAAGCGGTGTCTCAGAAAATTTCCTTCCAGTTTTTAATGGAAGATATGTCCTTTTTCACCATAGCCCTCTATGGGCTTCCAAATATCATTTTGCAAATTCCACAAAAACAGTCTTAGCAAAAGGCTTCCGGAGGGGAATCCTGTAACTCTGTGAGGTGAATTAACAGAACACAAAGCAGTTTCTCAGAAAGCATCTTTCCATTTTTTAATTGAAGATATTTCCTTTTTCACCGTAGCCCTCTAAGGGCTTCCAAATATCACTTTGCAAATTCCACAAGAACACTCTTAGCGAAATACTTCTTGAAAGAAAAGCTGTAACTCTGTGAGATGAATTAACAGAACACAAAACAGTTTCTCAGAAAGCTTCTTTTCAGTTTTTATCTTATTATATTTCCTTTTTCACCATAGCCCTCTATGGGCTTCCAAATATCTCTTTGCAAATTCCACAACAACAGTCTTAGCGAAAGGATTATGGAGGGGAAAGCTGTAACTCTGTGACATGAATTAACAAAACACAAAGCAGTTTTTCAGAAATCTCTCTTCCAGTTTTTAACGGAAGATATTTCCTTTTTCACCATAGGCCTCTATGTGCTTCCAAATATCACTTTGCAAATTCCACAAGAAGAGCCTTACAGAAAGGCTTCTTGAGAGGAAAGCTGTAACTCGGTGAGATGTATTCACAGAAAACACGGCAGTTTCTCAGAAAATTTCTTTCCAGTTATTAAAGGAAGATATTTTCTTTTTCACCGTAGCCTTCTATGGGTTTAAAAATATCACTTTGAAAATTTCACAAGAATAGTCCAAGTGAACGGCTTCTTGAGGGGAAAGCTGTAACTCTGTGAGATGAATTAACAGAACACAAAGTAGTTTGTCAGAAAGCTTCTTTCAAGTTTCTAACTGAAGATATTTCGTTTTTCACCATAGCCTTCTACTGGCTTCCAAATATCACTTAGCAAGCTAAACAGTAACAGTATTAGAGAAAGGATTCTGGAGAGGAAATCTGTAACTCCATGAGATGAATTAACAGAACACAAAGCAGTTTCTCAGAATGCTTCTTTTCTCTTTTTATCTTAGGATATTTCCTTTTTCACCATAGTCCTCTAAGGGCTTTTAAATATCACTTTGCAAATTCCACAAGCACAGTCTTAGTGAACGGCTTCTTGAGGAGAAAGCTGTAACTCTGTGAGATGAATTAACAGAACAAAAAGCAGTTTCTCAGAAAGCTTCTTTCCAGTTTTTAACGAAAGATTTTAATTGTTCAACATAGCTCTCTATGGGCTTCAAAATATCACTTTGCAAATTGCCCAAGAACAGTCTTAGCGAAAGGCATCTTGAGGTAAAAGCTGTAACTCTGTGAGATGAATTAACAGAACACAAAACAGTTTCTCAGAAAGTTTCTTTTCTGTTTTTATCTTAGGATATTTCCTTTTTCACCATAGCCTTCTAAGGGCTTCCAAATATCACTTTGCAAATTCCACAAGAAAACTCTTAGCGAAAGGCTTCTCTACAGGACAGCTGTAACTCTGTTAGATGAATTAACAGAACACAAAGCTGATTCTCAGAAATCTTCTTTCCAGTTTTTAACGGAAAATATTTTCTTTTTCACCCTAGCCCTCTAGAGTCTTCCAAATATCAGTTTGCAAATTCCACAAGAACAGTCTTAGCGAAAGGCTTCTTTCAGGGAAAGCTGTAACTCTGTGAGATGAATTAACAGAACACGAAGCAGTTTCTCAGAAAGCTTCTTTCCAGTTTTTAACGGAAGATATTTCTGTTTTCCCCATATCTCTCTGGGATTCCAAATATCACTTTGCAAATTCCACAAGAACAGTCTTAGTGAAAGGATTCTGGAGGGGAAATCTGTAACTCTGTGAGATGAATTAACAGAACACAAAGCAGTTTCTCAGAAATCTTCTTTCCAGTTTTTAACGGAAGATATTTCCTTTTTCACCAGAGCCCCCTATAGGCTTCCAAATATCACTTTGCAAATTCCACAAGAACAGTCTTAGCGAAAGACTTCTTGAGGGGTAAGCTGTATCTCTGTGAGATGAATTAACAGAACACAAAGCAGTTTCTCAGAAGTCTTCTTTCCAGTTTTTAACGGATGATATTTCCTTTTTCACAGTAGACTTCAATGGGCTTCCAAATATCACTTTGCAAATTCCACAAGAACAGTCTTTGAGAAAAGCTTCTTGTGGGAAAATCTGTAACTCTGTGAGATGAATTAACGGAACACAAAGCAGTTTCTCAGAAACCTTCTTTCCAGTTTTCCACTGAAGATATTTCCTTTTTCACCATAGCCCACTACTGGCTTCCAAATATGACTTTGCAAATTCCACAAGAACAGTCCTAGCGAAAAATTTCTTGAGGGGAAAGCTGTAACTCGGTGTGATGTATTAACAGAACACATGGCAGTTTCTCAGAATGCTTCTTTCCAGTTTTAAACGGAAGATATTTACTTTTCAATATAGCCCTCTATGGTCTTCCAAATATCTCTTTGCAAATTACACAAGAACAGCCTTCGTGAACGGCTTCTTGAGGGGAAAGCTGTAACTCTGTGAGACGAAATAACAGAACACAAAGCAGATTCTCAGAAAGCTTCTTTTCGGTTTTTATCTTAGGATATGTCCACTTTCACCATAACCATGGATGGGCTTCCAAATATCACTTTGCAAATTCCACAAGAACAGTCTTAGCGAAAGGCTTCTTGAGGGGAAAGCTCTAACTCTTTGAGATGAATTAACAGAACACAAAGCAGTTTCTCAGAAAGCTTCTTTTCAGTTTTTTTCTTAGGATATTTCCTTTTTCAGAATAGCACCTATGTTCTTCCAAATATCACATTGCAAATTCCACAAGAACAGTCTTAGCGAAAGGCTTCTTGAGGGGAAACTCTAACTCTTCGATATGAATTAACAGAACACAAAGCAGTTTCTCAGAAAGCTTCTTTTCAGTTTTTAACTGAAGATATTTCCTTTTTCACCATAGGCCTCTATGGGCTTCCAAATATCACTTTGCAAATTCCAAAAGAACAGTCTTAGCGAAAGGTTTCTTGAGGGGAATGCTGTAACTCTGTGAGTTGAATTAACAGAACACAAAGCAGTTTCTCAGAAAGCTTCTTTTCAGTTTTTATCATAGGATATTTCCTTTTTCACCATAGCCCTCTATGGGTTTCAAAATATCACTTTGCAAATTCCACAGGAACAGTCTTAGCAAAAGGCTTCTTTAGGGAAAATCTGTAACTCTGTGAGATGAATTAACAGAACACAAATCAGTTTATCAGAAAGCTTCTTTTCAGTTTTTTTCTTACGACATTTCCTTTTTCGCCATAGCCCACTATGGGCTTCCAAATATCACTATGTAAATTCCACAAGAACAGTCTGAGCGAAAGGCTTCTTGAGGGGAACGCTGTAACTCTGTGAAATCAATTAACAGAACACAAAGTTGTTTCTCAGAAAGCTTCTTTCCAGTTTTTAACGGAAGATATTTCCTTTTTCTCCATAGCCCTGTAGGGGCTTCTAAATATCACTTTCCAAATTACACAAGAACAGTCTTACCATAAGTCTTCTGGAGGGGAAAGCTGTAACTCTGTGGGATGAATTAACAGAACACAAAGCAGTTTCTCAGAAAGCTTCTTTTCTGTTTTTATCTTAGGATATTTCCTTTTTCACCGTAGCCCTCTATGGGCTTCCAACTATCTCTTTGCAAATTTCTCAAAAACAATCTTAGTGAACGGCTTCTTGAGGGGAAAGCTGTAACTCTGTGAGATGAACTAACAGAACACAAAGCAGATTTTCAGAAAGATTCTTTTCGGTTTTTATCTGAGGATATTTCCATTTTCACTGTAGACCTCTATGGGCTTCCAAATATCATTTTGCAAATTACACAAGAGGAGCCTTAGCTGAAGGCTTCTTGAGGGGAAAGTTGTAACTCTTTGAGATGAATTAACAGAACACATCGCAGTTTCTCAGAAAGCTTCTTTTCAGTTTTTAACGAAAGATATTTCCTTTCTCACCATAGCCCTCTATGGGTTTCCAAATATCACTTTGCAAATTCCACAAGAACAGTCTTAGCGAAAGGCTTCTTGAGAGGTAAGCTGTAACTCTGTGAGATGAATTAACAGAACACAAAGCAGTTTCTCAGAAAGCTTCTTTCCAGTTTTTAACTGAAGATATTTATTTTTTTACCATAGCCCCCTATAGACTTCCAAATATCACTTTGCAAATCCCACAATAACAGTCTTAGTGAAAGGCTTCTCGAGGGGAAAGCTGTAACTCAGTGAGATATATTAACAGAACACACGGCAGTTTCTCAGAAAGCTTCTTTCCAGTTTATAACGGAAGATATTTCCTTTTTCAACATAGCCCTCTGTGGGCTTCCAAATATCACTTTGCAAATCACTCAAGAACAGTCTTAGCGAAGGTCTTCTTGAGAGCAAAGCTGTAACTGTGTGAGATGTATCAATAGAACACACGGCAGTTTCTCAGAAAGCTTCTTTCCAGTTTTTAACGGAAGATATTTTGTTTTTCACCATAGCCCTCTATGGGTTTCCAAATATCACTTTGCAAATCCCACAAGAACAGTCTTATCGAAAGACTTCTTGAAGGGAAAGCTGTAATTCTGTGAGATGAATTATCAGAACACAAAGCAGTTTCTCAGAAAGCTTCTTTCCAGTTTTTAACTGAAGATATTCCCTTTTTCACCGAAGCCCTCTTGGGGCTTCCAAATATCACTTTGCAAATTCCACAAAAACACTCTTAGCGAATGAGTTCTGTAGGGGAATGCTGTAACTCTGTTAGATAAATTAACAGAACAGAAAGCAGTGTCTCAGAAATCTTCTTCCTAGTTTTTAACGGAAGATATTTCCTTTTTCTCCATATCCCACTATGGGCTTCCAAATATCACTTTGCAAATTCCACAAAACAGACTTACCGAAAAGCTTCTTGAGAAGAAAGCTGTAACTCTGTGAGATGAATTACTACAACACAAAGCAGTTTCTCAGTAAGTTTCTTTCCAGGTTTTAACTGAAGATATTTCCTTTTTCATCATGGCCCTCTATGGGCTTCCAAATATCACTTTGCAAATTGCACAAGAACAGTCTTAGCGAATGGCTTCTGGAGGGAAAATTTGTAACTCTGTGATACGAATTAAGAGAACACAAAGCAGTTCCTCAGAAAGCTTCTTTTCAGTTTTTATCTTAGGATATTTCCTTTTTCACCATAGCTCTCTTTGGGCTTCCAAATATCATTTTGCAAATTTCACAAGAACAGTCTAAGCGAAAGGCTTCTGGAGGGGAAAGTTTTAACTCTGTGAGATGAATTAACAGAAAACAAAGCAGTTTCTCAGATATCTTCTTTCCAGTTTTTAAAGGAAGATATGTCCTTTTTCACCATAGCCCTCTAAGGGCTACCAAATATCACTTTGTAAATTCCACAAGAACTGTCTTAGCGAAAGGCTTCTTGAGAAGAAAGCTGTAACTCTGTGAGATGAATTAACAGAACACAAAGCGGTTTCTCAGAAAATTTCCTTCCAGTTTTTAATGGAAGATATGTCCTTTTTCACCATAGCCCTCTATGGGCTTCCAAATATCATTTTGCAAATTCCACAAAAACAGTCTTAGCAAAAGGCTTCCGGAGGGGAATCCTGTAACTCTGTGAGATGAATTAACAGAACACAAAGCAGTTTCTCAGAAAGCATCTTTCCATTTTTTAATTGAAGATATTTCCTTTTTCACCGTAGCCCTCTAAGGGCTTCCAAATATCACTTTGCAAATTCCACAAGAACACTCTTAGCGAAATACTTCTTGAAAGAAAAGCTGTAACTCTGTGAGATGAATTAACAGAACACAAAACAGTTTCTCAGAAAGCTTCTTTTCAGTTTTTATCTTATTATATTTCCTTTTTCACCATAGCCCTCTATGGGCTTCCAAATATCTCTTTGCAAATTCCACAACAACAGTCTTAGCGAAAGGATTATGGAGGGGAAAGCTGTAACTCTGTGACATGAATTAACAAAACACAAAGCAGTTTTTCAGAAATCTCTCTTCCGGTTTTTAACGGAAGATATTTCCTTTTTCACCACAGGCCTCTATGTGCTTCCAAATATCACTTTGCAAATTCCACAAGAAGAGCCTTACAGAAAGGCTTCTTGAGAGGAAAGCTGTAACTCGGTGAGATGTATTAACAGAAAACACGGCAGTTTCTCAGAAAATTTCTTTCCAGTTATTAAAGGAAGATATTTTCTTTTTCACCGTAGCCTTCTATGGGTTTAAAAATATCACTTTGAAAATTTCACAAGAATAGTCCAAGTGAACGGCTTCTTGAGGGGAAAGCTGTAACTCTGTGAGATGAATTAACAGAACACAAAGTAGTTTGTCAGAAAGCTTCTTTCAAGTTTCTAACTGAAGATACTTCGTTTTTCACCATAGCCTTCTACTGGCTTCCAAATATCACTTAGCAAGCTAAACAGTAACAGTATTAGAGAAAGGATTCTGGAGAGGAAATCTGTAACTCCATGAGATGAATTAACAGAACACAAAGCAGTTTCTCAGAATGCTTCTTTTCTGTTTTTATCTTAGGATATTTCCTTTTTCACCATAGTCCTCTAAGGGTTTTTAAATATCACTTTGCAAATTCCACAAGCACAGTCTTAGTGAACGGCTTCTTGAGGAGAAAGCTGTAACTCTGTGAGATGAATTAACAGAACAAAAAGCAGTTTCTCAGAAAGCTTCTTTCCAGTTTTTAACGAAAGATTTTAATTGTTCAACATAGCTCTCTATGGGCTTCAAAATATCACTTTGCAAATTGCCCAAGAACAGTCTTAGCGAAAGGCATCTTGAGGTAAAAGCTGTAACTCTGTGAGATGAATTAACAGAACACAAAACAGTTTCTCAGAAAGTTTCTTTTCTGTTTTTATCTTAGGATATTTCCTTTTTCACCATAGCCTTCTAAGGGCTTCCAAATATCACTTTGCAAATTCCACAAGAAAACTCTTAGCGAAAGGCTTCTCTACGGGACAGCTGTAACTCTGTTAGATGAATTAACAGAACACAAAGCTGATTCTCAGAAATCTTCTTTCCAGTTTTTAACGGAAAATATTTTCTTTTTCACCCTAGCCCTCTAGAGTCTTCCAAATATCAGTTTGCAAATTCCACAAGAACAGTCTTAGCGAAAGGCTTCTTTCAGGGAAAGCTGTAACTCTGTGAGATGAATTAACAGAACACGAAGCAGTTTCTCAGAAAGCTTCTTTCCAGTTTTTAACGGAAGATATTTCTGTTTTCCCCATATCTCTCTGGGATTCCAAATATCACTTTGCAAATTCCACAAGAACAGTCTTAGTGAAAGGATTCTGGAGGGGAAATCTGTAACTCTGTGAGATGAATTAACAGAACACAAAGCAGTTTCTCAGAAATCTTCTTTCCAGTTTTTAACGGAAGATATTTCCTTTTTCACCAGAGCCCCCTATAGGCTTCCAAATATCACTTTGCAAATTCCACAAGAACAGTCTTAGCGAAAGACTTCTTGAGGGGTAAGCTGTATCTCTGTGAGACGAATTAACAGAACACAAAGCAGTTTCTCAGAAGTCTTCTTTCCAGTTTTTAACGGATGATATTTCCTTTTTCACAGTAGA
This sequence comes from Chlorocebus sabaeus, assembly GCF_047675955.1. NCBI lineage: Eukaryota > Metazoa > Chordata > Mammalia > Primates > Cercopithecidae > Chlorocebus > Chlorocebus sabaeus. The sequence goes on from NW_027327463.1 coordinate 540,482, forward strand.
CTTCAATGGGCTTCCAAATATCACTTTGCAAATTCCACAAGAACAGTCTTTGAGAAAAGCTTCTTGTGGGAAAATCTGTAACTCTGTGAGATGAATTAACGGAACACAAAGCAGTTTCTCAGAAACCTTCTTTCCAGTTTTCCACTGAAGATATTTCCTTTTTCACCATAGCCCACTACTGGCTTCCAAATATGACTTTGCAAATTCCACAAGAACAGTCCTAGCGAAAAATTTCTTGAGGGGAAAGCTGTAACTCGGTGTGATGTATTAACAGAACACATGGCAGTTTCTCAGAATGCTTCTTTCCAGTTTTAAACGGAAGATATTTACTTTTCAATATAGCCCTCTATGGTCTTCCAAATATCTCTTTGCGAATTACACAAGAACAGCCTTCGTGAACGGCTTCTTGAGGGGAAAGCTGTAACTCTGTGAGACGAAATAACAGAACACAAAGCAGATTCTCAGAAAGCTTCTTTTCGGTTTTTATCTTAGGATATGTCCACTTTCACCATAACCATGGATGGGCTTCCAAATATCACTTTGCAAATTCCACAAGAACAGTCTTAGCGAAAGGCTTCTTGAGGGGAAAGCTCTAACTCTTTGAGATGAATTAACAGAACACAAAGCAGTTTCTCAGAAAGCTTCTTTTCAGTTTTTTTCTTAGGATATTTCCTTTTTCAGAATAGCACCTATGTTCTTCCAAATATCACATTGCAAATTCCACAAGAACAGTCTTAGCGAAAGGCTTCTTGAGGGGAAACTCTAACTCTTCGATATGAATTAACAGAACACAAAGCAGTTTCTCAGAAAGCTTCTTTTCAGTTTTTAACTGAAGATATTTCCTTTTTCACCATAGGCCTCTATGGGCTTCCAAATATCACTTTGCAAATTCCAAAAGAACAGTCTTAGCGAAAGGTTTCTTGAGGGGAATGCTGTAACTCTGTGAGTTGAATTAACAGAACACAAAGCAGTTTCTCAGAAAGCTTCTTTTCAGTTTTTATCATAGGATATTTCCTTTTTCACCATAGCCCTCTATGGGTTTCAAAATATCACTTTGCAAATTCCACAGGAACAGTCTTAGCAAAAGGCTTCTTTAGGGAAAATCTGTAACTCTGTGAGATGAATTAACAGAACACAAATCAGTTTATCAGAAAGCTTCTTTTCAGTTTTTTTCTTACGACATTTCCTTTTTCGCCATAGCCCACTATGGGCTTCCAAATATCACTATGTAAATTCCACAAGAACAGTCTGAGCGAAAGGCTTCTTGAGGGGAACGCTGTAACTCTGTGAAATCAATTAACAGAACACAAAGTTGTTTCTCAGAAAGCTTCTTTCCAGTTTTTAACGGAAGATATTTCCTTTTTCTCCATAGCCCTGTAGGGGCTTCTAAATATCACTTTCCAAATTACACAAGAACAGTCTTACCATAAGTCTTCTGGAGGGGAAAGCTGTAACTCTGTGGGATGAATTAACAGAACACAAAGCAGTTTCTCAGAAAGCTTCTTTTCTGTTTTTATCTTAGGATATTTCCTTTTTCACCGTAGCCCTCTATGGGCTTCCAACTATCTCTTTGCAAATTTCTCAAAAACAATCTTAGTGAACGGCTTCTTGAGGGGAAAGCTGTAACTCTGTGAGATGAACTAACAGAACACAAAGCAGATTTTCAGAAAGATTCTTTTCGGTTTTTATCTGAGGATATTTCCATTTTCACTGTAGACCTCTATGGGCTTCCAAATATCATTTTGCAAATTACACAAGAGGAGCCTTAGCTGAAGGCTTCTTGAGGGGAAAGTTGTAACTCTTTGAGATGAATTAACAGAACACATCGCAGTTTCTCAGAAAGCTTCTTTTCAGTTTTTAACGAAAGATATTTCCTTTCTCACCATAGCCCTCTATGGGTTTCCAAATATCACTTTGCAAATTCCACAAGAACAGTCTTAGCGAAAGGCTTCTTGAGAGGTAAGCTGTAACTCTGTGAGATGAATTAACAGAACACAAAGCAGTTTCTCAGAAAGCTTCTTTCCAGTTTTTAACTGAAGATATTAATTTTTTTACCATAGCCCCCTATAGACTTCCAAATATCACTTTGCAAATCCCACAATAACAGTCTTAGTGAAAGGCTTCTCGAGGGGAAAGCTGTAACTCAGTGAGATATATTAACAGAACACACGGCAGTTTCTCAGAAAGCTTCTTTCCAGTTTATAACGGAAGATATTTCCTTTTTCAACATAGCCCTCTGTGGGCTTCCAAATATCACTTTGCAAATCACTCAAGAACAGTCTTAGCGAAGGTCTTCTTGAGAGCAAAGCTGTAACTGTGTGAGATGTATCAATAGAACACACGGCAGTTTCTCAGAAAGCTTCTTTCCAGTTTTTAACGGAAGATATTTTGTTTTTCACCATAGCCCTCTATGGGTTTCCAAATATCACTTTGCAAATCCCACAAGAACAGTCTTATCGAAAGACTTCTTGAAGGGAAAGCTGTAATTCTGTGAGATGAATTATCAGAACACAAAGCAGTTTCTCAGAAAGCTTCTTTCCAGTTTTTAACTGAAGATATTCCCTTTTTCACCGAAGCCCTCTTGGGGCTTCCAAATATCACTTTGCAAATTCCACAAAAACACTCTTAGCGAATGAGTTCTGTAGGGGAATGCTGTAACTCTGTTAGATAAATTAACAGAACAGAAAGCAGTGTCTCAGAAATCTTCTTCCTAGTTTTTAACGGAAGATATTTCCTTTTTCTCCATATCCCACTATGGGCTTCCAAATATCACTTTGCAAATTCCACAAAACAGACTTACCGAAAAGCTTCTTGAGAAGAAAGCTGTAACTCTGTGAGATGAATTACTACAACACAAAGCAGTTTCTCAGTAAGTTTCTTTCCAGGTTTTAACTGAAGATATTTCCTTTTTCATCATGGCCCTCTATGGGCTTCCAAATATCACTTTGCAAATTGCACAAGAACAGTCTTAGCGAATGGCTTCTTGAGGGAAAATTTGTAACTCTGTGATACGAATTAAGAGAACACAAAGCAGTTCCTCAGAAAGCTTCTTTTCAGTTTTTATCTTAGGATATTTCCTTTTTCACCATAGCTCTCTTTGGGCTTCCAAATATCATTTTGCAAATTTCACAAGAACAGTCTAAGCGAAAGGCTTCTGGAGGGGAAAGTTTTAACTCTGTGAGATGAATTAACAGAAAACAAAGCAGTTTCTCAGATATCTTCTTTCCAGTTTTTAAAGGAAGATATGTCCTTTTTCACCATAGCCCTCTAAGGGCTACCAAATATCACTTTGTAAATTCCACAAGAACTGTCTTAGCGAAAGGCTTCTTGAGAAGAAAGCTGTAACTCTGTGAGATGAATTAACAGAACACAAAGCGGTTTCTCAGAAAATTTCCTTCCAGTTTTTAATGGAAGATATGTCCTTTTTCACCATAGCCCTCTATGGGCTTCCAAATATCATTTTGCAAATTCCACAAAAACAGTCTTAGCAAAAGGCTTCTGGAGGGGAATCCTGTAACTCTGTGAGATGAATTAACAGAACACAAAGCAGTTTCTCAGAAAGCATCTTTCCATTTTTTAATTGAAGATATTTCCTTTTTCACCGTAGCCCTCTAAGGGCTTCCAAATATCACTTTGCAAATTCCACAAGAACACTCTTAGCGAAATACTTCTTGAAAGAAAAGCTGTAACTCTGTGAGATGAATTAACAGAACACAAAACAGTTTCTCAGAAAGCTTCTTTTCAGTTTTTATCTTATTATATTTCCTTTTTCACCATAGCCCTCTATGGGCTTCCAAATATCTCTTTGCAAATTCCACAACAACAGTCTTAGCGAAAGGATTATGGAGGGGAAAGCTGTAACTCTGTGACATGAATTAACAAAACACAAAGCAGTTTTTCAGAAATCTCTCTTCCGGTTTTTAACGGAAGATATTTCCTTTTTCACCACAGGCCTCTATGTGCTTCCAAATATCACTTTGCAAATTCCACAAGAAGAGCCTTACAGAAAGGCTTCTTGAGAGGAAAGCTGTAACTCGGTGAGATGTATTAACAGAAAACACGGCAGTTTCTCAGAAAATTTCTTTCCAGTTATTAAAGGAAGATATTTTCTTTTTCACCGTAGCCTTCTATGGGTTTAAAAATATCACTTTGAAAATTTCACAAGAATAGTCCAAGTGAACGGCTTCTTGAGGGGAAAGCTGTAACTCTGTGAGATGAATTAACAGAACACAAAGTAGTTTGTCAGAAAGCTTCTTTCAAGTTTCTAACTGAAGATACTTCGTTTTTCACCATAGCCTTCTACTGGCTTCCAAATATCACTTAGCAAGCTAAACAGTAACAGTATTAGAGAAAGGATTCTGGAGAGGAAATCTGTAACTCCATGAGATGAATTAACAGAACACAAAGCAGTTTCTCAGAATGCTTCTTTTCTGTTTTTATCTTAGGATATTTCCTTTTTCACCATAGTCCTCTAAGGGTTTTTAAATATCACTTTGCAAATTCCACAAGCACAGTCTTAGTGAACGGCTTCTTGAGGAGAAAGCTGTAACTCTGTGAGATGAATTAACAGAACAAAAAGCAGTTTCTCAGAAAGCTTCTTTCCAGTTTTTAACGAAAGATTTTAATTGTTCAACATAGCTCTCTATGGGCTTCAAAATATCACTTTGCAAATTGCCCAAGAACAGTCTTAGCGAAAGGCATCTTGAGGTAAAAGCTGTAACTCTGTGAGATGAATTAACAGAACACAAAACAGTTTCTCAGAAAGTTTCTTTTCTGTTTTTATCTTAGGATATTTCCTTTTTCACCATAGCCTTCTAAGGGCTTCCAAATATCACTTTGCAAATTCCACAAGAAAACTCTTAGCGAAAGGCTTCTCTACGGGACAGCTGTAACTCTGTTAGATGAATTAACAGAACACAAAGCTGATTCTCAGAAATCTTCTTTCCAGTTTTTAACGGAAAATATTTTCTTTTTCACCCTAGCCCTCTAGAGTCTTCCAAATATCAGTTTGCAAATTCCACAAGAACAGTCTTAGCGAAAGGCTTCTTTCAGGGAAAGCTGTAACTCTGTGAGATGAATTAACAGAACACGAAGCAGTTTCTCAGAAAGCTTCTTTCCAGTTTTTAACGGAAGATATTTCTGTTTTCCCCATATCTCTCTGGGATTCCAAATATCACTTTGCAAATTCCACAAGAACAGTCTTAGTGAAAGGATTCTGGAGGGGAAATCTGTAACTCTGTGAGATGAATTAACAGAACACAAAGCAGTTTCTCAGAAATCTTCTTTCCAGTTTTTAACGGAAGATATTTCCTTTTTCACCAGAGCCCCCTATAGGCTTCCAAATATCACTTTGCAAATTCCACAAGAACAGTCTTAGCGAAAGACTTCTTGAGGGGTAAGCTGTATCTCTGTGAGACGAATTAACAGAACACAAAGCAGTTTCTCAGAAGTCTTCTTTCCAGTTTTTAACGGATGATATTTCCTTTTTCACAGTAGACTTCAATGGGCTTCCAAATATCACTTTGCAAATTCCACAAGAACAGTCTTTGAGAAAAGCTTCTTGTGGGAAAATCTGTAACTCTGTGAGATGAATTAACGGAACACAAAGCAGTTTCTCAGAAACCTTCTTTCCAGTTTTCCACTGAAGATATTTCCTTTTTCACCATAGCCCACTACTGGCTTCCAAATATGACTTTGCAAATTCCACAAGAACAGTCCTAGCGAAAAATTTCTTGAGGGGAAAGCTGTAACTCGGTGTGATGTATTAACAGAACACATGGCAGTTTCTCAGAATGCTTCTTTCCAGTTTTAAACGGAAGATATTTACTTTTCAATATAGCCCTCTATGGTCTTCCAAATATCTCTTTGCAAATTACACAAGAACAGCCTTCGTGAACGGCTTCTTGAGGGGAAAGCTGTAACTCTGTGAGACGAAATAACAGAACACAAAGCAGATTCTCAGAAAGCTTCTTTTCGGTTTTTATCTTAGGATATGTCCACTTTCACCATAACCATGGATGGGCTTCCAAATATCACTTTGCAAATTCCACAAGAACAGTCTTAGCGAAAGGCTTCTTGAGGGGAAAGCTCTAACTCTTTGAGATGAATTAACAGAACACAAAGCAGTTTCTCAGAAAGCTTCTTTTCAGTTTTTTTCTTAGGATATTTCCTTTTTCAGAATAGCACCTATGTTCTTCCAAATATCACATTGCAAATTCCACAAGAACAGTCTTAGCGAAAGGCTTCTTGAGGGGAAACTCTAACTCTTCGATATGAATTAACAGAACACAAAGCAGTTTCTCAGAAAGCTTCTTTTCAGTTTTTAACTGAAGATATTTCCTTTTTCACCATAGGCCTCTATGGGCTTCCAAATATCACTTTGCAAATTCCAAAAGAACAGTCTTAGCGAAAGGTTTCTTGAGGGGAATGCTGTAACTCTGTGAGTTGAATTAACAGAACACAAAGCAGTTTCTCAGAAAGCTTCTTTTCAGTTTTTATCATAGGATATTTCCTTTTTCACCATAGCCCTCTATGGGTTTCAAAATATCACTTTGCAAATTCCACAGGAACAGTCTTAGCAAAAGGCTTCTTTAGGGAAAATCTGTAACTCTGTGAGATGAATTAACAGAACACAAATCAGTTTATCAGAAAGCTTCTTTTCAGTTTTTTTCTTACGACATTTCCTTTTTCGCCATAGCCCACTATGGGCTTCCAAATATCACTATGTAAATTCCACAAGAACAGTCTGAGCGAAAGGCTTCTTGAGGGGAACGCTGTAACTCTGTGAAATCAATTAACAGAACACAAAGTTGTTTCTCAGAAAGCTTCTTTCCAGTTTTTAACGGAAGATATTTCCTTTTTCTCCATAGCCCTGTAGGGGCTTCTAAATATCACTTTCCAAATTACACAAGAACAGTCTTACCATAAGTCTTCTGGAGGGGAAAGCTGTAACTCTGTGGGATGAATTAACAGAACACAAAGCAGTTTCTCAGAAAGCTTCTTTTCTGTTTTTATCTTAGGATATTTCCTTTTTCACCGTAGCCCTCTATGGGCTTCCAACTATCTCTTTGCAAATTTCTCAAAAACAATCTTAGTGAACGGCTTCTTGAGGGGAAAGCTGTAACTCTGTGAGATGAACTAACAGAACACAAAGCAGATTTTCAGAGAGATTCTTTTCGGTTTTTATCTGAGGATATTTCCATTTTCACTGTAGACCTCTATGGGCTTAGAAATATCATTTTGCAAATTACACAAGAGGAGCCTTAGCTGAAGGCTTCTTGAGGGGAAAGTTGTAACTCTTTGAGATGAATTAACAGAACACATCGCAGTTTCTCAGAAAGCTTCTTTTCAGTTTTTAACGAAAGATATTTCCTTTCTCACCATAGCCCTCTATGGGTTTCCAAATATCACTTTGCAAATTCCACAAGAACAGTCTTAGCGAAAGGCTTCTTGAGAGGTAAGCTGTAACTCTGTGAGATGAATTAACAGAACACAAAGCAGTTTCTCAGAAAGCTTCTTTCCAGTTTTTAACTGAAGATATTTATTTTTTTTACCATAGCCCCCTATAGACTTCCAAATATCACTTTGCAAATCCCACAATAACAGTCTTAGTGAAAGGCTTCTCGAGGGGAAAGCTGTAAGTCAGTGAGATATATTAACAGAACACACGGCAGTTTCTCAGAAAGCTTCTTTCCAGTTTATAACGGAAGATATTTCCTTTTTCAACATAGCCCTCTGTGGGCTTCCAAATATCACTTTGCAAATCACTCAAGAACAGTCTTAGCGAAGGTCTTCTTGAGAGCAAAGCTGTAACTGTGTGAGATGTATCAATAGAACACACGGCAGTTTCTCAGAAAGCTTCTTTCCAGTTTTTAACGGAAGATATTTTGTTTTTCACCATAGCCCCCTATGGGTTTCCAAATATCACTTTGCAAATCCCACAAGAACAGTCTTATCGAAAGACTTCTTGAAGGGAAAGCTGTAATTCTGTGAGATGAATTATCAGAACACAAAGCAGTTTCTCAGAAAGCTTCTTTCCAGTTTTTATCTTAGGATATTTCCTTTTTCACCATAGCTCTCTTTGGGCTTCCAAATATCATTTTGCAAATTTCACAAGAACAGTCTAAGCGAAAGGCTTCTGGAGGGGAAAGTTTTAACTCTGTGAGATGAATTAACAGAAAACAAAGCAGTTTCTCAGATATCTTCTTTCCAGTTTTTAAAGGAAGATATGTCCTTTTTCACCATAGCCCTCTAAGGGCTACCAAATATCACTTTGTAAATTCCACAAGAACTGTCTTAGCGAAAGGCTTCTTGAGAAGAAAGCTGTAACTCTGTGAGATGAATTAACAGAACACAAAGCGGTTTCTCAGAAAATTTCCTTCCAGTTTTTAATGGAAGATATGTCCTTTTTCACCATAGCCCTCTATGGGCTTCCAAATATCATTTTGCAAATTCCACAAAAACAGTCTTAGCAAAAGGCTTCTGGAGGGGAATCCTGTAACTCTGTGAGATGAATTAACAGAACACAAAGCAGTTTCTCAGAAAGCATCTTTCCATTTTTTAATTGAAGATATTTCCTTTTTCACCGTAGCCCTCTAAGGGCTTCCAAATATCACTTTGCAAATTCCACAAGAACACTCTTAGCGAAATACTTCTTGAAAGAAACGCTGTAACTCTGTGAGATGAATTAACAGAACACAAAACAGTTTCTCAGAAAGCTTCTTTTCAGTTTTTATCTTATTATATTTCCTTTTTCACCATAGCCCTCTATGGGCTTCCAAATATCTCTTTGCAAATTCCACAACAACAGTCTTAGCGAAAGGATTATGGAGGGGAAAGCTGTAACTCTGTGACATGAATTAACAAAACACAAAGCAGTTTTTCAGAAATCTCTCTTCCGGTTTTTAACGGAAGATATTTCCTTTTTCACCATAGGCCTCTATGTGCTTCCAAATATCACTTTGCAAATTCCACAAGAAGAGCCTTACAGAAAGGCTTCTTGAGAGGAAAGCTGTAACTCGGTGAGATGTATTAACAGAAAACACGGCAGTTTCTCAGAAAATTTCTTTCCAGTTATTAAAGGAAGATATTTTCTTTTTCACCGTAGCCTTCTATGGGTTTAAAAATATCACTTTGAAAATTTCACAAGAATAGTCCAAGTGAACGGCTTCTTGAGGGGAAAGCTGTAACTCTGTGAGATGAATTAACAGAACACAAAGTAGTTTGTCAGAAAGCTTCTTTCAAGTTTCTAACTGAAGATATTTCGTTTTTCACCATAGCCTTCTACTGGCTTCCAAATATCACTTAGCAAGCTAAACAGTAACAGTATTAGAGAAAGGATTCTGGAGAGGAAATCTGTAACTCCATGAGATGAATTAACAGAACACAAAGCAGTTTCTCAGAATGCTTCTTTTCTGTTTTTATCTTAGGATATTTCCTTTTTCACCATAGTCCTCTAAGGGCTTTTAAATATCACTTTGCAAATTCCACAAGCACAGTCTTAGTGAACGGCTTCTTGAGGAGAAAGCTGTAACTCTGTGAGATGAATTAACAGAACAAAAAGCAGTTTCTCAGAAAGCTTCTTTCCAGTTTTTAACGAAAGATTTTAATTGTTCAACATAGCTCTCTATGGGCTTCAAAATATCACTTTGCAAATTGCCCAAGAACAGTCTTAGCGAAAGGCATCTTGAGGTAAAAGCTGTAACTCTGTGAGATGAATTAACAGAACACAAAACAGTTTCTCAGAAAGTTTCTTTTCTGTTTTTATCTTAGGATATTTCCTTTTTCACCATAGCCTTCTAAGGGCTTCCAAATATCACTTTGCAAATTCCACAAGAAAACTCTTAGCGAAAGGCTTCTCTACGGGACAGCTGTAACTCTGTTAGATGAATTAACAGAACACAAAGCTGATTCTCAGAAATCTTCTTTCCAGTTTTTAACGGAAAATATTTTCTTTTTCACCCTAGCCCTCTAGAGTCTTCCAAATATCAGTTTGCAAATTCCACAAGAACAGTCTTAGCGAAAGGCTTCTTTCAGGGAAAGCTGTAACTCTGTGAGATGAATTAACAGAACACGAAGCAGTTTCTCAGAAAGCTTCTTTCCAGTTTTTAACGGAAGATATTTCTGTTTTCCCCATATCTCTCTGGGATTCCAAATATCACTTTGCAAATTCCACAAGAACAGTCTTAGTGAAAGGATTCTGGAGGGGAAATCTGTAACTCTGTGAGATGAATTAACAGAACACAAAGCAGTTTCTCAGAAATCTTCTTTCCAGTTTTTAACGGAAGATATTTCCTTTTTCACCAGAGCCCCCTATAGGCTTCCAAATATCACTTTGCAAATTCCACAAGAACAGTCTTAGCGAAAGACTTCTTGAGGGGTAAGCTGTATCTCTGTGAGATGAATTAACAGAACACAAAGCAGTTTCTCAGAAGTCTTCTTTCCAGTTTTTAACGGATGATATTTCCTTTTTCACAGTAGACTTCAATGGGCTTCCAAATATCACTTTGCAAATCCCACAAGAACAGTCTTATCGAAAGACTTCTTGAAGGGAAAGCTGTAATTCTGTGAGATGAATTATCAGAACACAAAGCAGTTTCTCAGAAAGCTTCTTTCCAGTTTTTAACTGAAGATATTCCCTTTTTCACCGAAGCCCTCTTGGGGCTTCCAAATATCACTTTGCAAATTCCACAAAAACACTCTTAGCGAATGAGTTCTGTAGGGGAATGCTGTAACTCTGTTAGATAAATTAACAGAACAGAAAGCAGTGTCTCAGAAATCTTCTTCCTAGTTTTTAACGGAAGATATTTCCTTTTTCTCCATATCCCACTATAGGCTTCCAAATATCACTTTGCAAATTCCACAAAACAGACTTACCGAAAAGCTTCTTGAGAAGAAAGCTGTAACTCTGTGAGATGAATTACTACAACACAAAGCAGTTTCTCAGTAAGTTTCTTTCCAGGTTTTAACTGAAGATATTTCCTTTTTCATCATGGCCCTCTATGGGCTTCCAAATATCACTTTGCAAATTGCACAAGAACAGTCTTAGCGAATGGCTTCTTGAGGGAAAATTTGTAACTCTGTGATACGAATTAAGAGAACACAAAGCAGTTCCTCAGAAAGCTTCTTTTCAGTTTTTATCTTAGGATATTTCCTTTTTCACCATAGCTCTCTTTGGGCTTCCAAATATCATTTTGCAAATTTCACAAGAACAGTCTAAGCGAAAGGCTTCTGGAGGGGAAAGTTTTAACTCTGTGAGATGAATTAACAGAAAACAAAGCAGTTTCTCAGATATCTTCTTTCCAGTTTTTAAAGGAAGATATGTCCTTTTTCACCATAGCCCTCTAAGGGCTACCAAATATCACTTTGTAAATTCCACAAGAACTGTCTTAGCGAAAGGCTTCTTGAGAAGAAAGCTGTAACTCTGTGAGATGAATTAACAGAACACAAAGCGGTTTCTCAGAAAATTTCCTTCCAGTTTTTAATGGAAGATATGTCCTTTTTCACCATAGCCCTCTATGGGCTTCCAAATATCATTTTGCAAATTCCACAAAAACAGTCTTAGCAAAAGGCTTCTGGAGGGGAATCCTGTAACTCTGTGAGATGAATTAACAGAACACAAAGCAGTTTCTCAGAAAGCGACTTACCAGTTTTTAACTGAAGATATTTCCTTTTTCCCCATAGCCCTCTATGTGCTTCCAAATATCACTTAGAAAATCCCACAAGAACAGTCTTTGCGAAAGTCTTCTTGAGGGGAAAGCTGTAACTCGGTGAGATGTGTTTACAGAACACAAGGCATTTTATCTGAAAGCTTCTTTCCAGTTTTTAACTGAAAATAGTTCCCTTTTCACCATAGCCCTATATGGGCTTCCAATTATCACTTTGCAAATCCCACAAAGACACTCTTAATGAAAGGCTTCTTGAGGGAATATCTGTAAGTCTGTGAGATGAATTAAGAGAACACAAAGCAGTTTCTCAGAAAGCTTCTTTCCAGTTTTTAATTGAAGATATTTCCTTTTTCACCATAGCCCTCTATGGGCTTCCAAATATCACTTTGCAAATCCCACAAAAACAGTCTTTGTGAAAGGCATCTTGTTGGGAAAGCTGTAACTCTGTGAGATGTATTAACAGAACACATGGCAATTTCACAGAATGCTTCTTTAGAGTTTTAACGGAAAACATTTCCTTTTTCACCTTAGCCTTCTATGGGCTTCCCAATATCACTTTGCAAATTCCACAAGAACAGTCTTAACGAAAGGCTTCTTGAAGGGAAAGCTGTAACTATGTGAGATGAATTAACAGAAAACAAAGCAGTTTCTCAGAAAGCTTCTTTCCAGTTTTTAACTGAAGACATTTCCTTTTTCACCATAGCCCTCTAAGGGCTTCCAAATATCACTTTGAAAATTCCAAAAGAGAGTCTTATCGAAAGGCTTTTTGAGGGGAAAGCTGTAACTCTGTGAGAAAAATTAAGAGAACACAACGCAGTTTCTCAGAAAGCTTCTTTCCCGTTTTTAAGTGAAGATATTTCTTTTTCACCGTAACCCTCTATAGGCTTCCAAATATCTCTTTGCAAATTCCACAAGAACAGTCGTAACGTAAGTCTTCTTGACGGGAAAGCTGTAGCTCTGTGAGATGAATGATCAGAACACAACGCAGTTTTTCAGAAAGCTTCTTTCCAGTTTTTAACTGAAGATAATTCCTTTTTCACCGTAGACCTCTATGGGCTTCCAAATATCACTTTGAATATTCCACAAGAACAGTCTTAGTGAAAGGCTTCTTGAGGGGAAAGCTGTAACTCTGTGAGATGAATTAACAGAACACAAAGCAGTTTCTCAGAATGCATCTTTCCAGTTTTTCACGGAAGATATTCCCTTTTTCACCATAGCCCTCTATGGGCTTCCAAATATCCCTTTGCAAATTCCACAAGAACAGTCTTATCGAAAGGCTTCTTGAAGGGAAATATGTAACTCTGTGAGTTGAATTAGCAGAACACAATGCAGTTTCTCAGAAAGCTTCTTTCCAGTTTTAAACGGAAGATATTTCTTTTTTCACCATAGCCCTCTATGGTCTTCAAATATCACTTTGCAACCTCCACAAGAACAGTCGTAGCGACAGGCTTCTTGATGGGAAAGCTGTAATTCTGTGAGATGAATTAACGGAACACAAAGCAGTTTCTCAGAAAGCTTCTTTCCCGTTTTTACCAGAAGATATTTCCTTCTCTCCGTAGCCCTCTATGGGCTTCAAATATCACTTTCCAAATTTCACAAGAACAGTCTTAGCAAAAGGCTTTTGAGGGGAAAGCTGTAACTCTGAGAGATGAATTAAAAGAACACAAAGCCGTTTCTTAGAAAGCTGCTTTCCAGTTTGTAACTGAAGAGATTTCCTTATTCACCATAGCCCTCTATGGGCTTCCCAATATTACTTTGCAAATTACACAGGAACAGTCTTAGCGAAAGGCTTCTGAAGGGGAACGCTGTAACTCTGCGAGGTGAATTAACAGATCACAAAGCAGTTTCTCAAAAGGCTTCTTTTTAGTTTTTATCTTAGGATATTTCCTTTTTCACCATAGCCCTCCATGGGCTTCAAAATATCACTTTGCAAATTCCACAAGAGCAGTCTTAGCGAAAGGCTTCTTCAGGGGAAAGCTGTAATTCTGTGAGATGAATTAACAGAACACAAAGCACTTTCTCAAAAGATTTCTTTCCAGTTTTTAACTGAAGATATTTCCTTTTTCACCAGAGCCCTCTACGGGCTTCAAAATATCACCTTGCAAATTCCACAAGAATAGTCTTAGCAAAAGGCTGCTTGAGGGGAAAGCTGTAAGTCTGTGAGACGTATTAACAGAACACAAAGCCGTTTCTCAGAAAGCTTGTTTCCAGTTTTTAAAGAAGAGACTTCCTTTTTCAACATAGACCTCTAAGGTCTTCCAAATATCACTTTGAAAATTCCTCAAGAGCAGTCTTAGCAAAGGGCTTCTTGAGGGGATAGCTATAACTCTGTAAGATGATTTAACAGAACACAAAGCCGTTTCTCTGAAAGCTTCTTTCCCGTTTTTAACGGAAGATATTTCTGTTTTCCCCATATCTCTCTGGGATTCCAAATATCACTTTGCAAATTCCACAAGAACAGTCTTAGTGAAAGGATTCTGGAGGGGAAATCTGTAACTCTGTGAGATGAATTAACAGAACACAAAGCAGTTTCTCAGAAATCTTCTTTCCAGTTTTTAACGGAAGATATTTCCTTTTTCACCAGAGCCCCCTATAGGCTTCCAAATATCACTTTGCAAATTCCACAAGAACAGTCTTAGCGAAAGACTTCTTGAGGGGTAAGCTGTATCTCTGTGAGATGAATTAACAGAACACAAAGCAGTTTCTCAGAAGTCTTCTTTCCAGTTTTTAACGGATGATATTTCCTTTTTCACAGTAGACTTCAATGGGCTTCCAAATATCACTTTGCAAATTCCACAAGAACAGTCTTTGAGAAAAGCTTCTTGTGGGAAAATCTGTAACTCTGTGAGATGAATTAACGGAACACAAAGCAGTTTCTCAGAAACCTTCTTTCCAGTTTTCCACTGAAGATATTTCCTTTTTCACCATAGCCCACTACTGGCTTCCAAATATGACTTTGCAAATTCCACAAGAACAGTCCTAGCGAAAAATTTCTTGAGGGGAAAGCTGTAACTCGGTGTGATGTATTAACAGAACACATGGCAGTTTCTCAGAATGCTTCTTTCCAGTTTTAAACGGAAGATATTTACTTTTCAATATAGCCCTCTATGGTCTTCCAAATATCTCTTTGCAAATTACACAAGAACAGCCTTCGTGAACGGCTTCTTGAGGGGAAAGCTGTAACTCTGTGAGACGAAATAACAGAACACAAAGCAGATTCTCAGAAAGCTTCTTTTCGGTTTTTATCTTAGGATATGTCCACTTTCACCATAACCATGGATGGGCTTCCAAATATCACTTTGCAAATTCCACAAGAACAGTCTTAGCGAAAGGCTTCTTGAGGGGAAAGCTCTAACTCTTTGAGATGAATTAACAGAACACAAAGCAGTTTCTCAGAAAGCTTCTTTTCAGTTTTTTTCTTAGGATATTTCCTTTTTCAGAATAGCACCTATGTTCTTCCAAATATCACATTGCCAATTCCACAAGAACAGTCTTAGCGAAAGGCTTCTTGAGGGGAAACTCTAACTCTTCGATATGAATTAACAGAACACAAAGCAGTTTCTCAGAAAGCTTCTTTTCAGTTTTTAACTGAAGATATTTCCTTTTTCACCATAGGCCTCTATGGGCTTCCAAATATCACTTTGCAAATTCCAAAAGAACAGTCTTAGCGAAAGGTTTCTTGAGGGGAATGCTGTAACTCTGTGAGTTGAATTAACAGAACACAAAGCAGTTTCTCAGAAAGCTTCTTTTCAGTTTTTATCATAGGATATTTCCTTTTTCACCATAGCCCTCTATGGGTTTCAAAATATCACTTTGCAAATTCCACAGGAACAGTCTTAGCAAAAGGCTTCTTTAGGGAAAATCTGTAACTCTGTGAGATGAATTAACAGAACACAAATCAGTTTATCAGAAAGCTTCTTTTCAGTTTTTTTCTTACGACATTTCCTTTTTCGCCATAGCCCACTATGGGCTTCCAAATATCACTATGTAAATTCCACAAGAACAGTCTGAGCGAAAGGCTTCTTGAGGGGAACGCTGTAACTCTGTGAAATCAATTAACAGAACACAAAGTTGTTTCTCAGAAAGCTTCTTTCCAGTTTTTAACGGAAGATATTTCCTTTTTCTCCATAGCCCTGTAGGGGCTTCTAAATATCACTTTCCAAATTACACAAGAACAGTCTTACCATAAGTCTTCTGGAGGGGAAAGCTGTAACTCTGTGGGATGAATTAACAGAACACAAAGCAGTTTCTCAGAAAGCTTCTTTTCTGTTTTTATCTTAGGATATTTCCTTTTTCACCGTAGCCCTCTATGGGCTTCCAACTATCTCTTTGCAAATTTCTCAAAAACAATCTTAGTGAACGGCTTCTTGAGGGGAAAGCTGTAACTCTGTGAGATGAACTAACAGAACACAAAGCAGATTTTCAGAAAGATTCTTTTCGGTTTTTATCTGAGGATATTTCCATTTTCACTGTAGACCTCTATGGGCTTCCAAATATCATTTTGCAAATTACACAAGAGGAGCCTTAGCTGAAGGCTTCTTGAGGGGAAAGTTGTAACTCTTTGAGATGAATTAACAGAACACATCGCAGTTTCTCAGAAAGCTTCTTTTCAGTTTTTAACGAAAGATATTTCCTTTCTCACCATAGCCCTCTATGGGTTTCCAAATATCACTTTGCAAATTCCACAAGAACAGTCTTAGCGAAAGGCTTCTTGAGAGGTAAGCTGTAACTCTGTGAGATGAATTAACAGAACACAAAGCAGTTTCTCAGAAAGCTTCTTTCCAGTTTTTAACTGAAGATATTAATTTTTGTACCATAGCCCCCTATAGACTTCCAAATATCACTTTGCAAATCCCACAATAACAGTCTTAGTGAAAGGCTTCTCGAGGGGAAAGCTGTAACTCAGTGAGATATATTAACAGAACACACGGCAGTTTCTCAGAAAGCTTCTTTCCAGTTTATAACGGAAGATATTTCCTTTTTCAACATAGCCCTCTGTGGGCTTCCAAATATCACTTTGCAAATCACTCAAGAACAGTCTTAGCGAAGGTCTTCTTGAGAGCAAAGCTGTAACTGTGTGAGATGTATCAATAGAACACACGGCAGTTTCTCAGAAAGCTTCTTTCCAGTTTTTAACGGAAGATATTTTGTTTTTCACCATAGCCCTCTATGGGTTTCCAAATATCACTTTGCAAATCCCACAAGAACAGTCTTATCGAAAGACTTCTTGAAGGGAAAGCTGTAATTCTGTGAGATGAATTATCAGAACACAAAGCAGTTTCTCAGAAAGCTTCTTTCCAGTTTTTAACTGAAGATATTCCCTTTTTCACCGAAGCCCTCTTGGGGCTTCCAAATATCACTTTGCAAATTCCACAAAAACACTCTTAGCGAATGAGTTCTGTAGGGGAATGCTGTAACTCTGTTAGATAAATTAACAGAACAGAAAGCAGTGTCTCAGAAATCTTCTTCCTAGTTTTTAACGGAAGATATTTCCTTTTTCTCCATATCCCACTATGGGCTTCCAAATATCACTTTGCAAATTCCACAAAACAGACTTACCGAAAAGCTTCTTGAGAAGAAAGCTGTAACTCTGTGAGATGAATTACTACAACACAAAGCAGTTTCTCAGTAAGTTTCTTTCCAGGTTTTAACTGAAGATATTTCCTTTTTCATCATGGCCCTCTATGGGCTTCCAAATATCACTTTGCAAATTGCACAAGAACAGTCTTAGCGAATGGCTTCTTGAGGGAAAATTTGTAACTCTGTGATACGAATTAAGAGAACACAAAGCAGTTCCTCAGAAAGCTTCTTTTCAGTTTTTATCTTAGGATATTTCCTTTTTCACCATAGCTCTCTTTGGGCTTCCAAATATCATTTTGCAAATTTCACAAGAACAGTCTAAGCGAAAGGCTTCTGGAGGGGAAAGTTTTAACTCTGTGAGATGAATTAACAGAAAACAAAGCAGTTTCTCAGATATCTTCTTTCCAGTTTTTAAAGGAAGATATGTCCTTTTTCACCATAGCCCTCTAAGGGCTACCAAATATCACTTTGTAAATTCCACAAGAACTGTCTTAGCGAAAGGCTTCTTGAGAAGAAAGCTGTAACTCTGTGAGATGAATTAACAGAACACAAAGCGGTTTCTCAGAAAATTTCCTTCCAGTTTTTAATGGAAGATATGTCCTTTTTCACCATAGCCCTCTATGGGCTTCCAAATATCATTTTGCAAATTCCACAAAAACAGTCTTAGCAAAAGGCTTCTGGAGGGGAATCCTGTAACTCTGTGAGATGAATTAACAGAACACAAAGCAGTTTCTCAGAAAGCATCTTTCCATTTTTTAATTGAAGATATTTCCTTTTTCACCGTAGCCCTCTAAGGGCTTCCAAATATCACTTTGCAAATTCCACAAGAACACTCTTAGCGAAATACTTCTTGAAAGAAACGCTGTAACTCTGTGAGATGAATTAACAGAACACAAAACAGTTTCTCAGAAAGCTTCTTTTCAGTTTTTATCTTATTATATTTCCTTTTTCACCATAGCCCTCTATGGGCTTCCAAATATCTCTTTGCAAATTCCACAACAACAGTCTTAGCGAAAGGATTATGGAGGGGAAAGCTGTAACTCTGTGACATGAATTAACAAAACACAAAGCAGTTTTTCAGAAATCTCTCTTCCAGTTTTTAACGGAAGATATTTCCTTTTTCACCATAGGCCTCTATGTGCTTCCAAATATCACTTTGCAAATTCCACAAGAAGAGCCTTACAGAAAGGCTTCTTGAGAGGAAAGCTGTAACTCGGTGAGATGTATTAACAGAAAACACGGCAGTTTCTCAGAAAATTTCTTTCCAGTTATTAAAGGAAGATATTTTCTTTTTCACCGTAGCCTTCTATGGGTTTAAAAATATCACTTTGAAAATTTCACAAGAATAGTCCAAGTGAACGGCTTCTTGAGGGGAAAGCTGTAACTCTGTGAGATGAATTAACAGAACACAAAGTAGTTTGTCAGAAAGCTTCTTTCAAGTTTCTAACTGAAGATATTTCGTTTTTCACCATAGCCTTCTACTGGCTTCCAAATATCACTTAGCAAGCTAAACAGTAACAGTATTAGAGAAAGGATTCTGGAGAGGAAATCTGTAACTCCATGAGATGAATTAACAGAACACAAAGCAGTTTCTCAGAATGCTTCTTTTCTGTTTTTATCTTAGGATATTTCCTTTTTCACCATAGTCCTCTAAGGGCTTTTAAATATCACTTTGCAAATTCCACAAGCACAGTCTTAGTGAACGGCTTCTTGAGGAGAAAGCTGTAACTCTGTGAGATGAATTAACAGAACAAAAAGCAGTTTCTCAGAAAGCTTCTTTCCAGTTTTTAACGAAAGATTTTAATTGTTCAACATAGCTCTCTATGGGCTTCAAAATATCACTTTGCAAATTGCCCAAGAACAGTCTTAGCGAAAGGCATCTTGAGGTAAAAGCTGTAACTCTGTGAGATGAATTAACAGAACACAAAACAGTTTCTCAGAAAGTTTCTTTTCTGTTTTTATCTTAGGATATTTCCTTTTTCACCATAGCCTTCTAAGGGCTTCCAAATATCACTTTGCAAATTCCACAAGAAAACTCTTAGCGAAAGGCTTCTCTACGGGACAGCTGTAACTCTGTTAGATGAATTAACAGAACACAAAGCTGATTCTCAGAAATCTTCTTTCCAGTTTTTAACGGAAAATATTTTCTTTTTCACCCTAGCCCTCTAGAGTCTTCCAAATATCAGTTTGCAAATTCCACAAGAACAGTCTTAGCGAAAGGCTTCTTTCAGGGAAAGCTGTAACTCTGTGAGATGAATTAACAGAACACGAAGCAGTTTCTCAGAAAGCTTCTTTCCAGTTTTTAACGGAAGATATTTCTGTTTTCCCCATATCTCTCTGGGATTCCAAATATCACTTTGCAAATTCCACAAGAACAGTCTTAGTGAAAGGATTCTGGAGGGGAAATCTGTAACTCTGTGAGATGAATTAACAGAACACAAAGCAGTTTCTCAGAAATCTTCTTTCCAGTTTTTAACGGAAGATATTTCCTTTTTCACCAGAGCCCCCTATAGGCTTCCAAATATCACTTTGCAAATTCCACAAGAACAGTCTTAGCGAAAGACTTCTTGAGGGGTAAGCTGTATCTCTGTGAGATGAATTAACAGAACACAAAGCAGTTTCTCAGAAGTCTTCTTTCCAGTTTTTAACGGATGATATTTCCTTTTTCACAGTAGACTTCAATGGGCTTCCAAATATCACTTTGCAAATTCCACAAGAACAGTCTTTGAGAAAAGCTTCTTGTGGGAAAATCTGTAACTCTGTGAGATGAATTAACGGAACACAAAGCAGTTTCTCAGAAACCTTCTTTCCAGTTTTCCACTGAAGATATTTCCTTTTTCACCATAGCCCACTACTGGCTTCCAAATATGACTTTGCAAATTCCACAAGAACAGTCCTAGCGAAAAATTTCTTGAGGGGAAAGCTGTAACTCGGTGTGATGTATTAACAGAACACATGGCAGTTTCTCAGAATGCTTCTTTCCAGTTTTAAACGGAAGATATTTACTTTTCAATATAGCCCTCTATGGTCTTCCAAATATCTCTTTGCAAATTACACAAGAACAGCCTTCGTGAACGGCTTCTTGAGGGGAAAGCTGTAACTCTGTGAGACGAAATAACAGAACACAAAGCAGATTCTCAGAAAGCTTCTTTTCGGTTTTTATCTTAGGATATGTCCACTTTCACCATAACCATGGATGGGCTTCCAAATATCACTTTGCAAATTCCACAAGAACAGTCTTAGCGAAAGGCTTCTTGAGGGGAAAGCTCTAACTCTTTGAGATGAATTAACAGAACACAAAGCAGTTTCTCAGAAAGCTTCTTTTCAGTTTTTTTCTTAGGATATTTCCTTTTTCAGAATAGCACCTATGTTCTTCCAAATATCACATTGCAAATTCCACAAGAACAGTCTTAGCGAAAGGCTTCTTGAGGGGAAACTCTAACTCTTCGATATGAATTAACAGAACACAAAGCAGTTTCTCAGAAAGCTTCTTTTCAGTTTTTAACTGAAGATATTTCCTTTTTCACCATAGGCCTCTATGGGCTTCCAAATATCACTTTGCAAATTCCAAAAGAACAGTCTTAGCGAAAGGTTTCTTGAGGGGAATGCTGTAACTCTGTGAGTTGAATTAACAGAACACAAAGCAGTTTCTCAGAAAGCTTCTTTTCAGTTTTTATCATAGGATATTTCCTTTTTCACCATAGCCCTCTATGGGTTTCAAAATATCACTTTGCAAATTCCACAGGAACAGTCTTAGCAAAAGGCTTCTTTAGGGAAAATCTGTAACTCTGTGAGATGAATTAACAGAACACAAATCAGTTTATCAGAAAGCTTCTTTTCAGTTTTTTTCTTACGACATTTCCTTTTTCGCCATAGCCCACTATGGGCTTCCAAATATCACTATGTAAATTCCACAAGAACAGTCTGAGCGAAAGGCTTCTTGAGGGGAACGCTGTAACTCTGTGAAATCAATTAACAGAACACAAAGTTGTTTCTCAGAAAGCTTCTTTCCAGTTTTTAACGGAAGATATTTCCTTTTTCTCCATAGCCCTGTAGGGGCTTCTAAATATCACTTTCCAAATTACACAAGAACAGTCTTACCATAAGTCTTCTGGAGGGGAAAGCTGTAACTCTGTGGGATGAATTAACAGAACACAAAGCAGTTTCACAGAAAGCTTCTTTTCTGTTTTTATCTTAGGATATTTCCTTTTTCACCGTAGCCCTCTATGGGCTTCCAACTATCTCTTTGCAAATTTCTCAAAAACAATCTTAGTGAACGGCTTCTTGAGGGGAAAGCTGTAACTCTGTGAGATGAACTAACAGAACACAAAGCAGATTTTCAGAGAGATTCTTTTCGGTTTTTATCTGAGGATATTTCCATTTTCACTGTAGACCTCTATGGGCTTCCAAATATCATTTTGCAAATTACACAAGAGGAGCCTTAGCTGAAGGCTTCTTGAGGGGAAAGTTGTAACTCTTTGAGATGAATTAACAGAACACATCGCAGTTTCTCAGAAAGCTTCTTTTCAGTTTTTAACGAAAGATATTTCCTTTCTCACCATAGCCCTCTATGGGTTTCCAAATATCACTTTGCAAATTCCACAAGAACAGTCTTAGCGAAAGGCTTCTTGAGAGGTAAGCTGTAACTCTGTGAGATGAATTAACAGAACACAAAGCAGTTTCTCAGAAAGCTTCTTTCCAGTTTTTAACTGAAGATATTTATTTTTTTTACCATAGCCCCCTATAGACTTCCAAATATCACTTTGCAAATCCCACAATAACAGTCTTAGTGAAAGGCTTCTCGAGGGGAAAGCTGTAAGTCAGTGAGATATATTAACAGAACACACGGCAGTTTCTCAGAAAGCTTCTTTCCAGTTTATAACGGAAGATATTTCCTTTTTCAACATAGCCCTCTGTGGGCTTCCAAATATCACTTTGCAAATCACTCAAGAACAGTCTTAGCGAAGGTCTTCTTGAGAGCAAAGCTGTAACTGTGTGAGATGTATCAATAGAACACACGGCAGTTTCTCAGAAAGCTTCTTTCCAGTTTTTAACGGAAGATATTTTGTTTTTCACCATAGCCCCCTATGGGTTTCCAAATATCACTTTGCAAATCCCACAAGAACAGTCTTATCGAAAGACTTCTTGAAGGGAAAGCTGTAATTCTGTGAGATGAATTATCAGAACACAAAGCAGTTTCTCAGAAAGCTTCTTTCCAGTTTTTATCTTAGGATATTTCCTTTTTCACCATAGCTCTCTTTGGGCTTCCAAATATCATTTTGCAAATTTCACAAGAACAGTCTAAGCGAAAGGCTTCTGGAGGGGAAAGTTTTAACTCTGTGAGATGAATTAACAGAAAACAAAGCAGTTTCTCAGATATCTTCTTTCCAGTTTTTAAAGGAAGATATGTCCTTTTTCACCATAGCCCTCTAAGGGCTACCAAATATCACTTTGTAAATTCCACAAGAACTGTCTTAGCGAAAGGCTTCTTGAGAAGAAAGCTGTAACTCTGTGAGATGAATTAACAGAACACAAAGCGGTTTCTCAGAAAATTTCCTTCCAGTTTTTAATGGAAGATATGTCCTTTTTCACCATAGCCCTCTATGGGCTTCCAAATATCATTTTGCAAATTCCACAAAAACAGTCTTAGCAAAAGGCTTCTGGAGGGGAATCCTGTAACTCTGTGAGATGAATTAACAGAACACAAAGCAGTTTCTCAGAAAGCATCTTTCCATTTTTTAATTGAAGATATTTCCTTTTTCACCGTAGCCCTCTAAGGGCTTCCAAATATCACTTTGCAAATTCCACAAGAACACTCTTAGCGAAATACTTCTTGAAAGAAACGCTGTAACTCTGTGAGATGAATTAACAGAACACAAAACAGTTTCTCAGAAAGCTTCTTTTCAGTTTTTATCTTATTATATTTCCTTTTTCACCATAGCCCTCTATGGGCTTCCAAATATCTCTTTGCAAATTCCACAACAACAGTCTTAGCGAAAGGATTATGGAGGGGAAAGCTGTAACTCTGTGACATGAATTAACAAAACACAAAGCAGTTTTTCAGAAATCTCTCTTCCGGTTTTTAACGGAAGATATTTCCTTTTTCACCATAGGCCTCTATGTGCTTCCAAATATCACTTTGCAAATTCCACAAGAAGAGCCTTACAGAAAGGCTTCTTGAGAGGAAAGCTGTAACTCGGTGAGATGTATTAACAGAAAACACGGCAGTTTCTCAGAAAATTTCTTTCCAGTTATTAAAGGAAGATATTTTCTTTTTCACCGTAGCCTTCTATGGGTTTAAAAATATCACTTTGAAAATTTCACAAGAATAGTCCAAGTGAACGGCTTCTTGAGGGGAAAGCTGTAACTCTGTGAGATGAATTAACAGAACACAAAGTAGTTTGTCAGAAAGCTTCTTTCAAGTTTCTAACTGAAGATATTTCGTTTTTCACCATAGCCTTCTACTGGCTTCCAAATATCACTTAGCAAGCTAAACAGTAACAGTATTAGAGAAAGGATTCTGGAGAGGAAATCTGTAACTCCATGAGATGAATTAACAGAACACAAAGCAGTTTCTCAGAATGCTTCTTTTCTGTTTTTATCTTAGGATATTTCCTTTTTCACCATAGTCCTCTAAGGGCTTTTAAATATCACTTTGCAAATTCCACAAGCACAGTCTTAGTGAACGGCTTCTTGAGGAGAAAGCTGTAACTCTGTGAGATGAATTAACAGAACAAAAAGCAGTTTCTCAGAAAGCTTCTTTCCAGTTTTTAACGAAAGATTTTAATTGTTCAACATAGCTCTCTATGGGCTTCAAAATATCACTTTGCAAATTGCCCAAGAACAGTCTTAGCGAAAGGCATCTTGAGGTAAAAGCTGTAACTCTGTGAGATGAATTAACAGAACACAAAACAGTTTCTCAGAAAGTTTCTTTTCTGTTTTTATCTTAGGATATTTCCTTTTTCACCATAGCCTTCTAAGGGCTTCCAAATATCACTTTGCAAATTCCACAAGAAAACTCTTAGCGAAAGGCTTCTCTACGGGACAGCTGTAACTCTGTTAGATGAATTAACAGAACACAAAGCTGATTCTCAGAAATCTTCTTTCCAGTTTTTAACGGAAAATATTTTCTTTTTCACCCTAGCCCTCTAGAGTCTTCCAAATATCAGTTTGCAAATTCCACAAGAACAGTCTTAGCGAAAGGCTTCTTTCAGGGAAAGCTGTAAGTCTGTGAGATGAATTAACAGAACACGAAGCAGTTTCTCAGAAAGCTTCTTTCCAGTTTTTAACGGAAGATATTTCTGTTTTCCCCATATCTCTCTGGGATTCCAAATATCACTTTGCAAATTCCACAAGAACAGTCTTAGTGAAAGGATTCTGGAGGGGAAATCTGTAACTCTGTGAGATGAATTAACAGAACACAAAGCAGTTTCTCAGAAATCTTCTTTCCAGTTTTTAACGGAAGATATTTCCTTTTTCACCAGAGCCCCCTATAGGCTTCCAAATATCACTTTGCAAATTCCACAAGAACAGTCTTAGCGAAAGACTCCTTGAGGGGTAAGCTGTATCTCTGTGAGATGAATTAACAGAACACAAAGCAGTTTCTCAGAAGTCTTCTTTCCAGTTTTTAACGGATGATATTTCCTTTTTCACAGTAGACTTCAATGGGCTTCCAAATATCACTTTGCAAATCCCACAAGAACAGTCTTATCGAAAGACTTCTTGAAGGGAAAGCTGTAATTCTGTGAGATGAATTATCAGAACACAAAGCAGTTTCTCAGAAAGCTTCTTTCCAGTTTTTAACTGAAGATATTCCCTTTTTCACCGAAGCCCTCTTGGGGCTTCCAAATATCACTTTGCAAATTCCACAAAAACACTCTTAGCGAATGAGTTCTGTAGGGGAATGCTGTAACTCTGTTAGATAAATTAACAGAACAGAAAGCAGTGTCTCAGAAATCTTCTTCCTAGTTTTTAACGGAAGATATTTCCTTTTTCTCCATATCCCACTATGGGCTTCCAAATATCACTTTGCAAATTCCACAAAACAGACTTACCGAAAAGCTTCTTGAGAAGAAAGCTGTAACTCTGTGAGATGAATTACTACAACACAAAGCAGTTTCTCAGTAAGTTTCTTTCCAGGTTTTAACTGAAGATATTTCCTTTTTCATCATGGCCCTCTATGGGCTTCCAAATATCACTTTGCAAATTGCACAAGAACAGTCTTAGCGAATGGCTTCTTGAGGGAAAATTTGTAACTCTGTGATACGAATTAAGAGAACACAAAGCAGTTCCTCAGAAAGCTTCTTTTCAGTTTTTATCTTAGGATATTTCCTTTTTCACCATAGCTCTCTTTGGGCTTCCAAATATCATTTTGCAAATTTCACAAGAACAGTCTAAGCGAAAGGCTTCTGGAGGGGAAAGTTTTAACTCTGTGAGATGAATTAACAGAAAACAAAGCAGTTTCTCAGATATCTTCTTTCCAGTTTTTAAAGGAAGATATGTCCTTTTTCACCATAGCCCTCTAAGGGCTACCAAATATCACTTTGTAAATTCCACAAGAACTGTCTTAGCGAAAGGCTTCTTGAGAAGAAAGCTGTAACTCTGTGAGATGAATTAACAGAACACAAAGCGGTTTCTCAGAAAATTTCCTTCCAGTTTTTAATGGAAGATATGTCCTTTTTCACCATAGCCCTCTATGGGCTTCCAAATATCATTTTGCAAATTCCACAAAAACAGTCTTAGCAAAAGGCTTCTGGAGGGGAATCCTGTAACTCTGTGAGATGAATTAACAGAACACAAAGCAGTTTCTCAGAAAGCGACTTACCAGTTTTTAACTGAAGATATTTCCTTTTTCCCCATAGCCCTCTATGTGCTTCCAAATATCACTTAGAAAATCCCACAAGAACAGTCTTTGCGAAAGTCTTCTTGAGGGGAAAGCTGTAACTCGGTGAGATGTATTTACAGAACACAAGGCATTTTATCTGAAAGCTTCTTTCCAGTTTTTAACTGAAAATAGTTCCCTTTTCACCATAGCCCTATATGGGCTTCCAATTATCACTTTGCAAATCCCACAAAGACACTCTTAATGAAAGGCTTCTTGAGGGAATATCTGTAAGTCTGTGAGATGAATTAAGAGAACACAAAGCAGTTTCTCAGAAAGCTTCTTTCCAGTTTTTAATTGAAGATATTTCCTTTTTCACCATAGCCCTCTATGGGCTTCCAAATATCACTTTGCAAATCCCACAAAAACAGTCTTTGTGAAAGGCATCTTGTTGGGAAAGCTGTAACTCTGTGAGATGTATTAACAGAACACATGGCAATTTCACAGAATGCTTCTTTAGAGTTTTAACGGAAGACATTTCCTTTTTCACCTTAGCCTTCTATGGGCTTCCCAATATCACTTTGCAAATTCCACAAGAACAGTCTTAACGAAAGGCTTCTTGAAGGGAAAGCTGTAACTATGTGAGATGAATTAACAGAAAACAAAGCAGTTTCTCAGAAAGCTTCTTTCCAGTTTTTAACTGAAGACATTTCCTTTTTCACCATAGCCCTCTAAGGGCTTCCAAATATCACTTTGAAAATTCCAAAAGAGAGTCTTATCGAAAGGCTTTTTGAGGGGAAAGCTGTAACTCTGTGAGAAAAATTAAGAGAACACAACGCAGTTTCTCAGAAAGCTTCTTTCCCGTTTTTAAGTGAAGATATTTCTTTTTCACCGTAACCCTCTATAGGCTTCCAAATATCTCTTTGCAAATTCCACAAGAACAGTCGTAACGTAAGTCTTCTTGACGGGAAAGCTGTAGCTCTGTGAGATGAATGATCAGAACACAACGCAGTTTTTCAGAAAGCTTCTTTCCAGTTTTTAACTGAAGATAATTCCTTTTTCACCGTAGACCTCTATGGGCTTCCAAATATCACTTTGAATATTCCACAAGAACAGTCTTAGTGAAAGGCTTCTTGAGGGGAAAGCTGTAACTCTGTGAGATGAATTAACAGAACACAAAGCAGTTTCTCAGAATGCATCTTTCCAGTTTTTCACGGAAGATATTCCCTTTTTCACCATAGCCCTCTATGGGCTTCCAAATATCCCTTTGCAAATTCCACAAGAACAGTCTTATCGAAAGGCTTCTTGAAGGGAAATATGTAACTCTGTGAGTTGAATTAGCAGAACACAATGCAGTTTCTCAGAAAGCTTCTTTCCAGTTTTAAACGGAAGATATTTCTTTTTTCACCATAGCCCTCTATGGTCTTCAAATATCACTTTGCAACCTCCACAAGAACAGTCGTAGCGACAGGCTTCTTGATGGGAAAGCTGTAATTCTGTGAGATGAATTAACGGAACACAAAGCAGTTTCTCAGAAAGCTTCTTTCCCGTTTTTACCAGAAGATATTTCCTTCTCTCCGTAGCCCTCTATGGGCTTCAAATATCACTTTCCAAATTTCACAAGAACAGTCTTAGCAAAAGGCTTTTGAGGGGAAAGCTGTAACTCTGAGAGATGAATTAAAAGAACACAAAGCCGTTTCTTAGAAAGCTGCTTTCCAGTTTGTAACTGAAGAGATTTCCTTATTCACCATAGCCCTCTATGGGCTTCCCAATATTACTTTGCAAATTACACAGGAACAGTCTTAGCGAAAGGCTTCTGAAGGGGAACGCTGTAACTCTGCGAGGTGAATTAACAGATCACAAAGCAGTTTCTCAAAAGGCTTCTTTTTAGTTTTTATCTTAGGATATTTCCTTTTTCACCATAGCCCTCCATGGGCTTCAAAATATCACTTTGCAAATTCCACAAGAGCAGTCTTAGCGAAAGGCTTCTTCAGGGGAAAGCTGTAATTCTGTGAGATGAATTAACAGAACACAAAGCACTTTCTCAAAAGATTTCTTTCCAGTTTTTAACTGAAGATATTTCCTTTTCCACCAGAGCCCTCTACGGGCTTCAAAATATCACCTTGCAAATTCCACAAGAATAGTCTTAGCAAAAGGCTGCTTGAGGGGAAAGCTGTAAGTCTGTGAGACGTATTAACAGAACACAAAGCCGTTTCTCAGAAAGCTTGTTTCCAGTTTTTAAAGAAGAGACTTCCTTTTTCAACATAGACCTCTAAGGTCTTCCAAATATCACTTTGAAAATTCCTCAAGAGCAGTCTTAGCAAAGGGCTTCTTGAGGGGATAGCTATAACTCTGTAAGATGATTTAACAGAACACAAAGCCGTTTCTCTGAAAGCTTCTTTCCCGTTTTTAACGGAAGATATTTCCTTTCTCACCATAGCCCTCTATGGGATTCCAAATATCACTTTGCAAATTCCACAAGAACAGTCTTAGCGAAAGGCTTCTTGAGGGGAAAGCTGTAACTCTGTGAGATGAATTAACAGAACACAATGCTGTTTCTCAAAAATCTTCTTTCCAGTTTTTAACTGAAGATATTTCCTTTTTCACCATTGCCCTCTAAGGGCTTCCAAATATCACTTTGCAAATTCCACAGGAACCGTCTTAGCGTAAGGATTCTTGAGGGGAAAGCTGTAATTCTGTGAGATGAATTAACAGAACAAAAAGGAGTTTCTCAAAAAGCTTCTTACAGTTTTTATCTTAGGATATTTCCTTTTTCACTACAGCTCTCTAAGGGCTTCCAAATATCAGTTTTTAAATTCCACAAGAGCACTCTTAGCAAAAGGCTTCCACAGGGGAAAGCAGTAAATCTGTGAGATGAATTAACTGAACACAAAGCAGTTTCTCAGAAAGCTTCTTTCCAGTTTTTAACTGAAGATACTTTCTTTTTCACCATAGCCCTCTATGGGCTTTCAAATATCACTTTGCAAATTCCACACCAACAGTCTTAGCGAAAGTCTTCTTCAGGGGAAAGCTGTAACACTTTGAGATGAATTAATAGAACACAAAGCCGTTTCTCAGAAAGCTTCTTTACAGTTTTTAATTGAAGAGATTTCCTTTTAAATCATGGCCCTCCAGGGGCTTCCAAATATCACCTTGCAAATTACACAAGAACAGTCTTAGAGACAGGATTCTTGATGGGAAAGCTGTAACTATGTGAGATGAATTAACAGAACACAAAGCAGTTTCTCAGAAAGCTTCTTTCCAGTTTTTACCCGAAGATATTTCCTTTTTCATCATATCCCTCTGTGGGCTTCAAATATCACTTTGTAAATACCATAAAAAGAGTCTTAGCGAAAGGCTTCTTGAGGGGATAGCTGCAACTCTGTGAGATGAATTAACGGAACACATAGCCGTTTCTGAGAAAGCTTCTTTCCAGTTTTCAACGGAAGAGATTTCCTTTTTCACCATAGCCCTCTATGGGCTTCAAAATATCACTTTGAAAATTCCACAAGAACAGTCTTAACGACAGGCTTTTTGAGGGGAAATATAAAATTCTGTGAGATGAATTAACAGAACACAAAGCAGTTTCTCATAATGTTTCCTTCCACTTTTTAACTAAAGATAATTACTTTTTCAACATAGGCCTCTATGGGCATCCAAATATCACTTTGCTAATTCCACAAGAACAGTCCTAGCGAAAGTCTTCTTCAGGGGAAAGCTGTAATTCTGTGAGATGAATTAACAGAACACAAAGCAGTTTCTCAAAAAGCTTATTTCCAGTTTTTAACTGAAGATATTTCCTTTCTCACTGTAGCCCTCTTTGGGTTTCCAAATATCACCTTGCAAACTCCACAAGAATAGTCTTAGCGAAAGGCTTCTTGAGGGGAAAGCTGTAACTCTTTGAGATGAATTAACAGAACACAAAGCCATTTCTCAGAAAGCTACAATCTTAGCGAAAGGTTTCTTGAGGTGAAAGCAGTGACTCTGTGAGATGAATTAACAGAACACAAAGCAATTTCTCAGAAAGCTTCTATCCAGTTTTTAATGGAAGATATTTCCTTTTTCAACATAGCCCAATATGGGATTCCAAATATCACTTTGCAAACTCCAGAAGAACAGACTTAGCGAAAGGATTCTTGAAGGGAAAGCTGTAACTCTGTGAGATGAATTAACAGAACACAAAGCATTTTTTCAGAAAGCTTCTTTCCAGTTTTTAACGGGAGATATTTTCTTTTTCACCACAGCCCTCTATGCGCTTCCAAATATCACTTTGCCAATTCCACAAGAACAGTCTTAGCGAAAGGCTTCTTGAGGGGAAAGCTATAACTCTGTGAGATGAATTAACAGAACACAAAGGAGTTTCTCTGAAACCTTCTTTCCAGTTTTTAACGGAAGATATTTCCTTTTTCACCATATCCCTCTATGGGCTTCCAAATATAACTTTGCAAATTCCACAAGAACAGACTTAGCGAAAGGATTCCTGAAGGGAAAGCTGTAACTCTGCGAGATGAATTAACAGAACACAGAGCAGTGTATCATAAAGCTTCGTTCCAGTTTTTAACGAAAGACATTTCCTTCTTCACCATAGCCCTGTATGGGATTCCAAATATCACTTTGCAAAATCCACAAGAACAGACTTTGCGACAGGCTTATTGAATGGAAAGCTGTAACTGTTTGAAACGAATTAACAGAACACAAAGAAGTTTCTAAGAAAGCTTCTTTCCAGATTTTAACTGAAGATATTCCTTTTTCACCATAGCCCTCTATGGGCTTCCAAATATCACTTTGCCAATTCCACAAGAACAGTCTTAGCAAAAGGCTTCTTGAGGTGAAAGCTGTAACTCTGTGAGATTAATTAACACAACACAAAGAAGATTCTCAGACAGCTTCTTTCCAGTTTTTATCTAAAGATATTTTCTTTTTCACCATTGTAATCTAGGGGCTTCCAAATATCACTTTCCAAATTTCACAAGAACAGCCTTAGCGAAAGGCTTCTTGAAGGGAAAGCTGTAACTCTGTGAGATGAATTAACGGAACACAAAGCAGTTTCTCAGAATTCTTCTTTTCAGTTTTTACCTTAGATTATTTCCTTTTTCACCATAATCCTCTATGGGCTTCCAAATATAACTTTCCAAATTCCGCAAGAACAGCTTTAGTGAAAGGCTTCTTTAAGGGAAAGCTGTAACTCTGAGAGATGAAATTACAGAACACAAAGCAGTTTCTCAGAAAGCTTCCTTCCAGTTTTAACGGAAGATATTTCCTTTTTACCATACCCCCCTATGGGCTTGCAAATATCACTTTCCAAATTCCACAAGAACAGACTTAGCGAAAGGATTCTTGAGGGGAAAGCTGTAACTCTTTGACGTGAATTAACAGAACACAGAGCAGTATCTCAGACAGCTTCTTTCCAGTTTTTAACTGAAGATATTCCCTTTTTCACCGTAACCGTCTATGGGCTTCCAAATATTATTTGCAAAATCCACAGGAACAGCCTTAGCGAAAGGCTTCTTGAAGGGAAAGCTGTAACTCTGCGAGATTAATTATCAGAGCACAAAGCAGTTTCTCAGAAAGCTTCTTTCCAGTTCTTACTTAAGGTATTTCCTTTCTCACCATAGCCCTCTACGGGCTTCTAAGATCACTTTACAAATTCCACAAGAACAGTCTTAGCGAAAGGCTTCTGGGGGCAAAGCTGTAATTCTGTGAGATGAACTAACAAAACACGAAGCAGTTTCTCAGAAATCTTCTTTTCGGTTTTTAATGGAAGAAATGTCCTTTTTCATCATAGCCCTCAATGGGCTTCCAAATTTCACTCTGCAAATTCCACAAGAACAGTCTTAGCGAAAGGCTTTTTGAGGGGAAAGCTGTAAATCTGGTGACGATTTAACAGAACACAAAGCAGTTTCTCAGAAAGCTTCTTTTCAGTTTTTGTCTTAGGATATTTCCTTTTTCACCGTAGCCCTCTATGGGCTTCCAAATATCACTTTGCATATTCCAAAAGAACAGCCTTAGTGATCGGCTTCATGATAGGAAAGCTGTAACTCTGTGAGATTAATTAACAGAACACAAAGCAGTTTCTCAGAAAGCTTCTTTTCGGATTTTATCTTACTATATTTCCTTTTTCAACATAGCCCTCTATGGTCTTCCAAATATCACTTTGTAAATTACACAAGAACATTCTTAGCGAAAGGATTCTGGAGATAAAAGCTGTAAATCTGTAAGATGAATTAAAAGAATTCAAAGCAGTTTCTCAGAAACCTTCTTTTCGTTTTTTATCTTACGATATTTCCATTTTCACCATAGGGCTATAGGGTTTCCAAATATCACTTTGCAAATTCCAGAAGAAAAGTCTTAGCGAAAGGCTTCTTGAGGGTAAAGCTGTAACTCTGTAAGATGAATTAACAGAACACAAAACATTTTCTCAGAAACCTACTTTTCAGTTTTTACCTTAGGATATTTCCTTTTTCACCATAGCCCTCTATGGGATTCCAATTATCACTTTGCAAATTCCACAAGAACAGTCTTAGCGAAAGCCTTCTTGAGGGGAAAGCTGTAACTCGGTGAGATGCTTTAACAGAACACACGGCAGTTTCTCAAAAAGCTTCTTTCCAGTTTTTTACGGAAGATATTTCCTTTTTCACCATAGCCCTCTAGGAGTTTTCTAATATCACTTGGCAAATTTCACAAGAATAGTCTCAGTGAACTGCTTCTTGAAGGGAAAGCTGTAACTCTGTGAGATGAACTAACAGAACACAAAGCAGTTTATCAGAAAGCTTCTTTACAGTTTTTATCGGAAAATATTTCCTTTTTCACCATTGCGCTCTATGAGATTCTAAATATCACTTTCCAAATTTCAGAAGAACAGTCTTAGTGAACGGCCTCATGAGGGGAAATCTGTGACACTTTGAGATGAATTAACAGAACACAAAGCAGTTTCTCAGAAAGCTTCTTTTCGGATTTTATCTTACTATATTTCCTTTTTCAACATAGCCCTCTATGGTCTTCCAAATATCACTTTGCAAATTACACAAGAACAGTCTTTGTGAAAGACTTCTTGAGGGGAAAGCTGTAACTCTCTGAGATGAATTAACAGAACACAAAGCAGTTTCTCAGAAAGCTTCTTTTCAGTTTTTATCTTAGGATATTTCCTTTTTCAGCATAGCCCTCTATGGGCTTCCAAAAACATTTTGCAAATTCCACAAGAACAGTCTTAGCGAAAGGATTCTGGAGATAAAAGCTGTAAATCGGTAAGATGAATTAAAAGAATTCAAAGCAGTTTCTCAGAAACCTTCTTTTCGTTTTTTATCTTAGGATATTTCCATTTTCACCATAGGGCTATAGGGTTTCCAAATATCACTTTGCAAATTCCAGAAGAAAAGTCTTAGCGAAAGGCTTCTTGAGGGTAAAGCTGTAACTCTGTAAGATGAATTAACAGAACACAAAACATTTTCTCAGAAACCTACTTTTCAGTTTTTACCTTAGGATAATTCCTTTTTAACCATCGCCCTCTATGGGATTCCAATTATCACTTTGAAAATTCCACATGAACAGTCTTAGCGAAAGTCTTCTTGAGGGGAAAGCTGTAACTCTGTGAGAGGAACTAACTGAACACAAAGCAGTTTCTCAGAAAGCTTCTTTCCAGTTTTTAACTGAGGATATTTCCTTTTTCACCATAGCCCTTTTGGGCTTCCAAATATCACTTTGCAAATTCCACAACAACAGCCTTAGCGAAAGGCTTCCTGAGGTAAAAGAGTAACTCTGTGACTTGAATTAACAGAACACAAAGCCGTTTCCCAGAAAGCTTCTTTTCAGTTTTTATCTTGGGATGTTTCCTTTTTCACCATTGCCCTCTATGTGCCTCCAAATATCACTTTGCAATTACACAAGAACAGTCTTAGTGAACGGCTTCCTGAGGGGAAATCTGTAGCTCGGTGATATGTACTAACAGAACACACCGCATTTTCTCAGAATGGTTCTTTCCAGTTTTTAACGGAAGATATTTCCTTTTTCACCTTAGCCCTCTATGGGCTTCCAAATATCACTTTGCAAATTTCACAAAACAGTCTTAGTGAACGGCTTCTTGAGGGAAAAGCTGTAGCTCTGTGAGATGAACTAACAGAACACAAAGCAGTTTTTCAGACAGCTTCTTTTCGGTAAGTATCTTACGATATTTCCATTTTCACCATAGCCCTCTATGGGCTTCCACATATCACTTTGGAAATTCCTCAAAAACAGTCTTAGCGGAAGGCTTCTTGAGGGGAAAGCTGTAACTCTTTGAGATGAATTAACAGAACACAAAGCAGTTTCTCGGAAAGCTTCTTTTCATTTTTTAACTGAAGTTATTTCCATTTTCACCATAGCCCTCTATGGGATTCCAAATATCACTATGCAAATTCCACAAGAACAGTGGAAGCGAAAGACTTCTGGAGGGGAAAACTGTAACTCTGTGAGATGAATTAACAGAACACAAAGCAGTTTCTCAGATATCTTCTTTCCAGTTTTTAACGAAAGATATTTCCTTTTTCACCATAGCCCTCTAGGGGCTTCCAAATATCACTTTGCAAATCCCACAAGAACAGTCTTAGCGAAAGCCTTCTTGAGGGGAAAGCTGTAACTGGGTGAGATGCTTTAACAGAACACACGGCAGTTTCTCAAAAAGCTTCTTTCCAGTTTTTAACGGAAGATATTTCCTTTTTCACCATAGCCCTCTAGGAGTTTTCTAATATCACTTTGCAAATTTCACAAGAATAGTCTCAGTGAACTGCTTCTTGAAGGGAAAGCTGTAACTCTGTGAGATGAACTAACAGAACACAAAGCAGTTTATCAGAAAGCTTCTTTACAGTTTTTATCGGAAAATATTTCCTTTTTCACCATGGCCCTCTATGAGATTCTAAATATCACTTTCCAAATTTCAGAAGAACAGTCTTAGTGAACGGCCTCATGAGGGGAAATCTGTGACACTTTGAGATGAATTAACAGAACACAAAGCAGTTTCTCAGAAAGCTTCTTTTCGGATTTTATCTTACTATATTTCCTTTTTCAACATAGCCCTCTATGGTCTTCCAAATATCACTTTGCAAATTACACAAGAACAGTCTTTGTGAAAGACTTCTTGAGGGGAAAGCTGTAACTCTCTGAGATGAATTAACAGAACACAAAGCAGTTTCTCAGAAAGCTTCTTTTCAGTTTTTATCTTAGGATATTTCCTTTTTCAGCATAGCCCTCTATGGGCTTCAAAAAACATTTTGCAAATTCCACAAGAACAGTCTTAGACAAAGGATTCTGGAGATAAAAGCTGTAAATCGGTAAGATGAATTAAAAGAATTCAAAGCAGTTTCTCAGAAACCTTCTTTTCGTTTTTTATCTTACGATATTTCCATTTTCACCATAGGGCTATAGGGTTTCCAAATATCACTTTGCAAATTCCAGAAGAAAAGTCTTAGCGAAAGGCTTCTTGAGGGTAAAGCTGTAACTCTGTAAGATGAATTAACAGAACACAAAACATTTTCTCAGAAACCTACTTTTCAGTTTTTACCTTAGGATATTTCCTTTTTCACCATCGCCCTCTATGGGATTCCAATTTTCACTTTGAAAATTCCACATGAACAGTCTTAGCGAAAGTCTTCTTGAGGGGAAAGCTGTAACTCTGTGAGAGGAAATAAATGAACACAAAGCAGTTTCTCAGAAAGCTTCTTTCCAGTTTTTAACTGAGGATATTTCCTTTTTCACCATAGCCCTTTTGGGCTTCCAAATATCACTTTGCAAATTCCACAACAACAGCCTTTGCGAAAGGCTTCCTGAGGTAAAAGAGTAACTCTGTGACTTGAATTAACAGAACACAAAGCAGTTTCTCAGAAAGCTTCTTTTCAGTTTTTATCTTAGGATGTTTCCTTTTTCACCATTGGCCTCTATGTGCCTCCAAATATCACTTTGCAATTCCACAAGAACAGTCTTAGTGAACGGCTTCCTGAGGGGAAAGCTGTAGCTCGGTGATATGTACTAACAGAACACACCGCATTTTCTCAGAATGGTTCTTTCCAGTTTTTAACGGAAGATATTTCCTTTTTCACCTTAGCCCTCTATGGGCTTCCAAATATCACTTTGCAAATTTCACAAAACAATCTTAGTGAACGGCTTCTTGAGGGAAAAGCTGTAGCTCTGTGAGATGAACTAACAGAACACAAAGCAGTTTTTCAGACAGCTTCTTTTCGGTAAGTATCTTACGATATTTCCATTTTCACCATCGCCCTCTATGGGCTTCCACATATCACTTTGGAAATTCCTCAAAAACAGTCTTAGCGGAAGGCTTCTTGAGGGGAAAGCTGTAACTCTTTGAGATGAATTAACAGAACACAAAGCAGTTTCTCGGAAAGCTTCCTTTCATTTTTTAACTGAAGTTCTTTCCATTTTCACCATAGCCCTCTATGGGATTCCAAATATCACTATGCAAATTCCACAAGAACAGTGGAAGCGAAAGACTTCTGGAGGGGAAAACTGTAACTCGGTGAGATGCTTTAACAGAACACACGGCAGTTTCTCAAAAAGCTTCTTTCCAGTTTTTAACGGAAGATATTTCCTTTTTC
Source organism: Chlorocebus sabaeus (assembly GCF_047675955.1). Taxonomy (NCBI): domain Eukaryota; kingdom Metazoa; phylum Chordata; class Mammalia; order Primates; family Cercopithecidae; genus Chlorocebus; species Chlorocebus sabaeus. The sequence goes on from NW_027327463.1 coordinate 577,129, forward strand.
ACCATAGCCCTCTAGGAGTTTTCTAATATCACTTTGCAAATTTCACAAGAATAGTCTCAGTGAACTGCTTCTTGAAGGGAAAGCTGTAACTCTGTGAGATGAACTAACAGAACACAAAGCAGTTTATCAGAAAGCTTCTTTACAGTTTTTATCGGAAAATATTTCCTTTTTCACCATTGCCCTCTATGAGATTCTAAATATCACTTTCCAAATTTCAGAAGAACAGTCTTAGTGAACGGCCTCATGAGGGGAAATCTGTGACACTTTGAGATGAATTAACAGAACACAAAGCAGTTTCTCAGAGAGCTTCTTTTCGGATTTTATCTTACTATATTTCCTTTTTCAACATAGCCCTCTATGGTCTTCCAAATATCACTTTGCAAATTACACAAGAACTGTCTTTGTGAAAGACTTCTTGAGGGGAAAGCTGTAACTCTCTGAGATGAATTAACAGAACACAAAGCATTTTCTCACAAGTCTTCTTTCCAGTTTTTAACGGAGGATATTTCCTTTCTCACCATAGTCTTCTATGGGCTTCCAAATATCACATTGAAAATCCCACAAGAACAGTCTTAGTGAAAGGCTTCTTGAAAGGAAAGCTGTAACTCAGTGAGACGTATTAACAGAAGACACGGCATTTTCTCAGAATGCTTCTTTCCAGTTTTTAACGGAAGATATTTCCTTTTTCACCATAGTCCTCTATGGGTTTCCAAATATCACTTTCCAAATTTCACAAAACAGTCTTAATGAACGGCTTCTTGAGGGAAAAGCTGTAGCTCTGTGAGATGAACTAACAGAACACAAAGCAGTTTTTCAGACAGCTTCTCTTCGGTAAGTATCTTAAGATATTTCCATTTTCACCATAGCCCTCTATGGGCTTCCACATATCACTTTGGAAATTCCTCAAAAACATTCTTAGCGGAAGGCTTCTTGAGGGGAAAGCTGTAATTCTTTGAGATGAATTAACAGAACACAAAGCAGTTTCTCGGAAAGCTTCTTTTCATTTTTTAATTGAAGGTATTTCCATTTTCACCATAGCCCTCTATGGGATTCCAAATATCACTATGCAAATTCCACAAGAACTGTGGAAGCGAAAGACTTCGGGAGGGAAAACTGTAACGCTGTGAGATGAATTAACAGAACACAAAGCAGTTTCTCAGATATCTTCTTTCCAGTTTTTAACGAAAGATATTTCCTTTTTCACCATAGTCTTCTATGGGCTTCCAAATATCACTTTGCAAATTCCACATGAACAGTCTTAGCGAAAGCCTTCTTGAGGGGAATGCTGTAACTCGGTGAGATGCTTTAACAGAACACACGGCAGTTTCTCAAAAAGCTTCTTTCCAGTTTTTAACGGAAGATATGTTCTTTTTCACCATAGCCCTCTATGGGCTTCCAAATATCACTTTGCAAATTCCACAAGAACAGTTTTACCGAAAGGCTTCTTGAGAAGAAAGCTGTAAATCTGTGAGATGAATTAACAGAACACAAAGCAGTTTCACAGAAAGCTTCATTTCAGTTTTTATCTTTGGATGTTTTCTTTTTCATCATAGCCCTCTATGTGCCTTCAAATATCACTTTGAAAATTCCACAAGGAAAGTCTTAGTGAACGGCTTCTTGAGGGGAAAACTGTAACTCTGTGAGATGAATTAACAGAACACAAAGCAGTTTCTCAGATAGCTTCTTTCCAGTTTCTAACGGAGGATATTTCCTTTTAAGCCATAGCCCTCTATGGGCTTCCAAATATCACTTTGCTAGTTTCACAAGAACAGTCTTAGCGAAAGGCTTCCTGAGGGGAAAGTTGTAACTCTGTGAGATGAATTAACAGAACACAAAGCAGTTTCTCAAAAAGCTTCTTTTCAGTTTTTAACCGAAGATATTTCCTTTTTCAACATAACCCTGTATGGGCTTCCAAATATCACTTTGCAAATTCCACAAGAACAGTCTTAGCGAAAGGCTTTTAGAGGGAAATGTTGTAACTATGTGAGATGAATTAACAGAACACAAAGCAATTTCTCAGAAAGCTTCTTTTCAGTTTTTATCTTACGATATTTCCTTTTTCACCATAGACCTCTATGGGCTTCCAAATCTCACTTTGCAAATTCCACAAGAACAGTCTTAGCGAAAGAATTATTGAGTGGAAAGCTGTAAATCTTTGAGGTGAATTAACAGAACAAAAAGGAGTTTCTCAGAAAGCTTCTTTCCGCTTTGTAACAGAAGATATTTCCTTTTTCACCATAGCGCTCTATGGGCTTCCAAATATCATTTTGCAAATCCCACAACAACAGTCTTAGCGAAAGGCTTCTTGAAGGGAAAGCTGTAACTGGGTGAGGTCTATTATCAGAACACATGGCAGTTTCTCAGAAAGCTTCTTTCCAGTTTTTAACTGAAGATATTTCCTTTTTCACCATAGCCCTCTATGGGCTTCCAAATATCACTTTGCAAATTCGACAACAGCCTTAGCGAAAGGCTTTTAGAGGGAAATGTAACTCTGTTAGATGAATTAACAGAACACAAAGCAGTTTCTCAGAAAGCTTCTTTCCAGTTTTTAACGGAAAATAATTCGTTTTTCACCATAGCCCTCTATGGGATTCTAAATATCACTTTCCAAATTTCAGAAGAACAGTCTTAGTGAACGGCCTCTTGAGGGGAAATCTGTAACTCTCTGAGATGAATTAACAGAACACAAAGCAGTTTCTCAGAAATCTTCTTTCCAGTTTTTAACGGAAGATATGTCCTTTTTCACCATAGCCCTCTATGGGCTTGCAAATATCACTTTGCAAATTCCACAAGAACAGTCTTACCGAAAGGCTTCTTGAGAAGAAAGCTGTAACTCTGTGAGATGAATTAACAGAAAACAAAGCAGTTTCTCAGAAAATTTCTTTCCAGTTTTTAATGGAAGATATGTCCTTTTTCACCATAGCCCTCTATGGGCTTCCAAATATCACTTTGCAAATTCCACAAGAACAGTCTTCGGGAAAGGCTTCTGGAGGGGAAACCTGTAACTCTGTGAGATGAATTAACAGAACACAAAGCAGTTTCTCAGAAAGCTTCTTTCCAGTTTTTAACTGAAGTTATTTCCTTTTTCACCATAGTCCTCTAAGGGCTTCCAAATATCACGTTGCAAATTCCAAAAGAGCAGTCTTAGTGAAGACTTCTGGAGCGGAAAGCTGTAACTCTCTGAAATGAATTAACAGAACACAGAGCTGTTTCTCAGAAAGCTTCTTTCCAGTTTTCAACCGAAGATATTTTCTTTTTCCCATAGCCCTCTATGGGCTTCCAAATATCACTTAGAAAATTCCACAAGAACAGTCTTAGCGAAAGGCTTCTTGAGGTGAAAGCTGTAACACGGTGAGATGTTTTAACAGAACACATGTCAGTTTCTCAGAAAGCTTCTTTTCAATTTTTAACGTAAGTTATTTCCTTTTTCACCATAGCCCTCTATGGGCTTCTAAGACAACTTTGCAAATTCCACAAGAACAGTCTTAGCGAAATGCTTCTGGGAGCAAAGCTGTAATTCTGTGAGATGAACTAACAAAACACGAAGCAGTTTCTCAGAAATCTTCTTTTCGGTTTTTAATGGAAGAAATGTTCTTTTTCATCATAGCCCAAAATGGGCTTCCAAATTTCACTTTGCAAATTCCAGAAGAACAGTCTTAGCGAAAGCCTTCTTGAGGGGAAAGCTGTAATTCGGTGAGATGCTTTAACAGAACACACGGCAGTTTCTCAAAAAGCTTCTTTCCAGTTTTTAACGGAAGATATTTCCTTTTTCACCATAGCCCTCTAGGAGATTTCTAATATCACTTTGCAAATTTCACAAGAACAGTCTCAGTGAACTGCTTCTTGAAGGGAAAGCTGTAACTCTGTGAGATGAACTAACAGAACACAAAGCAGTTTTTCAGACAGCTTCTTTTCGGTAAGTATCTTACGATATTTCCATTTTCACCATCGCCCTCTATGGGCTTCCACATATCACTTTGGAAATTCCTCAAAAACAGTCTTAGCGGAAGGCTTCTTGAGGGGAAAGCTGTAACTCTTTGAGATGAATTAACAGAACACAAAGCAGTTTCTCGGAAAGCTTCTTTTCATTTTTTAACTGAAGTTATTTCCATTTTCACCATAGCCCTCTATGGGATTCCAAATATCACTATGCAAATTCCACAAGAACAGTGGAAGCGAAAGACTTCTGGAGGGGAAAACTGTAACTCTGTGAGATGAATTAACAGAACACAAAGCAGTTTCTCAGATAGCTTCTTTCCAGTTTTTAACGAAAGATATTTCCTTTTTCACCATAGCCCTCTAGGGACTTCCAAATATCACTTTGCAAATCCCACAAGAACAGTCTTAGCGAAAGCCTTCTTGAGGGGAAAGCTGTAACTCGGTGAGATGCTTTAACAGAACACACGGCAGTTTCTCAAAAAGCTTCTTTCCAGTTTTTAACGGAAGATATTTCCTTTTTCACCATAGCCCTCTAGGAGATTTCTAATATCACTTTGCAAATTTCACAAGAATAGTCTCAGTGAACTGCTTCTTGAAGGGAAAGCTGTAACTCTGTGAGATGAACTAACAGAACACAAAGCAGTTTATCAGAAAGCTTCTTTACAGTTTTTATCGGAAAATATTTCCTTTTTCACCATTGCCCTCTATGAGATTCTAAATATCACTTTCCAAATTTCAGAAGAACAGTCTTAGTGAACGGCCTCATGAGGGGAAATCTGTGACACTTTGAGATGAATTAACAGAACACAAAGCAGTTTCTCAGAAAGCTTCTTTTCGGATTTTATCTTACTATATTTCCTTTTTCAACATAGCCCTCTATGGTCTTCCAAATATCACTTTGCAAATTACACAAGAACAGTCTTTGTGAAAGACTTCTTGAGGGGAAAGCTGTAACTCTCTGAGATGAATTAACAGAACACAAAGCAGTTTCTCAGAAAGCTTCTTTTCAGTTTTTATCTTAGGATATTTCCTTTTTCAGCATAGCCCTCTATGGGCTTCCAAAAACATTTTGCAAATTCCACAAGAACAGTCTTAGCGAAAGGATTCTGGAGATAAAAGCTGTAAATCTGTAAGATGAATTAAAAGAATTCAAAGCAATTTCTCAGAAACCTTCTTTTCGTTTTTTATCTTACGATATTTCCATTTTCACCATAGGGCTATAGGGTTTCCAAATATCACTTTGCAAATTCCAGAAGAAAAGTCTTAGCGAAAGGCTTCTTGAGGATAAAGCTGTAACTCTGTAAGATGAATTAACAGAACACAAAACATTTTCTCAGAAACCTACTTTTCAGTTTTTACCTTAGGATATTTCCTTTTTCACCATAGCCCTCTATGGGATTCCAATTATCACTTTGAAAATTCCACATGAACAGTCTTAGCGAAAGTCTTTTGAGGGGAAAGCTGTAACTCTGTGAGAGGAACTAACTGAACACAAAGCAGTTTCTCAGAGAGCTTCTTTTCGGATTTTATCTTACTATATTTCCTTTTTCAACATAGCCCTCTATGGTCTTCCAAATATCACTTTGCAAATTACACAAGAACTGTCTTTGTGAAAGACTTCTTGAGGGGAAAGCTGTAACTCTCTGAGATGAATTAACAGAACACAAAGCATTTTCTCACAAGTCTTCTTTCCAGTTTTTAACGGAGGATATTTCCTTTCTCACCATAGTCTTCTATGGGCTTCCAAATATCACATTGAAAATCCCACAAGAACAGTCTTAGTGAAAGGCTTCTTGAAAGGAAAGCTGTAACTCAGTGAGACGTATTAACAGAAGACACGGCATTTTCTCAGAATGCTTCTTTCCAGTTTTTAACGGAAGATATTTCCTTTTTCACCATAGTCCTCTATGGGTTTCCAAATATCACTTTCCAAATTTCACAAAACAGTCTTAATGAACGGCTTCTTAAGGGAAAAGCTGTAGCTCTGTGAGATGAACTAACAGAACACAAAGCAGTTTTTCAGACAGCTTCTCTTCGGTAAGTATCTTAGGATATTTCCATTTTCACCATAGCCCTCTATGGGCTTCCACATATCACTTTGGAAATTCCTCAAAAACAGTCTTAGCGGAAGGCTTCTTGAGGGGAAAGCTGTAATTCTTTGAGATGAATTAACAGAACACAAAGCAGTTTCTCGGAAAGCTTCTTTTCATTTTTTAATTGAAGGTATTTCCATTTTCACCATAGCCCTCTATGGGATTCCAAATATCACTATGCAAATTCCACAAGAACTGTGGAAGCGAAAGACTTCGGGAGGGAAAACTGTAACGCTGTGAGATGAATTAACAGAACACAAAGCAGTTTCTCAGATATCTTCTTTCCAGTTTTTAACGAAAGATATTTCCTTTTTCACCATAGTCTTCTATGGGCTTCCAAATATCACTTTGCAAATTCCACAAGAACAGTCTTAGCGAAAGCCTTGTTGAGGGGAATGCTGTAACTCGGTGAGATGCTTTAACAGAACACACGGCAGTTTCTCAAAAAGCTTCTTTCCAGTTTTTAACGGAAGATATGTTCTTTTTCACCATAGCCCTCTATGGGCTTCCAAATATCACTTTGCAAATTCCACAAGAACAGTTTTACCGAAAGGCTTCTTGAGAAGAAAGCTGTAAATCTGTGAGATGAATTAACAGAACACAAAGCAGTTTCACAGAAAGCTTCATTTCAGTTTTTATCTTTGGATGTTTTCTTTTTCATCATAGCCCTCTATGTGCCTTCAAATATCACTTTGAAAATTCCACAAGGAAAGTCTTAGTGAACGGCTTCTTGAGGGGAAAACTGTAACTCTGTGAGATGAATTAACAGAACACAAAGCAGTTTCTCAGATAGCTTCTTTCCAGTTTCTAACGGAGGATATTTCCTTTTAAGCCATAGCCCTCTATGGGCTTCCAAATATCACTTTGCTAGTTTCACAAGAACAGTCTTAGCGAAAGGCTTCCTGAGGGGAAAGTTGTAACACTGTGAGATGAATTAACAGAACACAAAGCAGTTTCTCAAAAAGCTTCTTTTCAGTTTTTAACCGAAGATATTTCCTTTTTCAACATAACCCTGTATGGGCTTCCAAATATCACTTTGCAAATTCCACAAGAACAGTCTTAGCGAAAGGCTTTTAGAGGGAAATGTTGTAACTATGTGAGATGAATTAACAGAACACAAAGCAATTTCTCAGAAAGCTTCTTTTCAGTTTTTATCTTACGATATTTCCTTTTTCACCATAGACCTCTATGGGCTTCCAAATCTCACTTTGCAAATTCCACAAGAACAGTCTTAGCGAAAGAATTATTGAGTGGAAAGCTGTAACTCTTTGAGGTGAATTAACAGAACAAAAAGGAGTTTCTCAGAAAGCTTCTTTCCGCTTTGTAACAGAAGATATTTCCTTTTTCACCATAGCGCTCTATGGGCTTCCAAATATCATTTTGCAAATCCCACAACAACAGTCTTAGCGAAAGGCTTCTTGAAGGGAAAGCTGTAACTGGGTGAGGTCTATTATCAGAACACATGGCAGTTTCTCAGAAAGCTTCTTTCCAGTTTTTAACTGAAGATATTTCCTTTTTCACCATAGCCCTCTATGGGCTTCCAAATATCACTTTGCAAATTCGACAACAGCCTTAGCGAAAGGCTTTTAGAGGGAAATGTAACTCTGTTAGATGAATTAACAGAACACAAAGCAGTTTCTCAGAAAGCTTCTTTCCAGTTTTTAACGGAAAATAATTCGTTTTTCACCATAGCCCTCTATGGGATTCTAAATATCACTTTCCAAATTTCAGAAGAACAGTCTTAGTGAACGGCGTCTTGAGGGGAAATCTGTAACTCTCTGAGATGAATTAACAGAACACAAAGCAGTTTCTCAGAAATCTTCTTTCCAGTTTTTAACGGAAGATATGTCCTTTTTCACCATAGCCCTCTATGGGCTTGCAAATATCACTTTGCAAATTCCACAAGAACAGTCTTACCGAAAGGCTTCTTGAGAAGAAAGCTGTAACTCTGTGAGATGAATTAACAGAAAACAAAGCAGTTTCTCAGAAAATTTCTTTCCAGTTTTTAATGGAAGATATGTCCTTTTTCACCATAGCCCTCTATGGGCTTCCAAATATCACTTTGCAAATTCCACAAGAACAGTCTTCGGGAAAGGCTTCTGGAGGGGAAACCTGTAACTCTGTGAGATGAATTAACAGAACACAAAGCAGTTTCTCAGAAAGCTTCTTTCCAGTTTTTAACTGAAGTTATTTCCTTTTTCACCATAGCCCTCTAAGGGCTTCCAAATATCACGTTGCAAATTCCAAAAGAGCAGTCTTAGTGAAGACTTCTGGAGCGGAAAGCTGTAACTCTCTGAAATGAATTAACAGAACACAGAGCTGTTTCTCAGAAAGCTTCTTTCCAGTTTTCAACCGAAGATATTTTCTTTTTCCCATAGCCCTCTATGGGCTTCCAAATATCACTTAGAAAATTCCACAAGAACAGTCTTAGCGAAAGGCTTCTTGAGGTGAAAGCTGTAACACGGTGAGATGTTTTAACAGAACACATGTCAGTTTCTCAGAAAGCTTCTTTTCAATTTTTAACGTAAGTTATTTCCTTTTTCACCATAGCCCTCTATGGGCTTCTAAGACAACTTTGCAAATTCCACAAGAACAGTCTTAGCGAAATGCTTCTGGGAGCAAAGCTGTAATTCTGTGAGATGAACTAACAAAACACGAAGCAGTTTCTCAGAAATCTTCTTTTCGGTTTTTAATGGAAGAAATGTCCTTTTTCATCATAGCCCAAAATGGGCTTCCAAATTTCACTTTGCAAATTCCAGAAGAACAGTCTTAGCGAAAGGCTTTTTGAGGGGAAAGCTGTAACTCTGGTGACGAATTAACAGAACACAAAGCAGTTTCTCAGAAAGCTGCTTTTCAGTTTTTGTCTTAGGATAATTCCTTTTTCACCGTAGCCCTCTATGGGCTTCCAAATATCACCTTGCATATTCCAAAAGAACAGCCATAGTGATTGGCTTCATGATAGGAAAGCTGTAACTCTGTGAGATTAATTAACGGAACACAAAGCAGTTTCTCAGAAAGGTTCTTTCCAGTTTTTAGCGGAAGATATTTCCTTTTTCACCATAGTCCACTATGGGCTTCAAAATATCACTTTGCAAATTCCACAAGAACAGTCTTAGTGAACGGCCTCTTGAGGGGAAATCTGTAACTCTCTGAGATGAAATAACAGAACACAAAGCAGTTTCTCAGAAATCTTCTTTCCAGTTTTTAACGAAAGATATTTCCTTTTTCACCAAAGTCCTCTATGGGATTACAAATATCAGTTTGCAAATTTCACAAGAACAGTCTTAGTGAAGGGCTTCTTGAGGGGAAAGCTGTAACACTGTGAGATGAACTAACACAACACAAAGCAGTTTCTCAGACAGCTTCTTTTCGGTTTTTATCTTAGGATATTTCCATTTTCAAAATAGCCCTCTATGGGCTTCCAAGTATCACTTTGCAAATTCCACAAGAACAGTCTTATAGAAAGGCTTCTTGAGGGGAAAGCTGTAACTCGGTGAGATGTATTAACAGAACACACGGCAGTTTCTCAGAAAGCTTCTTTCCAGTCTTTAACGGAAGTTATTTCCCTTTTCACCGTAGCCCTCCATGGGCTTCCAAATATCACTTTGCAAATTCCAGAAGAACAGTCTTAGCGAAAGGCTTCTGAAGGGGAAATCTGTAACTCTGTGAGTTGAATTAACAGAACACAAAGCAGTTTCTCACAAATCTTCTTTCCAGTTTTTAACGGAAGTTAGTTCCTTTTTCACCATAGTCCTCTATGGGCTTACAAATATGACTTTGCAAATTCCACAAGAACAGTCTTAGCGAAAGGCTTCTTGAGGGGGGAAGCTGTAACTCTGTGAGATGAATTAACAGAACACAAAGCAGTCTCTCAGAAAGCTTCTTTCCAGTATTTAACTGAAGATATTTCCTTTTTCACTATAGCCCTCTATGGGCTTCCAAATATCACTTTGGAAATCCCATAAGAACAGTCTTAACGAAAGGCTTCTTGAGAGGAAAGCTGTACCTCGGTGATATGTACTAACAGAACACACCGCATTTTCTCAGAATGGTTCTTTCCAGTTTTTAACGGAAGATATTTCCTTTTTCACCTTAGCCCTCTATGGGCTTCCAAATATCACTTTCCAAATTTCACAAAACAGTCTTAGTGAACGGCTTCTTGAGGGGAAAGCTGTAACGCTGTGAGTGAACTAACAAAACACAAAGCAGCTGTCCATACAGCTTCTTTTCGGTTTTTATCTTAGGATATTTCCATTTTCACCATAGCCTACTATGGGTATCGAAATATCACTTTGGAAATTCCACAAAAACAGTCTTAGCGGAAGGATTCTTGAGGCAAAAGCAGTAACTCTTTGAGATGAATTAACAGCACACAAAGCAGTTTCTCAGAAAGCTTCTTTTCAGTTTTTAACTGAAGGTATTTCCTTTTTCACCATAGCCCTCTATGGGCTTCAAAATATCACTTTGTAAATTCCACAACAACAGCCTTAGCGAAAGGCTTCCTGAGGTAAAAGAGTAACTGTGAGTTGAATTAACAGAACACAAAGCAGTTTCTCAGAAAGCTTCTTTTCAGTTTTTATCTTAGGATGTTTCCTTTTTCACCATTGCCCTCTATGTGCCTCCAAATATCACTTTGCAATTCCACAAGAACAGTCTTAGTGAACGGCTTCCTGAGGGGAAAGCTGTAGCTCGGTGATATGTACTAACAGAACACACCGCATTTTCTCAGAATGGTTCTTTCCAGTTTTTAACGGAAGATATTTCCTTTTTCACCTTAGCCCTCTATGGGCTTCCAAATATCACTTTGCAAATTTCACAAAACAGTCTTAGTGAACGGCTTCTTGAGGGAAAAGCTGTAGCTCTGTGAGATGAACTAACAGAACACAAAGCGGTTTTTCAGACAGCTTCTTTTCGGTAAGTATCTTACGATATTTCCATTTTCACCATCGCCCTCTATGGGCTTCCACATATCACTTTGGAAATTCCTCAAAAACAGTCTTAGCGGAAGGCTTCTTGAGGGGAAAGCTGTAACTCTTTGAGATGAATTAACAGAACACAAAGCAGTTTCTCGGAAAGCTTCTTTTCATTTTTTAACTGAAGTTATTTCCATTTTCACCATAGCCCTCTATGGGATTCCAAATATCACTATGCAAATTCCACAAGAACAGTGGAAGCGAAAGACTTCTGGAGGGGAAAACTGTAACTCTGTGAGATGAATTAACAGAACACAAAGCAGTTTCTCAGATAGCTTCTTTCCAGTTTTTAACGAAAGATATTTCCTTTTTCACCATAGCCCTCTAGGGACTTCCAAATATCACTTTGCAAATCCCACAAGAACAGTCTTAGCGAAAGCCTTCTTGAGGGGAAAGCTGTAACTCGGTGAGATGCTTTAACAGAACACACGGCAGTTTCTCAAAAAGCTTCTTTCCAGTTTTTAACGGAAGATATTTCCTTTTTCACCATAGCCCTCTAGGAGATTTCTAATATCACTTTGCAAATTTCACAAGAATAGTCTCAGTGAACTGCTTCTTGAAGGGAAAGCTGTAACTCTGTGAGATGAACTAACAGAACACCAAGCAGTTTATCAGAAAGCTTCTTTACAGTTTTTATCGGAAAATATTTCCTTTTTCACCATTGCCCTCTATGAGATTCTAAATATCACTTTCCAAATTTCAGAAGAACAGTCTTAGTGAACGGCCTCATGAGGGGAAATCTGTGACACTTTGAGATGAATTAACAGAACACAAAGCAGTTTCTCAGAAAGCTTCTTTTCGGATTTTATCTTACTATATTTCCTTTTTCAACATAGCCCTCTATGGTCTTCCAAATATCACTTTGCAAATTACACAAGAACAGTCTTTGTGAAAGACTTCTTGAGGGGAAAGCTGTAACTCTCTGAGATGAATTAACAGAACACAAAGCAGTTTCTCAGAAAGCTTCTTTTCAGTTTTTATCTTAGGATATTTCCTTTTTCAGCATAGCCCTCTATGGGCTTCCAAAAACATTTTGCAAATTCCACAAGAACAGTCTTAGCGAAAGGATTCTGGAGATAAAAGCTGTAAATCTGTAAGATGAATTAAAAGAATTCAAAGCAATTTCTCAGAAACCTTCTTTTCGTTTTTTATCTTACGATATTTCCATTTTCACCATAGGGCTATAGGGTTTCCAAATATCACTTTGCAAATTCCAGAAGAAAAGTCATAGCGAAAGGCTTCTTGAGGGTAAAGCTGTAACTCTGTAAGATGAATTAACAGAACACAAAACATTTTCTCAGAAACCTACTTTTCAGTTTTTACCTTAGGATATTTCCTTTTTCACCATAGCCCTCTATGGGATTCCAATTATCACTTTGAAAATTCCACATGAACAGTCTTAGCGAAAGTCTTCTTGAGGGGAAAGCTGTAACTCTGTGAGAGGAACTAACTGAACACAAAGCAGTTTCTCAGAGAGCTTCTTTTCGGATTTTATCTTACTATATTTCCTTTTTCAAAATAGCCCTCTATGGTCTTCCAAATATCACTTTGCAAATTACACAAGAACTGTCTTTGTGAAAGACTTCTTGAGGGGAAAGCTGTAACTCTCTGAGATGAATTAACAGAACACAAAGCATTTTCTCACAAGTCTTCTTTCCAGTTTTTAACGGAGGATATTTCCTTTCTCACCATAGTCTTCTATGGGCTTCCAAATATCACATTGAAAATCCCACAAGAACAGTCTTAGTGAAAGGCTTCTTGAAAGGAAAGCTGTAACTCAGTGAGACTTATTAACAGAAGACACGGCATTTTCTCAGAATGCTTCTTTCCAGTTTTTAACGGAAGATATTTCCTTTTTCACCATAGTCCTCTATGGGTTTCCAAATATCACTTTCCAAATTTCACAAAACAGTCTTAATGAACGGCTTCTTGAGGGAAAAGCTGTAGCTCTGTGAGATGAACTAACAGAACACAAAGCAGTTTTTCAGACAGCTTCTCTTCGGTAAGTATCTTAGGATATTTCCATTTTCACCATAGCCCTCTATGGGCTTCCACATATCACTTTGGAAATTCCTCAAAAACAGTCTTAGCGGAAGGCTTCTTGAGGGGAAAGCTGTAATTCTTTGAGATGAATTAACAGAACACAAAGCAGTTTCTCGGAAAGCTTCTTTTCATTTTTTAATTGAAGGTATTTCCATTTTCACCATAGCCCTCTATGGGATTCCAAATATCACTATGCAAATTCCACAAGAACTGTGGAAGCGAAAGACTTCAGGAGGGAAAACTGTAACGCTGTGAGATGAATTAACAGAACACAAAGCAGTTTCTCAGATATCTTCTTTCCAGTTTTTAACGAAAGATATTTCCTTTTTCACCATAGTCTTCTATGGGCTTCCAAATATCACTTTGCAAATTCCACAAGAACAGTCTTAGCGAAAGCCTTGTTGAGGGGAATGCTGTAACTCGGTGAGATGCTTTAACAGAACACACGGCAGTTTCTCAAAAAGCTTCTTTCCAGTTTTTAACGGAAGATATGTTCTTTTTCACCATAGCCCTCTATGGGCTTCCAAATATCACTTTGCAAATTCCACAAGAACAGTTTTACCGAAAGGCTTCTTGAGAAGAAAGCTGTAAATCTGTGAGATGAATTAACAGAACACAAAGCAGTTTCACAGAAAGCTTCATTTCAGTTTTTATCTTTGGATGTTTTCTTTTTCATCATAGCCCTCTATGTGCCTTCAAATATCACTTTGAAAATTCCACAAGGAAAGTCTTAGTGAACGGCTTCTTGAGGGGAAAACTGTAACTCTGTGAGATGAATTAACAGAACACAAAGCAGTTTCTCAGATAGCTTCTTTCCAGTTTCTAACGGAGGATATTTCCTTTTAAGCCATAGCCCTCTATGGGCTTCCAAATATCACTTTGCTAGTTTCACAAGAACAGTCTTAGCAAAAGGCTTCCTGAGGGGAAAGTTGTAACTCTGTGAGATGAATTAACAGAACACAAAGCAGTTTCTCAAAAAGCTTCTTTTCAGTTTTTAACCGAAGATATTTCCTTTTTCAACATAACCCTGTATGGGCTTCCAAATATCACTTTGCAAATTCCACAAGAACAGTCTTAGCGAAAGGCTTTTAGAGGGAAATGTTGTAACTATGTGAGATGAATTAACAGAACACAAAGCAATTTCTCAGAAAGCTTCTTTTCAGTTTTTATCTTATGATATTTCCTTTTTCACCATAGACCTCTATGGGCTTCCAAATCTCACTTTGCAAATTCCACAATAACAGTCTTAGCGAAAGAATTATTGAGTGGAAAGCTGTAACTCTTTGAGGTGAATTAACAGAACAAAAAGGAGTTTCTCAGAAAGCTTCTTTCCGCTTTGTAACAGAAGATATTTCCTTTTTCACCATAGCGCTCTATGGGCTTCCAAATATCATTTTGCAAATCCCACAACAACAGTCTTAGCGAAAGGCTTCTTGAAGGGAAAGCTGTAACTGGGTGAGGTCTATTATCAGAACACATGGCAGTTTCTCAGAAAGCTTCTTTCCAGTTTTTAACTGAAGATATTTCCTTTTTCACCATAGCCCTCTATGGGCTTCCAAATATCACTTTGCAAATTCGACAACAGCCTTAGCGAAAGGCTTTTAGAGGGAAATGTAACTCTGTTAGATGAATTAACAGAACACAAAGCAGTTTCTCAGAAAGCTTCTTTCCAGTTTTTAACGGAAAATAATTCGTTTTTCACCATAGCCCTCTATGGGATTCTAAATATCACTTTCCAAATTTCAGAAGAACAGTCTTAGTGAACGGCGTCTTGAGGGGAAATCTGTAACTCTCTGAGATGAATTAACAGAACACAAAGCAGTTTCTCAGAAATCTTCTTTCCAGTTTTTAACGGAAGATATGTCCTTTTTCACCATAGCCCTCTATGGGCTTGCAAATATCACTTTGCAAATTCCACAAGAACAGTCTTACCGAAAGGCTTCTTGAGAAGAAAGCTGTAACTCTGTGAGATGAATTAACAGAAAACAAAGCAGTTTCTCAGAAAATTTCTTTCCAGTTTTTAATGGAAGATATGTTCTTTTTCACCATAGCCCTCTATGGGCTTCCAAATATCACTTTGCAAATTCCACAAGAACAGTCTTTGGGAAAGGCTTCTGGAGGGGAAACCTGTAACTCTGTGAGATGAATTAACAGAACACAAAGCAGTTTCTCAGAAAGCTTCTTTCCAGTTTTTAACTGAAGTTATTTCCTTTTTCACCATAGCCCTCTAAGGGCTTCCAAATATCACGTTGCAAATTCCAAAAGAGCAGTCTTAGTGAAGACTTCTGGAGCGGAAAGCTGTAACTCTCTGAAATGAATTAACAGAACACAGAGCTGTTTCTCAGAAAGCTTCTTTCCAGTTTTCAACCGAAGATATTTTCTTTTTCCCATAGCCCTCTATGGGCTTCCAAATATCACTTAGAAAATTCCACAAGAACAGTCTTAGCGAAAGGCTTCTTGAGGTGAAAGCTGTAACACGGTGAGATGTTTTAACAGAACACATGTCAGTTTCTCAGAAAGCTTCTTTTCAATTTTTAACGTAAGTTATTTCCTTTTTCACCATAGCCCTCTATGGGCTTCTAAGACAACTTTGCAAATTCCACAAGAACAGTCTTAGCGAAATGCTTCTGGGAGCAAAGCTGTAATTCTGTGAGATGAACTAACAAAACACGAAGCAGTTTCTCAGAAATCTTCTTTTCGGTTTTTAATGGAAGAAATGTCCTTTTTCATCATAGCCCTCAATGGGCTTCCAAATTTCACTTTGCAAATTCCAGAAGAATAGTCTTAGCGAAAGGCTTTTTGAGGGGAAAGCTGTAACTCTGGTGACGAATTAACAGAACACAAAGCAGTTTCTCAGAAAGCTGCTTTTCAGTTTTTGTCTTAGGATAATTCCTTTTTCACCGTAGCCCTCTATGGGCTTCCAAATATCACCTTGCATATTCCAAAAGAACAGCCATAGTGATTGGCTTCATGATAGGAAAGCTGTAACTCTGTGAGATTAATTAACGGAACACAAAGCAGTTTCTCAGAAAGGTTCTTTCCAGTTTTTAGCGGAAGATATTTCCTTTTTCACCATAGTCCACTATGGGCTTCAAAATATCACTTTGCAAATTCCACAAGAACAGTCTTAGTGAACGGCCTCTTGAGGGGAAATCTGTAACTCTCTGAGATGAAATAACAGAACACAAAGCAGTTTCTCAGAAATTTTCTTTCCAGTTTTTAACGAAAGATATTTCCTTTTTCACCAAAGTCCTCTATGGGATTACAAATATCAGTTTGCAAATTTCACAAGAACAGTCTTAGTGAAGGGCTTCTTGAGGGGAAAGCTGTAACACTGTGAGATGAACTAACACAACACAAAGCAGTTTCTCAGACAGCTTCTTTTCGGTTTTTATCTTAGGATATTTCCATTTTCAAAATAGCCCTCTATGGGCTTCCAAGTATCACTTTGCAAATTCCACAAGAACAGTCTTATAGAAAGGCTTCTTGAGGGGAAAGCTGTAACTCGGTGAGATGTATTAACAGAACACACGGCAGTTTCTCAGAAAGCTTCTTTCCAGTCTTTAACGGAAGTTATTTCCCTTTTCACCGTAGCCCTCCATGGGCTTCCAAATATCACTTTGCAAATTCCAGAAGAACAGTCTTAGCGAAAGGCTTCTGAAGGGGAAATCTGTAACTCTGTGAGTTGAATTAACAGAACACAAAGCAGTTTCTCACAAATCTTCTTTCCAGTTTTTAACGGAAGTTAGTTCCTTTTTCACCATAGTCCTCTATGGGCTTCCAAATATGACTTTGCAAATTCCACAAGAACAGTCTTAGCGAAAGGCTTCTTGAGGGGGGATGCTGTAACTCTGTGAGATGAATTAACAGAACACAAAGCAGTCTCTCAGAAAGCTTCTTTCCAGTATTTAACTGAAGATATTTCCTTTTTCACTATAGCCCTCTATGGGCTTCCAAATATCACTTTGGAAATCCCATAAGAACAGTCTTAACGAAAGGCTTCTTGAGAGGAAAGCTGTACCTCGGTGATATGTACTAACAGAACACACCGCATTTTCTCAGAATGGTTCTTTCCAGTTTTTAACGGAAGATATTTCCTTTTTCACCTTAGCCCTCTATGGGCTTCCAAATATCACTTTCCAAATTTCACAAAACAGTCTTAGTGAACGGCTTCTTGAGGGGAAAGCTGTAACGCTGTGAGTGAACTAACAAAACACAAAGCAGCTGTCCATACAGCTTCTTTTCGGTTTTTATCTTAGGATATTTCCATTTTCACCATAGCCTACTATGGGTATCGAAATATCACTTTGGAAATTCCACAAAAACAGTCTTAGCGGAAGGATTCTTGAGGCAAAAGCAGTAACTCTTTGAGATGAATTAACAGCACACAAAGCAGTTTCTCAGAAAGCTTCTTTTCAGTTTTTAACTGAAGGTATTTCCTTTTTCACCATAGCCCTCTATGGGCTTCAAAATATCACTTTGTAAATTCCACAACAACAGCCTTAGCGAAAGGCTTCCTGAGGTAAAAGAGTAACTGTGAGTTGAATTAACAGAACACAAAGCAGTTTCTCAGAAAGCTTCTTTTCAGTTTTTATCTTAGGATGTTTCCTTTTTCACCATTGCCCTCTATGTGCCTCCAAATATCACTTTGCAATTCCACAAGAACAGTCTTAGTGAACGGCTTCCTGAGGGGAAAGCTGTAGCTCGGTGATATGTACTAACAGAACACACCGCATTTTCTCAGAATGGTTCTTTCCAGTTTTTAACGGAAGATATTTCCTTTTTCACCTTAGCCCTCTATGGGCTTCCAAATATCACTTTGCAAATTTCACAAAACAGTCTTAGTGAACGGCTTCTTGAGGGAAAAGCTGTAGCTCTGTGAGATGAACTAACAGAACACAAAGCGGTTTTTCAGACAGCTTCTTTTCGGTAAGTATCTTACGATATTTCCATTTTCACCATCGCCCTCTATGGGCTTCCACATATCACTTTGGAAATTCCTCAAAAACAGTCTTAGCGGAAGGCTTCTTGAGGGGAAAGCTGTAACTCTTTGAGATGAATTAACAGAACACAAAGCAGTTTCTCGGAAAGCTTCTTTTCATTTTTTAACTGAAGTTATTTCCATTTTCACCATAGCCCTCTATGGGATTCCAAATATCACTATGCAAATTCCACAAGAACAGTGGAAGCGAAAGACTTCTGGAGGGGAAAACTGTAACTCTGTGAGATGAATTAACAGAACACAAAGCAGTTTCTCAGATAGCTTCTTTCCAGTTTTTAACGAAAGATATTTCCTTTTTCACCATAGCCCTCTAGGGACTTCCAAATATCACTTTGCAAATCCCACAAGAACAGTCTTAGCGAAAGCCTTCTTGAGGGGAAAGCTGTAACTCGGTGAGATGCTTTAACAGAACACACGGCAGTTTCTCAAAAAGCTTCTTTCCAGTTTTTAACGGAAGATATTTCCTTTTTCACCATAGCCCTCTAGGAGATTTCTAATATCACTTTGCAAATTTCACAAGAATAGTCTCAGTGAACTGCTTCTTGAAGGGAAAGCTGTAACTCTGTGAGATGAACTAACAGAACACAAAGCAGTTTATCAGAAAGCTTCTTTACAGTTTTTATCGGAAAATATTTCCTTTTTCACCATTGCCCTCTATGAGATTCTAAATATCACTTTCCAAATTTCAGAAGAACAGTCTTAGTGAACGGCCTCATGAGGGGAAATCTGTGACACTTTGAGATGAATTAACAGAACACAAAGCAGTTTCTCAGAAAGCTTCTTTTCGGATTTTATCTTACTATATTTCCTTTTTCAACATAGCCCTCTATGGTCTTCCAAATATCACTTTGCAAATTACACAAGAACAGTCTTTGTGAAAGACTTCTTGAGGGGAAAGCTGTAACTCTCTGAGATGAATTAACAGAACACAAAGCAGTTTCTCAGAAAGCTTCTTTTCAGTTTTTATCTTAGGATATTTCCTTTTTCAGCATAGCCCTCTATGGGCTTCCAAAAACATTTTGCAAATTCCACAAGAACAGTCTTAGCGAAAGGATTCTGTAGATAAAAGCTGTAAAACTGTAAGATGAATTAAAAGAATTCAAAGCAGTTTCTCAGAAACCTTCTTTTCGTTTTTTATCTTAGGATATTTCCATTTTCACCACAGGGCTATAGGGTTTCCAAATATCACTTTGCAAATTCCAGAAGAAAAGTCTTAGCGAAAGGCTTCTTGAGGGTAAAGCTGTAACTCTGTAAGATGAATTAACAGAACACAAAACATTTTCTCAGAAACCTACTTTTCAGTTTTTACCTTAGGATATTTCCTTTTTCACCATAGCCCTCTATGGGATTCCAATTATCACTTTGAAAATTCCACATGAACAGTCTTAGCGAAAGTCTTCTTGAGGGGAAAGCTGTAACTCTGTGAGAGGAACTAACTGAACACAAAGGAGTTTCTCAGAAAGCTTCTTTCCAGTTTTTAACTGAGGATATTTCCTTTTTCACCATAGACCTCTATGGGCTTCCAAATATCACTTTGCAAATTCCACAAGAACAGTCTTAGCGAAAGGCTTCTTGAGGTAAAAGAGTAACTGTGAGTTGAATTAACAGAACACAAAGCAGTTTCTCAGAAAGCTTCTTTTCAGTTTTTATCTTAGGATGTTTCCTTTTTCACCATTGCCCTCTATGTGCCTCCAAATATCACTTTGCAATTCCACAAGAACAGTCTTAGTGAACGGCTTCCTGAGGGGAAAGCTGTAGCTCGGTGATATGTACTAACAGAACACACCGCATTTTCTCAGAATGGTTCTTTCCAGTTTTTAACGGAAGATATTTCCTTTTTCACCTTAGCCCTCTATGGGCTTCCAAATATCACTTTGCAAATTTCACAAAACAGTCTTAGTGAACGGTTTCTTGAGGGAAAAGCTGTAGCTCTGTGAGATGAACTAACAGAACACAAAGCAGTTTTTCAGACAGCTTCTTTTCGGTAAGTATCTTACGATATTTCCATTTTCACCATAGCCCTCTATGGGCTTCCACATATCACTTTGGAAATTCCTCAAAAACAGTCTTAGCGGAAGGCTTCTTGAGGGGAAAGCTGTAACTCTTTGAAATGAATTAACAGAACACAAAGCAGTTTCTCGGAGAGCTTCTTTTCATTTTTTAACTGAAGTTATTTCCATTTTCACCTTAGCACTCTATGGGATTCCAAATATCACTATGCAAATTCCACAAGAACAGTGGAAGCGAAAGACTTCTGGAGGCGAAAACTGGAACTCTGTGAGATGAATTAACAGAACACAAAGCAGTTTCTCAGATATCTTCTTTCCAGTTTTTAACGAAAGATATTTCCTTTTTCACCATAGCCCTCTAGGGACTTCCAAATATCATTTTGCAAATCCCACAAGAACAGTCTTAGCGAAAGCCTTCTTCAGGGAAAGCTGTAACTCGGTGAGATGCTTTAACAGAACACACGGCAGTTTCTCAAACAGCTTCTTTCCAGTTCTTTACGGAAGATATTTCCTTTTTCACCATAACCCTCTAGGAGTTTTCTAATATCACTTTGCAAATTTCACAAGAATAGTCTCAGTGAACTGCTTCTTGAAGGGAAAGCTGTAACTCTGTGAGATGAACTAACAGAACACAAAGCAGTTTCTCAGAAAGCTTCTTTTCGGATTTTATCTTACTATATTTCCTTTTTCAACATAGCCCTCTATGGTCTTCCAAATATCACTTTGCAAATTACACAAGAACAGTCTTTGTGAAAGACTTCTTGAGGGGAAAGCTGTAACTCTCTGAGATGAATTAACAGAACACAAAGCAGTTTCTCAGAAAGCTTCTTTTCAGTTTTTATCTTAGGATATTTCCTTTTTCAGCATAGCCCTCTATGGGCTTCCAAAAACATTTTGCAAATTCCACAAGAACAGTCTTAGCGAAAGGATTCTGGAGATAAAAGCTGTAAATCTGTAAGATGAATTAAAAGAATTCAAAGCAGTTTCC